>NC_046347.1:12254690-12580095 GCF_000738735.6 Corvus cornix cornix
CGCTGCCGGCACCGGGGGAGCGCGGGCCGCCGCTGCGCTTTCCGTTGTACACCACTCGGGACACGGGGGAGCTGCAAGCGGAGCGCGGGGAGAGAACTGAGCCGGGCCCGGGGCCGCGCTGGGCCCGGGGCCGGGCGGGGCTCACCTGGCCATGGCGGCAGCGGCGCTCGGCGGGGCTCGGCGGGGCCGGAAGGGGCTCGGCGGGGCCGCGGGAGGAAGGCGAGGCCGGGATAGGCCGCGCGGCGCCCCCCGCCCGTCGCCGGGCAACGCGCGCCCCTCACCTGGGCCCTCCCGCCTGCGCGAGCGGGACCAGACGGAAGCGCCGCAGCGCGCAGGCGCAGCCCCGCCCCCTCCGGCGCTGGCCACACCCCCCTCCCGCGCAGGCCCCGCGCACGGCACCGCCCCCGCCCCGCCCCGCCCGGCCCGGCCCCGGCCCGGCCCCGGCCCATGCCCGGCGGAGGCGGTAACCAAGATGCTTTATTGGAAAAGTACAAAGTGGTTCCCGATTCGCAGTACCGAGCGCCACTGCCCGGCCGCCGCCCAGGTCCAGCCCGGGCGCAGCCCCGGCCCTCGGGCAGGCCGCAGCCCCGCCGCCCCGGCCCCGAGGCCCTCGGGGCCGCTTCTCGCCATGCCCGCCTCAGCGCAGCGCCGTGGCTCCGAAGAGCTGCACCAGGTCCTCGTATTCGGGGTCGATGAGGTCCGAGGGTTTCTCCCCATCATCAGTGGTGGCCTCCAGGCTGGCCCCAAGGGACAGGAGGTACCTGCAGGACGCGGAGCTGAGGCGCCAGGCCGGGCAGCCCTGGTCCCGTCGCCTCCCTCGCCAGGAGTGGCACGGCCCGAACAGCCACAGGGGCAGCGCAGGGACCGGGTATGCCCCAAAGGAGCCACAGCTCTAGCCCTGTGCTGTCCATCCTCAGGCTTTGCAGCACTGGCAGGCCCTCACAACACCTTACCTGGCTATGTCAGCATAGCCGTCGCTGCAGGCCATGTGCAGGGGTGTCCACCCGTTCTCATCTCTCTGGTGGATGTCAGCGCCGTATTTCACCAGGAGCTTGACGCAGTCCAGGTTTCCCGTCAGCACGGCTTCATGGAGGGCTGCCATGCCTGAAGGGAGAGGAGGTGTTAGCGCCCTGGGCTGGGGAAGGGCTCTGCATCCTGAACTCACAAGTTGTGCATAGCTCAGGAAAGGGGTCCAGGAACTCTCCTTCTCAGGGAGAGGACTGTGGGGAAAGAAACGAAGACTGAGGAAGCCAGAGGAACTGCTGTGGGTTCCTGTTGCCCTTCTGCAGCATGAATACCCTGTCTGGGATGGTGCAGCACCCACTGGCCTGGCTAGGCAGGACAGAGGGAGGGAGGAGGAGCTGCCCCTTAGAGCAGCTGCTCTGAGTCCTGACCAGGACTCACATGGAGACACGAGAAAAGTCTCTGGCATCCTGCTCTGCCTGAGTTTTGGACACTCCTCACTAATGAGGAATCAGTATGGACAGAAGGAAGCCCAGGGTCATTTGAGCCTCTGTCTCCATGGCCATGTAAGAGCAGAAGCTGAATCCAAGCACAAGAAAAGGACAAATCTAGGCTCTTTATTTGCCTGTAGTGATCAAGGCATTCCATAAACAGTTGCTGATGAGGCTGTGCAAACAGAACACAAAGCTTTCCCCGTGAGTCCCCGGAGTCAGGCATACAAGAGGGAGCAGTGCCTGTGAGAAACAGGCAGAGCCAGAACAAATGCAGACCCCCCAATCTGGGGAAAGGGCAGGAGTCCAGAGCTCACAGACTGGCCTGTGCTTGCTGCTGCTCTTTGAGGTCCCACCACACTACAGGTGCTCAATTGTGCCTTACAGGGACCCAGTGGCCAAGCTCCCCCTTCCTACAGCATGTGCTATGCTGTTGATGGGAGATGATGGGGCCCTGGCCTGGGGTTCTCAGGCCCTGCTGGGCACTGCTTCCTGGTAGGGAGGGACCTGGCTTGCTCCAGCCCTGCTGAAGGTGGCCCACAGCCCTGCTTCAGTGTCCCTCACAGCCCCACCAAGCTGTGCCGTTGCTCTGCCCCAGCTCTGCTGACCAGCAGCACTCACCAGAAGGGTAGATGGTGTCCAGTGTCACCTTCCTGGCTCGTATGAACCTGCCCACCTGCTCCAGGTCCCCCTGTTTGATGTGGTCCTGAAAGACGACGTCGTTGGGGAAGTGCACAGTGCGTGAGGCCCTCAGACGCGGGGTGTACCGGCCGTACCGGGGCACCGACAAGGGGCAATAGTCCCTCATGCTCACAGGAGCCTTCAGGCACAGCGGCATGGGGGGGTGCTCAGCACTCAGCCCGGCCCCTCACTGCACTGCTGTCTCCTCTTCTGCCTGTCAGGAGCCCTCCTCGCTGCAGATCTGTGCTGGCCCCCACACTGCTGTGCTCCTGCCGCACCCACGCCTGTGTCAGTGTCCTCTTGCCACAGGGAAGTGGTAGCCACCGTGCTCTCCTGCGCTCCCTGAGTCACATGCAGGAGGTGGCACCTGGCACTTGCAGCTCATCTACAGGCCTTTGGCCCAGGACTGATGACTCTCTAGGAGCACCACGTTATAAAGACTCCCCTGGGCTATTTTGGGGACATGCAGCTCATGCTATTTGCCATGATGCTTCGTAATCGAGCTGACCAGGCCTGGAGCTTCCCACTTTTGGGCAGAAGTTGGTGTCTCATCTTACCACCCACCTGTTGATGTGCCCATCCGAGGGGTCAAATCTACTCTTGCATGGATAGCCCCTCAGAGGAGCCTGGAAGCAACTTCCCAACATCAAGCCCTTCTGGGGGAAGGGGCACAGGCACAATCAGCAACCCAGGGAACCGGCCACTTGTGTCCCCAGCTGACTAGTGCAGTGTGGATGTGCCAGGGCTGTGGTCACAAACACATCCAGAGCTGTCACCCTCCTGTAGCTTCAGGGGACAACTTGAAAGGAGCAGGAGGAGCTGTGCAGCCCAGCACAGCTGTGACAGCACACAGCCCAGCATGGAAGCACAACCTGCATGTCAGATGTCCCCTGTGCCCTTGTGAGGACAGAGGTGCTGCTGGTGATCCCAAGACAGGTGCAGAACCAAAAGCTTGCACTGCTGGTCCCTGGTGTTCCTTGTTCCTTGAGAGAGGGAAGCAGCCGCTGCTGAGGGCAGGCTACTGCAAGCAACCTTGGAGGAACAGCAGAATAGCACCACCACCAGACAGCTCCTGCCTCCGATACTCTTCACTCCAGCTCTACTGTCGTGACCCAAAAGAGAACCATCTGCCACAGAGGAATCATTCAGGTCCATCAAGGGTTTAAGCAACCACTGGTTTTTTCCCCCATCAGTTTGGGCATGTCAGATACATAAGCATTTTGTGCTCTGTCTGCTGCTAGGGATTATCCAGGCAGGTGTGCCAGAAAAAATCCATATGCTGCTTTAGGAGTCAGGGATTTCACTCTGCCACTCCTGCTGCAGACTCTTGCCCTGATCCTGGCAGCACAGTCAGCCGCACACCTTAGAACTCCTGCACTTATTTATCTGCTGGCAAATGCATCAATCTCTTGGCTGAGTGTCTGCTTGTTAGATCAGCCTGAACACAGCACTGGGCATCCAAGCTCAGCGCTGGAGACAGAACACTTCCAGCCTGCTTTCTTGGAACAGCAATTAGGCATGTACCTGAGATGGCTGCTAAACTCCTGCTCTGCCACAGGGAGCCTTGGGCTAGGAGAGGCCCCTCCTCTAAGCTGAGCACAGTGGGTCTCAGCACAGGAACAGAGGAGAACCACTGCAGGGCTCAGACTTGGTCACACTTCAACTGGCTTTACAAAATGGACCTATTTGAGTCAAATTCTAGACAGCATCTTCCAGTGGAACTTTACTAGTGAAATTCCCTTCTTCCCCACCCCAAATGGCCACTGCTGCACCCCAACAAACTGCTGGGTTTGTTGGGGTGCAGCAGTGGCCATTGCCCACCTTCAGTCATGTGGGGGCACAGCCCTGGAGGGAGGTGTCTTCAAAGATCCTCCTCCACATAACTGCAAGTAAAGGTCTCAGACACTCCTGGCTGCTGTTCTGGCAGGGACAACCCTTCCTGATCCCTTGGTGAATGGGTGCCTGCTCAGCCCCAGCCCTGGTGCTGCTGTGCCCAAAGCTTGGAGACACCACATCAGGACTCTGCTGGGGTTCTGTTCTCAGGGGGCCACAGAAGAAGGCTGGAGCTGGAGACAGAGACAAGTGTTGTCCAACACCCCCGTGCCACTGCTCCAGCACACACCCCACTCGCTGAGGCACGCCCAGTTGTCCTCTAGCCTCACCATGCCCTCCCTGTGACATTTATAGCATATTTTCTAACCCAAATACCTTCAGCAGCAAGCAGCAGATTTGGAAATAGCAGTGTGGCTCATGGGGTCATGTGAGCCTTACTAGCAGAGCCACAGCAGCCCTGGCATGTCCTGATTCACTGCTCCAGAGCAATGTCCCCTCAGCCCAGCCAGCTGGCCAAGGGGCTGTGCACTCTCAGAGCCAAACCACGGCCCGCTCACTCCTAACAAAGCACCTGCACAAGCCCAGGACACGAGCATTGGGAAGTTCTCTTCCTTTACCAATTATGCGGAGAAAGTGATACACACCCTGTTGCGGCAGAGCCTCTTGAGAATCACCCTACAACTCTGATCTCCCCTTCCAGGGTAGGTTCAAATATTCTACACTCTGATAAAGACAAAGAGACATAATAGTATTAAAATCTCAACTTTATTTGGCCATCAAATTCAGTACCAATGTTATTGTAGCAGAATGCTAAGAACCAGCCTGATGCAGCTCAGGCCTGTGAGGCACTCCCTCAGTCACATTCCCAAACTCGAGTAATTGCAAATGTCCTGTGTGATCTGTTTATCAGGCCCTCCCCCACCACCCACCTCCTGGGTCAACCCACTCAAAATAATTCATGGAAAGGGATCGCAAGTTTTGTCTTTGATCAAAAGGATGTCAACACAGCTGGTGAGCCAGCAGCCACCTCCACCCTCAGAGCCTGCCACAGCCAGTGCATACAGTATTCCACCCCTCCAGGAGTTTGGAATAGTCATCTCCAAGTGTCTTGAAGGAGAGGGGAAAGGAAACATCTGGCTAGCATGAAGAGAAGCACCTTCACATACACCTTTCCCCAGGAAGCCATCAGCCCTCTGCCCCTACATATATTGAAGGCCAGCCCCAGGGAAGAACAGCTGATGCCATTAAGGACCCTGCCAGGTGCAGAAATCAATTAGGGGCTTTAGTTCTAAAAGAACGAGAAAAAGCTGTCTTGGAAGATGTTAGTGGCAAGGCTCCAGATTGTCAGGCCACTGAACTCCTGGTACCACCTCACAACCTCCTGTTGCCCAGAAGAACAGCATTCTCCAGACAAAAGCTGTGTACGAAAAAGTACATCACAATAGAAAAAAAAGAGCCCAGCTGGCTGGGCTGGCTCCCTAGTGACAGTTCCCTTTTCAAAAGCCAAAAGAAAGAAAAGGTAAGTGTACAGACAAGTGAGGGTAAAGCGTTACTTTAGAAGCCAATCCCTGGATTTCCAGTCATTTACCTTCTGCTTTAAATCTTAATGGGTTTCTGACTCACGGGGCTGCATTACAGCAGTCAATTTAGTGTCTGATTTTTTGGATGATGTAATCAGTCTTCTCTTTACAATTCATCCTTTTGGAGTTTCTGCTCATCCTCATCACCGTCCTCGAGTTCCGTTTCTTCATCTGTCTCCAGGTCCTCTAGATCCTGTGGAGGTTACAGACAGCTCCTGGTTTCTGGCACACGAGGCAGATCCAGAACCGAGCACTGAGCAGCCACCCTTGTCTGGTCACTGCTCTCTGCTGCCATGCTAACAAAACATCCAGAGACTGCTGTCAAGAGCTTCAGACTCAGGACATTAAGGATTAGGAACCCCTGGAAGCTGGTAACCTGTACACGTGTAATAGCCTCCACACCACCCGCAGCAGATGAGAGCTTCCAACTAGATACACAGATACGTGGCATTGATCACATAGCCCAGTTCCAGGTGCTGAGTGGAAGTTCTCTAGGGAACAAGCCCTGAGTGCCCCAGCAGTGCACAACCACAGCACTGCTACTTCACACTCACACAGTGCTCTCCAGATAAGGAGCCCACTGCAGGCCCACTGCCAGCCAGGCTGCACCTGAACAGATCACACTGCTGTGGGCACTTTGCTCACCAGCAATATCCTCTCCTGACATGTAACAACACAGGATCTTATTTAGGACTGAGGATTCAGGCACAGAACCAGCTCTGACCCATGCTCGCTGTTCCCAAAGGCCCAAAGTACTCCATCCACATTACTCACGTCATCAGCTGCTGCCCCATCCTGACCTCCACTCTCCAGGAATTTTTTGAAGCCTTCTAGTGTCCTCTCCCCATTATAGTCAATTACCTACAGAGGGAAAACATAAGGATGCTGGTTATGGGTACTACAGACCCACACCCCTGGAGAGGAGAATTCTCTTTCTGAGCAACAGTGAACATGCCAAGCAAAAGGGAATTTAAAAATTCACCTTCACCCATATGAGACGAAGGAAAACAGCTCAGCCACTAGACTTCAGAGATCACTGCGAGGAAAGAATAGCCTGCAGATGAGCACACTGTCCTCTATGCTCCCTCTTTTCCCCATTCCCACTTCCCACTCCCCCCCAAACTCTTTCCCTGCAGCCCAGACCCCACAAAGGGTCTTTGGTGTCCTGTAGACTTGTTGTGTTCCATCCCGACAGAGTGCAGATCCCTCCCAAAGGCCTTGTCCAAAACAACTCGAGCAAGCAGCTGAGCATTCCCGTGCTCCCTGGCTACGTGACTGCACGAGCCTGGCTGCCAGCTTACATTTCTGCCAGAGCCTGCAGGGAAGAACTTGAGTGTGGGGAAGCTGTGGATTTTCACTGCCTCCACTTCATTAGCTGTTGAGTCCATCTTGGCAATGACAATGTTCTCATGGTCCCTGTAAGTTTCTCCCAGCTTGTCCCAGATTGGAGCCAGCTGCTTGCAGTGACCACACCATGGGGCATCTGTTAATTACAGAGAGAGAGTTGCACCAACAACCTAACGAGGTACCACTCCTCCCCAACCAGACAGCTCTCACACATCTTTGCAACCAAGGCACTGCCTTTGGGGGGGGGCCAGACTCTACAAAAGGCTTTTCCCCTACTTCTGGTCACACAGTGCTTTGGCAATCCTTTCATACTAGTTACTTGGAATCAGCTGTAGGAAGATACTCACAGAACTCCACAAAGACATTCTTATTCTCATCAAAAGCAACTTCTTCAAAGTTCTTCCCAACCAGAACTTTGACAGGCTGCTTGTCCCAGTCCTCAGGAAGATCCTGACTCATTAGGTGGGGCTGGAATAAAAAGTGAAATTCAGACATACTGTTTGCTACATAGCTGCTTGGACTGAACATGCAATCACGTATCCTGGAAAACCCAGGTTTAACCACCCCCACTGGTGCCTCAGTCACAGGCTGTGAGCAAGCAGATGAATTGGTCACTTCCTCTTCTTCCCCAGAGAGTCTCCTTCCCACCCTGACCCAGCAGGAATAGCAGGTACTGTTGTGCAGAGAGAATGGCAACAGAGCTCTGCAGGAAGGAAGCAGCACTCCTGACAGCCCCATTCCCAGAGGACTGGGCTTTGCTGCACCCACACTGCTGGGTGAGCCGCACACAGCCCCTCCAGCAGACAGGAGCTGACAACCCTTTTCCCTGTGCCACAGAATTCACACCTTCCACAGGCTACTGGCAGAAAGAGCAACTGGATAAACAGCACAGTGCCCACAGGGGGAGTACAACTGCTTGGCCATGTCCAACTCCCTTTACTTGGCTCGCTCTCCTACAGCCTCCAGGTCCCAGCAGCTTTGCCTTTCGTTTCTAATCACAAAGCCCATGGGATGTTCCTTGCAGAAGATGGACGGGCTTCTCCACCTGGCTCTCCAGCCCCTCACAGGGAACATTTCTGTTCCCTCTCAGCTACCTTGTTCACCACCAGTACTGTTTATCCACATACCTTGATCTTGCCTGCCAGGAACTTGTTACAGAACTCTTTGATCTTGTCTGCTGTGAGCTCATCAGATTCAGGTTTGTATTTGGTCATTTCTTCCTCCAGGGTGATCAAACGTACAGCTGGGCACTCTTCCTTCTTTAGGCCAAAGAACTCCAAAATCCTCTGGTTGTCACTGTGGTCACTGTCTATGAAGATGAACAGGATCTTGGGAGGAAAAAAGTGAAAGGTAGGAGGTGAACATGAGTACCTTGTGGCTATTGACACTCCACACACTCACACCAAGTGTAGCTGAACTGGGGTCTCTTCCTGCCCTGTCCCAGAATAGAGAGCTGGCTTAAAGTCCTCCTCCACAGCTGCTCCACAGATAAAGACAGTGCTACACTTCTCTGCAGGAAGTGGTCTCAGCTCATGATCCAAGAAATCCATCTCACCTTCCCTTTGAAGTTCCCAGCTGCACTCTTGAAGTTGTCCAGCTTCCCTTGATAGTCAGACACACTTTTTGGTAGGAAAAGCAGAATATGAGTCTTGATCTCTCCTCCAAATATTTTAGGAGCAGTCTGGGGAGTAAAAAATAAACTTTATTTTTGGAAAAGAGGCAAATCAGTATCCAGACCACTTTAACTCTGCTATGCTGACCAGCCCACAGCAGCCTCCAATACTGCAGGACTGCTCTGAGGTGTGAGCTTGCTCACACCTCCTTTATTTCTTCCCACTCCTCCATACCCCCAGTGTCAGCTCCACAATAAAAGAGGACTATGGAATCTTACAACTAGACCTTTGCTATATTCTTGCAGCAGCCATGGGAAGGGCCTTGTCAGATATCTGAAGACCCACCTGCTCAGTGAACTCTATGACCAGAGGCAATGAATTAGACTTGATGAAGTTCAGCAGATTATCTTTTGTGAGATCCCCTTCAAAGTTGTTTTGGCCTTCATCAAACTGCAAGAACAGACATACTTCATTAGAACACTTGTGTCCCGCACAAATCTCCAGTCACTGCCCCAGCAGATCTCAGCTGCACTCATTCAGAGCAGACTCCCATCTCAACAAGGTAACCACATGCCCACATAAAATCTGGATCAAGGTGTCTATCTTCCTAGCAAACAAAGCTTTAAATCACCCCCCAGCAGAAGGTAAGCAGCAACAACAGCCAGGTTTAATCTCAGCCTTGCTCTGCACCACTGTGAAACCATTTGTGATGCAAGTCAGCAAGAAGGACCCTGAGCAGCTGTCTCCAGCCTTGCAGCAGCTTCTCCTCTGCAGCAATCAGTGGTCAGAGCAGACACTGCAGCCAGACAGTACTGGGAACATCTGACAGCAAAGCCTGCAGCACTAACTTCCTTGGCTCTGGGGGGTTCGTTCCAGTCTCCGTTGTTAAGAGACAACAGCACATCACACCAGAGGTGCCAGGTCCTGTTTTACAGGGCCATCACCTGTATCACCCCTGACCAGGATTCCCAGAACCCTCTGGCAGCCTGTAACAGGAACAGCTGCAGATGGCCCATCAAGGTTAGAGGGAGGATGTGCAAAAGGGCACAGCAGTGCCCTGGCAAGGCCATACTTGAGGTGCTGACAGAAGGAGGAGAGTGGACTCAGATAACCTTCTGTTAGGAGAGGCACACCAGCCTCAATGGAAAAGGCAAGGAAAACACTTAGCATCAGAAAATAACTTTGCAAACACTTTGAGAAGCTCTGCAGAGCACTTCAGCACCATCAGGACAGCTGTGCGAGTCTGGACAATTCACACAGAGTAAGAGAAGAACAATGAGCCAAACACTCTCAGTTTAGACCCAACTAATGGTACAGAGCTGAGCCAAAGCCCAAAGCCAAAACAGGCCATCAAGTTCTCCTGCCCTTTTCTCTTTGGTTTAGAGTAGACATATCCAAGAGCTCCCATGGCACTGCCATGCCACTGCACAGGAACAGGGAGGAGCCCCGATGGCTGGACAGATCTAGGCTGCTTCTCCCATAGAGCCAAGCACTCCTGCCCCAGCCCAGTGCAGGAACCACCTGGCACATCACAGTCACTCCCATTCCCAACACACATGAAAGGCTGCCAGGCCCAGAGCTCTGCCCAGCCCAGCACTACCCAGTGGGGCAGACAAAGCTATTCATGCAATAGGGTACAGCTACCAAATGAGACAAGAACAAATATTCCTCCCTTCCCATCCCCATTTTGCTAATGCATTTTGAGCTCATTAGGCCAGGTATTCCCTCAGCCACACTGACCTGAGGGGCTCTGACTCAGAATTTAAGTCTACAAGCTTCTATCGCCATGAAAATAACTACAGTGTCAGAGGCATAGGAGAATATAACAATTATTTCAGGTGAACAAAAAGAAAGTCTTGTGTTAGGTTAGGCTGGGCAGAGTCATGATTGATGAGATTACAGGTTTACTAAGTCTGAACCCAAAGCACTTAGACCTGCCTCACACCACCTCTGGGTGAGGAGCCACCAAGCCTAAAGAACATCTCTTTATCTGCTCAAACCTGAAAATTCATCCCAGTGACAGGGATTTTCAGGCCTCCATCAGTACATTTATTTGTGATTCTGTAGGTAGTCAGCATCCCTCTGTACATAATCCACTGCCCCAGTCCAGTCAGCTGGAACTGCAAATCCTCTTAGGAGCTTCTTTGCGATCCCTGCACTGCAGAACCCACAACAGTGAGACAGAACAGCTCTTGGACACAGCAGTGAGTGACAGCAGCAGAGGCCAACAATGAGCAACAAAAAGCAACTCTGCTAAGACACAACCAAATAGCACCATGACAACCAGAGAGCTCATCTACTGTTCTCTTTGGCCTGTCCAAGACTGTGTGACTATTGCTGCACTGCAGAGAGTTGAGGAACAGGGAAGTGAGCGAAGGAACAACCTGCACTCAAAGCCCAGCAGCTCTGGGAAAAGAGCACAGGGCTGGGAGACTGACACAGCTGCACACTGTGGCTCCCTGAGACTCCCCCACAAAGGGGCCATAGTCTCTGCTCTTCCTCCCCAGGCTCTGAGGCCCAAGATCAGCTACACTGAAGCATGGGGCCTTTGCTGTTTTGTCCAGGGCTGACCTTGTTGGAATGTGACTAATTAAAGAAAAGGGAAGAGACAGCAGACCCCAGCATGATGCTCAGGCCTAGTACCAGCCAGTACCTTCTTGAAGAGGATGACGCTGTCCTTACTAATCTGGTACTTGCCGAAGACATCAACACTGGAGGAAATCCCAAAAGGAATATCATCCACAGCTTCTGCTGCCAACAGGAACTCCTTTGCTGCCTCTGATGTCAAATCCTGGAGAGTAAAGAACAGGGTCTCAGAGGGCCCACATCACCTGAAGCATTCACATCCCAGGGCTCAGCCCAAAGAACTGGAAGATCAAGTAAGGCAGGACAGCAAGTATTGCACAAGGCACAGAGGAAGCCGGGAAGGCCCTGGACACACACAAGAGCATCTCCAATGGAAACACAAACACTACCTTGAAGAAACCAACCACCACCACTTCACTGGAGTCCACCAGTGCCTCCGCAGCAGCCACATCAGTCAGGGTGGCAGCAGCTGGGCCCGTGCGCTTCCTCAGCCAGCTGATGATGTCATCCGCTTCCCTGCCAGCTACACCAGGAGATAAAAAGGAGTCACTTTCCCCTCCAACTAAGTTCAAGACCACAAAACCCTCAAGCTTTGAGAGAGACCTTTCAGCAGCTGGTCAAGAGATCAGCAAGACTCAAGATAACATTTACGCAACTCATTCCCTTTCACTCATGGTGCAATTAAGCTAATCCCTAATTGATAAGTCACGGTACAAGGGGCTCCCAGGAATCCATTCTTGTCTCACCTCCTGCCCCTATCCTTAAACTTTGATCAGCAATGCAGCACTTCTCCAAGATCTCAGTATTAGTTATGTTACTACATCACCTTTTCCTTCCAACATCTTTATTCTGGATGTTACCCTCTGTTACCCAGCACTGTGTGGCCTGGCTTAGCTGAAGTCTGTCTTAGCCTTCCTTGCAGCTCTCTCACACCCTGTGTTGCCACCCTCACCCAATGGCCCAGGCCTATTTCCAGTTCTGGGCACTGCACTACCTGAGCCAAGTCAGGGCACACAACAAACCAAGCTCAGGCCACTTTGCTTTCCTACACAAAAGCAATTTCCTCCACTCAAGCTCACCTTAGGGATCTCACCAGAGGGAGGACACTAAAGGTTGGCCTGTTCCACATCAGCCCAGCACCATTCCCAGGTTACTGTTACAGTGGACCTTGTCCAGCCACAGCAGCACAGCTCGAGCACGGGGCCATGTGCTGGGACCCAGCGCCACGTTGCTGCCCTCTGCACCCTGGCGGCGCATCCAGACCCAGTTCACCCGTGTCCTGCCCCTCCTCACCCGTGTACTCCTTGGGCGCGGCTTTGTCGCCGTTCTTGAAGAACTTGATGGTGGGATACCCGCGTACGCCGAACTGCTGCGCCAGCTCCGACTCCTCCGTGGCGTCCACCTTGGCCAGCCGGATTTCCGAGCCCTCGGCCTTCAGCTTCGCCGCCGCCTTCGCATACTCGGGCGCCAGCGCTTTGCAGTGCCCGCACCACGGGGCGTCTGCGGGATGGGGCGTCAGCGCCGGCCGGGCCTCCCCGACTCCACTCCCGGGCGGACCGAGGCCCTCTCGGACTCATGGAGCCCGGGGATGGGGCGGGCCACGGGGCCGCGCAGACCCCGCGCCCCAGCCCAGCCCAACACACGCCCGGGGGACCCCGTCCCTCAGCGCGTCTCCCCGGCCCGACCCCTCCGTCTCCCAGCCGCGCCCTCGGCCCCCGCCCGCCCGTTCCCCCCGGCCCGGCCCCGCCGCGCTCACAGAACTCGACGAGCAGGTATCGGTGCTCGGCCAGCGCCTGCTCGAAGGAGTTGGCGCGCAGCACCAGGACGCCATCCTCCTCCTCTTCCTCGGCGGCGGCGCGGGCGGGCAGCAGCAGGGCCAGGCAGAGCAGCGGGAACAGCGCACGCACACCCGCCATGGCTGATGGCGGCGCTCGAACGAGCCAAGGCAGGCGCGCGGCCGCAGCGCCGCCTCCCCTTATAAACCCGCCCCCGGCGGCCGCTGCCGCGCGGTATTGGCCGCGCCGCCCACCTCCCATTGGCCGGGGCCGCCACGGCGGCCGCTCCGCGCCTTCCATTGGCTGGCGCTCCGGGCACGCCCCTCGCCCGCCGTCTCGGGTTGGCCGTCGGCCCCGCTCCCCGCCCGCGGGCCACCATTGGCCCCTTTCCCCACAACGCCGCCCGTGATTGGCCAGCGCCGCCGTCTCGCGTGGCCCCCGCCCTCGAACGTGGCACTCGGGAAGCGCCGCCGGGCGGCACCGCGCGTGCGCGCGGCCACGAGCGCGTGGTGCGTTCTGACTGGGCCGCGCGCCCCACGTGACCAGGGCAGCGCGCGAGGCCCGGCCCGGCCCGGCCCGGCCCGGCCCGGTGCAGCCGCGGTGTGGTTCCGGTCGCTTCCGTTCGTTCCCCCTCTCCTTGGGGCTCCCCCTTATGAGCGACCTTCGCCTCAGGCACCGCCCGGCAGCTACTCGGGATCACGGCGGCAGCGCTGCCCCCTCCCGACCCTGGCTGGCTGTCCCCTGGCGCTGGGCTCCGACCGGGCCGGGCACCGGCCCGGCTGCGGCTTGGGACGGTCCCGTTTCGCTTTGTTGTAACCTCTCCAGTCCCGGAGATGGGCCAGGGGAGCTCAGGCAGCGCTGGCGTCCCCGCGCCCTCACAGAGAAGGCAGCAGCGCGGGGACTCCTCGTGCCCCCCGGGCCGAGCAGGGCTCGTTGAGGCTCCAGATCAGAGCTCGCGGTTCCGTGCGGAGCCTCTGCAGAGAGCCGGCACAGAGCGGCCTGGTGACCGTGCCAGAGGATCCCTTCGCTCGGGTCTGCCTGCACTGCCCCGCTACTGCCGAGGGTCCCAACTGCTGCTGGTGTGCGCTGGGTAGGGAAGAGCCCCTGGGCGCTGCCCGTGCCCGGGTACCGGCGCCAGTGCTCCGGGGGCTCCTGCGCACGCAGGTGACGCGCTGGAACGGGGGCAGACTCCGGGCTTCCGGCCGCGCCCTGGGGATTGATTGCCAGCTCGGGGCTGCTGCAAAGCCGCTGCTCTTTGCTCTAGGCAGGGGCCGCGCCCGGCGCCCCGGGCCACTGGTGCGAGGAGCAGGGAGCTCACCAATTCCCCGTGGAGAATCCGACTGCCTCGAGTGCTGCCAGGAGCTGTTGCCCGTTCAGGAGCTGCGGCCGCTGCTGAACCAGACGCTTTTGTCGGGCCCGGGGAGAGTTCAGCGAGGTTTTGGAACGCAAAGCTGAGCACCCGGTGAGGGCACAGAGGCCACCCAGGGGCGGGCAGACATCGGTACGTTTGTCTGCCAGCGGCTGTGTTAGTCCAGGCCACCTCGGAGCCATTGCCCGGAGAGCCCTGGCTCCTTGCTCTGCCAGAGGGGACCTGCATCCGTGTCTCTGCTGAGAGGGCCAACCTTGCCCGGGGTAGTCCTGCATGAGCACTCTTGCTCCGACCTGGCTGCTGCACTCACAGAGCTGTGGTGTCAGAGGGAGCTGCTGCAGCACTGGAAAAGGGGAACGGCCTGGACTGCTGCTGCACAACTTCTGGCCAAGATTCCTGAGGTGCATCACCTGGAAGGGGCCAAGGCTTTACCTTGGGAGCCACAATTCATGCAAATGATCTGTCCCACCCAGCCTGTGACTGGAGCCACCCGTACCCAAGTGCACTCATGAGCGTGCGCCAGGCAGGAGAGCCTGCATGTCAGCCCGCAGCGGGAAGATGTGCCAGAGAACTGAGGCAGAGAATCCTCAGAGTTGAATTATAGCACATAGCACAGCCGTCCTGCCCCTCCAAGCCTCCTACCATGGTACAAACGATCTAACAGAAACTTCGACACCTTGGGTGTGGAAACTCTTGCCAAAGCGCTAGGGTTGCATCAGCCGGGTGCTCATCTAGCCCTGCCCGCAGAGTGGCTGTTAGGGGCCAGCACAGGGGGGCCTTTGTTCACACTATCAGGCACATCTGGGGTCGATCTAACTGACTCACTGGGAGTGAGGCCTGTTCCCTGCTCCAGTCCCCACTCTGGCCTCCACGGCCCCACACTGTGCAGAGGGCTGGTGGGTCGTAGCTGGACACTGCTCTCCATAGTGAGCAGCATGTGCCTGCTGGAGTGGGCACTGGCCACATGCCAGCTCCTGCCTGGCCCAGACTGTTGCCTAAAGCCCTTGTCCTTTCCAAGTCCCATCATCTCCTTTAGCAGCTTTCCAAGGCCCGAGGACAGGGCCTGTGCTGTGAACTCCAAATACAAGAGGGAGCCTATGGAGTTCTTGGTTACCTTCGCGAGTCTTTGACCAGGAGCAAAGCCGAGCCCCCTCCTCCAGGTTCTCTCATGCCATGGATTCTGTAAAGAGCTTTTCATGGCTACACTTTTCTTATCCTTAACACAAACATGCCACATGCTCTGTAAACATCCGCAGGCTCTTATCATGCTGACTCTCCTGGATTGTGTTCTCTGATCACCTCCCTCATTCCTGTGACTGCAGAGGAATTTCCCTATGCGTGTGCAGCTGGAGCAGTCATGTTGTGGGTTCAAAGCCCACCTGCTCCTCTGCTGGCAAGAGACCCCACTTGGAAATCCCTATTTTCACTGCCCCACACACTCCCACCCCTCACACTGTGGGCAGGGCAAATAGCAAGGGACAGATCCTGCACACATATTGCCATGGGGCCTCTCCTCCTCTGGCAAAGGCTGTCCCAGATCCCGTTCCACATTCTAGCAAGCCCACAGATCCTGGTCTTCTCCTGCTCTAGGTGTTTGAAAAAATCCTATTTGGCCACTTCCTGCCAAAGATCCAGCATGGACAGTACACAGTCAGTTCAAAGATTTTATTTAACTGTCATAAAAGGAGAAGCAGACGATGATTCCAAACCTGTTAACCTGGGTCTAGGACTTACAGACAATATGCACCAAATCAAATTAACAAAAAATTCTCTAGGGGCAGGGCAGGGGGAGTTAGAGGCAAAGACGTAGCTACGAGAAAGCCACATGTACTTGGTCCCAGTTCTAACCTCAACGTGGTAGATCCAAATCGGAGGGCTGCAGAGGTGGCACATGCCTGCCCAGCCCCCCAGCTCTTGCAGGGGGCCCCTGGGGCTTCTTCGCCCCAAGAGCCACAGCTGTGCAGCCAAGAGTGGAGGCCAGCATGCTGTGGATCTGCGGCAGGCATGGGGGGCCGAGTGTCAAGGCAATAACTACTGACAGGCCAGGCACAGATTTTAAAGGCAGAACAGATACATAAGGCATTAACCGCTTCGGAAAACACTTGTCCATCGCAAGCTCTGTTGATCGCATCAGGAGCAGCTGCACAGACAGACTCGTCCATCCTCAGCCCAACACAGCCAGGAGGGCAGGTGCTGTCCTGGAATTTCAGTGCTTTGCAGCTACCTGGGCTGCAATGAGAAGTGCGAGGTGATGGCAACATTGGTGACCCCTGCACCGCCCTGCCCTTCAGCCCCCTCTGTGCCACAAGGGCACCCAGAGAGCTCGCGGCTCTGCGCAGGCAAGGCTGGGGTCCAGCCAGGCCGGTGCTTGGGGTGCCAGGAAGGGCGGCCAGGTGTCACCCAGGATGTCACACCCTCTCCCCTCTGGAGATGTCCCATCTCAGGTGAGGAACGAACCAGCAGCGAAGTGGGAAGTTGTGAATCTTTCCTAATAACCCATGAGGGGCGTGACCAAGCTGAGCCCATGCCAACAGACAGGGAGGGCAGGTGGCGTTTAAAAAGTGTAACAGGGGCAGGGTTCCCTCCCTAGAGGATACATGTTACACATTTAAGGCATCATGGTTACAGGGAACATCCACAAATGAAGCTGCCCAGGACACTGATGGGGCGGAAAGGGCAGGCAGACACCACTTGAGCCAATATACTGATTTGACAGCTGCCTGGCACCAAAATTCTTCAGCTACTTGGAAGCAGTAGCTACCCTGAGCTGTGCGCAGGAAAGCCAAGCACGGGATCCTAACAGGAGTTCCTCCCCTTTGGCACCTCCTGGATAAAGGAAGGTGGGAAGCAAGAAAGGGCCTGGCGAGGGAGTGGGCACTCCCCTCAGTGCTGGGGCAGCACAGCCCCAGGACGGGCAGCTGGAGACCAGATGCAGACAGCACGGTTTGGTCAATGCACTCAGCAATTCTCCAGGGAGGGGGCACATAAAAAACTGAGCTCTCTGGTCAAATGATAACGGGGGCGACAGGTAAGAGGGTTCCAATGTCAGCACTTTGGTACAGGGGGGGTATTCTACGGTAGCCACTGTCTGATTCACGCTCTCTGGGGTTTGGCCTCGGGAAGGGCTAGTCCTTCCAATCCTTCTTGATAGTCAGGTTCCACTCCCAGGACAGGTGGTCAGTCTTATCATCATCTGTGAACTTGGATTTGATGTTGTAGCTGCCCCGGGCCAGCATGCCCTTTGGGGCCTCTTCCATGGGGGTCAGAAACTCGTACTCCTCTGCTCGGGGGCCATAGCTCCCAACCATGTATTCGGTCTTGTCAACTAAAACGACAAAAAGAGGTGTATGGAGGCTGTTCAGGAGCCTCCCCTGCATCTGGGACAAGGCTAAAGCAAAGGAAGGGTCTGTTACTGTTACAACAATCTGTAGAACAGCTGTAACTGGAATCTCACCCAGTTCAGAGCTCCCTTCCCTCCAGGAATGGGCCCTTCCTGTGGGCAGTGACCCCACAGCGCTGGCAATGCTGTCAGCTGTGACCTGCTTCCTGCCACGCTCAGGGGGAAAACGTGCTCAGGAGGGATCAGGATCACACACTGTGCAGCCAGGACCACGGGCTGCCCCACCACTGCAGGCCCAGAGGCCTTCACAGAGCTCCATGGGCCCAGTGGCAATGAGGACTGTCCCCTCCCATGAGGAGCTGCTGGGCAGCCCCTGTCACAGCAGCAAAATGAGCAGGAAGTCCTCATTCACACAAAGCAGCACCAAGTCACAGAGAAGCACTTACTTTTCACACCTTTCCGGAACGTGTGCTGGATGTACTTCAACCCTGACACAATCTCCCTGTTTACCTGCAGAGAGAGGAGCAGGGACTGAGCAGGACATCTCCATTTACACTGCCCACCCCACCTGCAGGAAGAGCCCATTCCTTCAGCATAACCCCACTTTGAGGGCACAGGCACTCCCCAAGCTGGGACCGCAGCAGTCTGATGTTCTGTTCATTCCATTTCCAGATCGGAATCCTTACCCTAAAGGAGATTTTTATCCGATATTCCACGCCCTCCTTCAGCACAAATGCTTGCTTCTTGTAGCTTTCCAGATCACCTACAGAGACAGGAAAGGGTTGCTCAGAGCTCTTCCGTGCTGTGCTCTGGGATGAATTTCCATGGCATGAGGCAGCTGGGGCAGGAGCTGCAGGAGCAGGGAATGGCCCTAGCTGCAGGGCCCTCTATGCTGCTGCAGCCAGGCAAGAAATGCCCTCTGACAGGACACTGCAGCACAACTATGCAATTAATTCCAAAGAGTTTCTTTGCAGATGTTTGCCCCAAGGCTGTCACCATTTCAAAGCTGCCATGAATGTCACCATGCAGGCTGGAAGAATCTGCCTGCCCCATCTGGCCCCTCACACCTCTACAAAACACCCAGGTGCCAGAGAACTGCTGCTGGGCTCCAGGTACAGAACCCAGGGCCCAAGCACCGTGCACTGCCTCCAGCACTTCTGACACAGGAAGGCTCACGCACCTTGCCAGCAGCACCCCTGCCAGCTCTGTGCAGGAGCAGGGCTGGAATTCCCTCCCACCTCACCTGTCAGATCCAGTTCCAGGGGGCCCGGAGCAGTAGTGCAGACCAAGGTCAGCTTGGTCACCACAACATTTGGAGCGTTGGGATCTAGAGACAAGAGAAAAAGCTGTTAAACACCCATCCCTGACACTGGCCAACACAGCTCCTTTTCCCTCCAGGGAACTTCTTGAAAGCACACGAAACCCAGCAAAACCAGCCTCTGACTCTGTAAGGGTCAGAGCTTCCACTGCACCAGGCCCAGCCCACAGTCCTCCACAAAGGCAGAGTGGCACCCCCACCCCTCCGTCCCTGAGCCCTACACTGCAGGCAGCGATGGGCATGGGGCAGCGCAGACACAGCTCTGTGCTCTGGGCTGTGCTCCTGCACAAACACAGAGCTGGGAGAACAGCTCCCAGGTGGGAGCAGAGGCAAGGCCAGAGAGGACCAACACAGCCCAGGGCTCACCTGCACTCACGGTGACGGCGCCCAGCAGTGCCTCCTTGTACTTGCGCAGGCTCTCATCGTCCTTGTCCAGCTCCTGGATCTCCTGGATGCTCTTCTGGGCAGGTGGCTTATAGTTGACAGAGTGTTCATCCTCCTCGTTCTCAGCTGCAATCTGGGCCAGCTGCTCTGCTGTTGGCTCCTGCTCCGCCATCCTCACACACGTGACCCACACTGAAGCAGAGAGGAGAAGTGTGAGTGCCCCAACCAACCACACCAGCAGCAGAGTTCCCCAGAACTGCTCTGCTGTGACTCCACAGGCTCCCACTTCACTGGGGCCCTTTACACTGTCCCCTGGGAGACACAACCCTGCCAAGGGCCCCCAGCCCCCCTCCAGAGACCAGGTCTCATCTTCATTTTGCAGAGGCCCAGGCAAGAGTAAGGAAAAATTCAATCTCAGTGCTTTGCTTGTAAGGTAAATACCCCAAAGCCATAGGGAAGACATTCTCCTCCACAAGATCAACTAGGTGCCCAGAATAAACCCAGTTCTGCTCTCCACAACAGGATTCCAGCCAAGAATAGGCCTCTGTCTCACCACTGGCATGAATGCTGGGAGCTTCTGCTGGGATCTGGTGCTCACATTTTGTAACTCAGTCAGGTCAGTGCTCTGTGACAGGTGCCTTGGCAGAGTGGGATGAGACACCTGGCTCAGCCCTTTGCAAGGATCTGTGGCACACACAGCTGGGGACACAGGCAATGAAGGAAACAAGATGTGGAGCCTGGCTCGGCTGCCGAGGACTCTGCCCAGGAAATGCCCAGCTGCACCAAGGGCAAAGGTGATGCCAACACTCCATTAAAATCCTCGGTAAAAGCCAATGACATATTCAGGAATTCTTGGTGTTCCACAGGGCACATTGTCTGAAGGGTTATCCTATGGCAAGTATCAACTTGGACTCTCTAAAGACTCAGAACACTCTGGCACAGCTTTAGAATGGCACTGGGGGATGATGGGACACCACGCAGGCTCTGGCCCTGTGTGGCACAAGCATCTGAGCCAGGAGCTTTTCCTGCTGTACCTATACATCTGCAGCTCCCATGGCTGCTGGCACCACCCCTGCACAGCACAGCAAACAGCTGGCCCTTCCACATGGCATCCTCCAACATCCTCACACTGAATGATGTGGAAATTTGTCTTCACAAGGACATTTAGTCTTACGTCACAGATGGACAACTGATGAGATTTCATGCTAGTGTCTCCCTATCAATCCCAGTCCCTTGCTGTCTCCCAAACAGCTGCCGGGCTTGAGGACTCCCAGAAGCGGTGAGCAAACGCTCACTCACACACCCTGCATCCTGCCTGATCCCCTCCTCATGTCCTTCAGCTTGCCTCTGGGCTAGATTATACCTCCTATGGACCGAGTTTGTTCTAACCCTCACACCTTGCTCTGAGAATATCTGTGGCTCCCAGGAATGGAAGTGACAGAATTTCAGCTTTACAGAACCAAAGTCCCAAGTCCTAGACTTGTGGTGACTCCCAAATTCTGTGATTGAGCCTTCTGTGAGAGCACAGTAATCACACACCTGGCAGAGGATCCACTAGCATCCACACATGTATCTCCAACAGTGGTGGGTACACTTCTGTGCATGAGCATCCACAGGCCCCCTCCACCTTCCAATTTTCAGACCAAGCAGAGACAAAATCTCTCACAGATAGCCAGATCAGTGACAGCAGGAGCCACGAGGCAGCCTCTGCTCCAGCACCTGAAGCTCTTGGAGCCAGTGCTCTGTGAACAACAGCACCAGCCCCAGCACAGCTCCCATGGCTGGAAGACAGCTGCACTGACTGGGAACAGCCTTGGTGTTCACAGCCCCGACTGCCAGCAGCTGCTCACCTCCAGGATCCAGAATCCTCTCCTGGGCAGTTTGGAAATGCACTACTTTAGTGTCAGTGTAGAGCTGCCACTCCTCGACAGCTGACCGCGCCCCCCCCCCCCCCCCCACGGTGACAGTTTTCTCCCAGGCATCATTAACCCCATCTCCACCAGACCAATGAGGAACCCCTCACACAAACTGGTATTCAGCAACAACCATGCCATACAGGACACAGAAAAAAGCCCAAAGCAACCAAAATCCCAAATGCCCAGCTCTTCGGTCACGTTCCTGTGCTCCAGCCTGACTTCTGTGATCCAGGCTAAAGAATCATGTGTACTGCCACATAGATTACTTGGACCCACCCCAACCCTCTCAGGATGTCTAAGGTGAGAGGAGCTCACCAGAACTGAAAACACCCCTGGGGATCAGCACCAGCATGATTCCAGCCAGCACTGCAGGCCAGGCTGGGCTTGGCGCTGGGGAAACAGCCCTCACCTTTCCCATCAGCTTACCCGCAGGTCCTGGGGATCCCACTGCTCTGTGGGACAGCACAGCCCCCTGGGAAATGCCACGGTTGCAGGAAGGGACCCCAGCCTGTGCCGGAAGCAGAGTACAGGAGGGCTCCTGGATCTTCAGAAACAGACCCTGGCTCCCTGCAGATCCTCAGGACCAGCCTGTAGAAGGCAGCAGGAGGCTGAATCCCCACTTGGGAATTCACAGTCTGCCTTCACTGCTCCCTCAAAGCAGCAGTTTCTTCCGGATTCTCAGCATGTTTTGTGCAGGACAGAGCAGCTGCAGTAGCAAACGCAAGAGCCCCACCTCCTGCCAGGCAGAAAAACTAGCGGGAATATCCCTGCTCGTGTCCAGGCGGACAGTGGGAGCCATTGACTCCATACCCCAGAATCCCGATCCCATGGCACCAGCAAACCCAGCATTAGTCAGAGTATCTTCAGATGGGCTAATCAGCTTCCGACATTCATCAGGCCTCAGCGCAGCCGTGCACACACAGCAGCGCCAGTTCCAGCAGTCCCCACCCTTCCTTCTTTCCGCGCGCAGGAAAGCCTGCACAGCCATCCAGAGAACTCGGCTGGAATGTGACCCAGCAATAGGCGTTTCTGCAGGGCCCTGTCCCAGTCTGCTCTGCCAGGACGGGGAGCCAGAACAGCCCGACCCGGCCTGGCTGCTCCACATGGACAGCTCAGATGGTTCCCAGGGCAGCACAGGGGAGTGGGGGGACACCAGTAGCACAGACGGGACAGGAGCCTAGCTGACACTTCCTGAGGCCAGGCACTACCAGGGCAAATCCAGGTACCACTGCTGCACCAGTTGCTTTGTAAGAGCATCTGAGGGAATTCTCATCGCACCTGATCCCCTCTGCTGTCTCACAGCCCCAGGTGGGAAGGACTCGGGGAACAGGAGGACACATTTGCTGCCCAGTGGGCAGTTTGAGGATGGAGGATTTGTTTTTTCTTTTTGCTCTGACATATCCCTGACCTGTCATTCACCTACATGGGTGAGCTGTGCAGAGCCAGACTGAGGGCTCACAAACAAGTCCAGAAGCATAAGGGCTACTGGCAGCGCTGCACCAGGGATGCAAACCAGCACCGTGGGTACCTGGAGCCCAGACTGTGACCCATCTGTGTGTGTCAGCAGCCGAACCCAGGGCAGTTAAACTGTCCCCACTCTGCAGTCGTGGAAGCTCTTCCACACTGGAAGAATGCTCGGACAACGGGAGCAACAGAGTGGACCCGGAACCCTCACGGGAACAAGCGCGGTCGAGGGCTTTTCTCACCACAAACAAACGACGGTCACGGCTCTCAGACCGGCTGCCGGGAAAGCGCCGCCGCTCCGGTGGGGGCATGGTGGCGGGGGAGCGCAGGAATCGCGGCTCCTGTGCAAACCCTCCGACGGGGCTCGAAGCGCACCCGGCCAGCGGCGCTCGGGGTGGAAGGGCCCTCCCTTGACACGGAACAGCCCAACTCTGGTACAGCGTCTCCCGGTTCCTCATTTCGTGCCGACCGACCGTATGCGCCAGAGGCACCGCCGACCCCCGGACGTGTCGGGCCCAGCGATCCCGTCCATCGTCCCTCAGACCGAGCACCGGGTAAAGCCCGCTGGGAACTGCCTCGGCCCCTCAGGGGAACGCGGGCCGCCCGGGCCGCCCGCGCTCCGCCCTCGCCCCACGCGCTCCGCTCCGGGACGGCCCCGCCGGGGGCGGCGGCTCCCTCGGCCTTCGGAAGGTCGCGCAAGGGCACCCGGAGCCCCGCGGCGCCTCTCGGCCCCGACCGGCCCTTCCTGCGGCCCGGAGCCAGCGCGACGCGCCCGGCCCAGCCCTTCCCGCCGTACCTTACGCCCACCCGCCCGGTCCCTCCGCTCCCGCCGGGTCCCGCCGTACCGGTCTCGCTCACTCCACGCTGCGCTGCCAACGCCGCGGATTCCGCCCAGGCCCCGCGCGCCCCCGCACTTCCGGGACACGCCCGGCACTTCCCGTTACTCACCGCCGCGCCGCCGCCGCGCTTCCGGCCGCGCACCGCGCGCTGATTGGCCGGGGGCGCGCGCGCGCGGGCGGGGCGGACCGGACCGGACCGGATGGGCGGGACCGAGGCGGAGCGGGGCAAGACCGGCAGGGCGGGGCAGAGAGGGATCGGGACCAGGAGAGCGGTCCGGGACCAAGAACGAGATCAGCGGGGCAGGACGGGACCGGGACCGGCGGGGCGGGACAGGTACACGGCAGAGCATCACGGTATGTGCGGGAGCGGATGGGGCGCGGGGCCCAGCGCGGCAAGGCATCAGCCACAGCTCTAGACATGGTTCTATTTTATTATGGCAAAGGTGAAAAAGCCACCTTGGCCCAACAGGCAACCAGAAAAATTTATCCCAAAAATAACTCGGTACAAAACAGGTCTGCTGAGAATTAAAAAAAACCTTTACAGGAGTTAAAACCTATCCCAGAACGTAAAAGTAAAACAAATCCCATCCTCGGTAGTAGTAGCCACAGCCGCAGCCCCTGCCGGGAGTGTGGAGCAAGATTGGAGTCCTTCCCTGCGCCCACTGCTGCCGCTTTAGCTGGTGTCCATCTGGAAGAGAGGGGAGGAACTGTCACCATGTGCCTTGCAGCAGCCCTGGCACCCTGTAGCACCCCCCTGCACCCAAGCCCACCCACTTCTTTGCAGGCAGCCTGGCCCTGATGAACCCTCAAGCGCTGCAGGACAGGCATAGGCGGGTCCAAGCCATAGCACACCGTGCTGAGCAGGACAGCACACCACCCCCCTGCACTGCTCCAAGGCTTTTTCTAGAATCCTGTTTATCCCACTTCTTCCATGCTCTTGCCCTGACTTATCCCGGTCCTGAACCACCGACTTCGCTGTTGCGGTGTCCTTGTGGCCTCAGCTCTGTTGGGATCCTGACCCGGCTGCGCCACAGGCTGAGCAAGTTCCAGGTACAGCTGCAACCTGCCCATGGCTCCCCAGGCTGGGGCTCATTTCTGCCACCAACATTGCACCCTCCCCCCAGCAGCACACCACACACAGTTTTTCCACATGAGATTTTCCTTTCTGTTTTCTCATTCCTGCAACCTATCAGCTCTGTGGGTTTTGTTCTGCAGCTGCTGTTCATAATGGCTGTTCCAGCTACAGAGCCTGGCAAGAGCAGAGGCTATTCCTCAGCCACCAGTAACAGGTGACAAAGTGCTCTGGAAAGCGAAGCTGAGGCCTAAGCCAAGGCACAGCTCAGCTTCAGAGAGAGACTGCTTCAGTCCAAGGACCTGGAAAATGTTTTCCCTTTTCTGCGAGCTCCAGACTGCCAGTGCTTTCTAGGATGAGATGCTGTGGGGAGCCCATGACAGTGCCCAAGCAGCACTTACCCTGGCATTGTAAGCATCCAGCTGTGCATCTAGTTCTTCTGCAGAGAGCTGCTGTTTGGAAGTTCTTCCAGCTCCTCTGCCTCTCCCTCTGTTCCCGCCACGAGTCCCTCGCCTGTTGCCTCCACCTCCAAATCCCCCCGAGACCCCGCGGTTTCTGGTCATGCCACCTCTGTTTACACTGTGAGTTTTAAAGGAACTGTTTTAGTGCCGTCAGCGAACCCAAACAGGACCCACGTTCCCCATCAGGGAGGGGTCCTGCACCTTCCCGCCCCACTGCTCGGGGCAGGGGCTCCCCCACCTCTGTGCTGGTCTCCGCTGCGTGTCGATCTGTGACGTCACCAGCTGGATGTTCATGGGGCGCCCTGAAGGGAGGGAGAGCAGCCGTGAGTCTGCGCAGGACACACAAGGTGGGAGGGAGCGACACGGATGTGCGGGAGAAACGGGCACGCAGGCAGGGACACGGATGCGCAGGTTGCTCCACTCCAGCGCTGGAAACAGGCCATGGAGATGGGCCACACAGACTCACCATCCAAGGGGACCCCGTTGTACTGCTTCATTGCCTTCAGCGCATCAGCCTTCCTCTCAAAATGCACATCTGCCGTTCCTAGACTGCGACCAGATCTGTCATAGTGCACAGCTGCCTTCTTCAAGGTCCCAAACTCCGCAAATAGCTCCTGAGAATGAGAGGGAAAGGAGCATGCCCATCCATCAATGCTGCAAACACTGCAGCTCCCCACACAGACACACTTGGCCAGCACCAGTGCTTTTCCAACCACCACAGACAATCTGGAAAAAGAGCCAATGGCAGAGGGGAGCACAGCCCATCAGGAAGATTTCAGGGAGTTGTCGTAAGTGGCAAAACCAAGCAGGACTCTGCATTCATGTCCTGCAGAAGGCACATTTACAGCCAGTGAAGCAGATTCAAGGAATGCTGAAACCTGTTTCTTTTCCAGTGGAACTGGGGGACTTTGTTGAAGATGAGTCAAAGTGGCAACTATTGAAAATACTCCAGACCCCAGACACCTTTCTCACAGAGAATGACCATGGGAGTGCAGGGATCCACAAGACGATGACACTTTTGCTGCACTGAACTTGTGCCCATTAGGAACATACCCCAAAAATGGAGACCAACAAAGTCCTCTGCTGAGGTCTGTCCTTTGCTGCCACAAAGGTTGGAAATAAACAGGCAGCAACAGAGCCACCAATTTTGTTTCTCAGGTGCTACATTTGGGAAGCTAATGAGGTTACTGCACAGCCTGTGTCAAGCTGCTCCTGAGTCACAGCAGGGCTCCCAGCAGGGCTGGTGGAAGAGAGCTGCAAAGGCCACCTGGCAGATGCTTTCTGGATGGAATGTGGCAAGCAAGGCTGTGTCAGCTCTGCTCAGAGTCTGAGGTCAGCTGCTCCTGCCTCAGAGGACACAAAGAGCAACGCTGTGCAGCTCCTTCGTGACCAGAGCTCCTCTGGCCTCTCGCACCACATAAAGAGGCATTAGCACAGGAACAAAACCAATCCCACATCTGAGGCAACACTAAGTTACGGGGCTGGGGGCCAAAGCCATTGAGTCAGCCCTGCTGTTAAACAAATGCAGTGGGAGCTTGTGCAGCAGCAGGAAGGTGAGTCCTGGCTGCACACAAAGCGCAGGGGCCGAGTTTTACACACTGCGGCCTCACTGCAACAAACAGGAACTTATTTAAACCCAATCTGAACTTACACAAGGAAAAGAGGTGGTGTGCAGCACACTACCCAGTGAGCAGGTGACCTGACAGAGCTCCTTTCCAATTCCCCAGGCACAGCCAGATTGGTGCGTGGAGAGGCTGGAATGAATGAACCGATGAGGAAAGTCTGACAGCAGTGGTTTGGTTTTCCCTGGTGAGGACACAAGAGCCAGGGGCCAGGGTGATGGCAGCACTCTGTGGCGTAGGAGTGCCTGCCAGGGACACACGTGGCACTCAATTCCTGCACAGCTCAGAGCCCACTCATGACCCTGTGACACCCCTCGGCCGGGTGGGAGCCCCCCTCAGCCTCCAGCCCTGAGGCAGATGCACCAAGCACCCAACTGCAGGCACTGTGGGCTCTGACCAGCCCAAACGGGGCATGGCCACAACAGGTGGAGGACAGTACACCAAGACAGCAGCACAGGGGAGCTGTTCCCCTGACAAATAACTGCCTGGTTACACTGATGGGTGCATCCGCGGGAACCCCTCAAAACCCAACAGAATGTGATTTGACAAAGCACCAGAGCCCATGGCACCGTTAGGCTACAGCTGCATAGAGTAGGAGCTCACAGAGTTCACAGTAAATTCTCCAATCACAGCTTGATCCAGCACAGTCCCAGCATCGTTCCCCGTTCCCGTGCACCGCGGCAGTCACTTACAAAGCACCTATAAACCGGGTCTTCCAGCCCCCTCCAGACCACCACGATCGCGGCAAAGCAGGCACACGTAGTACAAACCCCATCACTGGGGATTCACCCGGGAATCCTTGACCCCGGGCGCAAGCGGAGCAGGGCCGGCAGAGTTCCCGCGGGCACCCGACCTGGGCGCAGTGAATGAGGTCCCCGCTCCCCCGCGACGCCTCCCCGAGCCCCACCTGGATGTCCGCATCCGAAACGCCGAAGTCCAGGTTGGACACGAGCAGCTTTCCACCGGTCTCCACGCCGGCCCCCGCCCCGAAACCGCTGTCGAACAGGTCGTGCTGCCACTTCTCGGGGAGTTGCTTCGGCTGCAATGAGACCGGGACCTCGCTGACCGGCGCCAGGGCCTCGCAGCCCGCGGCCGCGCCGGGAGTGGACAAAGGGCCGCCCGCGTCCGCGTCCCTGCCCCGCGCGGACCCTCCACCCCAGCCCGCCGCGCCGCCGCGGCCCAAGCCCCGCCTGCCCGGTCCGTACCCGGCTGTAGGGCGCGGGCCGGTTCCTGCCGCCGCCCCGGGCCATCACCGGCCGGTTCCGCACGGGGCCGCCGCCCGCGCGCCCGCCGCCCACGCCGCCCCGGCCGGGCCCGCCCCCTCGTGCGGTGCCGCCGCGGCCCCGGCCGCCCCGGCCACCCCGGCTGGCCCCACGCTGGCTCCGGTTCAGCTTAATGATGTCGTCCAGGGACATGTCCATCTTGTCGGCCATGATGGCGGCACCGCTCCCACCCGCACTTCCGGCCGCGCTGCGCCCGCGCCGGAAGCGGAACGGGCGGGGCGGGGGCGCGGCGCGGCGGGGGCGCGCAGCCCTGTGGGGCGGGCAGCACTTCCGGCGGGACCGCACCGGGACCGGGACCGGAACATGCGGGTGCGCGTGCGGAGCTGGCACGGGGTCGCGTCCTGGCTGTGGGTGGCGAACGACGAGAACTGCGGGATCTGCCGGATGGCCTTCAACGGCTGCTGCCCCGACTGTGAGTGCGGGACCGGCACCGACACCGGTTACTGCGCACCGGGCGGGGCTGACGGTGTGTCCGTGCCACAGGTAAGGTTCCCGGCGACGACTGCCCGTTGGTGTGGGGGCAGTGCTCGCACTGCTTCCACATGCACTGCATCCTCAAGTGGCTGAACTCGCAGCAGGTGCAGCAGCACTGTCCCATGTGCCGCCAGGAGTGGAAGTTCCGGGAGTGAGGGCGGCACCGGGCACGGGGACGGGCCACCCCCGGCCCGCTCAATAAATGTGTGGGCGCCAGTCGCGTGTCCGTGTCTGTGTCCGGTGTCCCGCGCTCGGGGTCGGTGCACGGAGTGGGGGGCGGGAAGTGCCTCCGCCGGGCGCCCCGCGGGCTCCGCCGCCCCGGAAGGCCGGGCCGGGCCGGGCCGGGCCGCTGCGGCGAGGGCGAGCGAGGCGGGGCCCCCGCCCAGCTGTAAAGGCGGTGGCGGCAGCCCTGGGCGCGCTGCTCGTCCTGTGCCGCCCCGGCGAGCCCTTGTACCTGTAGACGACCCGGCCCCACCACTCCTCGGTGGCCAGAGCCTCGGGGCTACTCTCTGGCCTGTGTCGCTCGCCGCCCACCAGCCACTCCGACACTGACGAACCCGATCTCGCTGTACTGCTGCCCAGCTCGGCCCACCCCCCCTTCGGGGCTCTGCACCGCGGTGAGTACCGGGGCCGCCCCAGGGGCTTGGGCTACTCCCTGCGGGACGCTGGGCACGGTTCGTGCTCCCACCACAGGTACTGGGGCCCCTTCACCCCCGCGGTGCTCTGCAGCTAGCAGCAGGAGCAGGATGCCCACCCTGGCAGGTGTTGGGCAAGCTGGGGGCTCCCCATGTCTGCTAGCCAGCCCAGTGCTGCCACAGACCCCAGTCCCTGTGACGGTGTCTCCCACAGGTGCTGTGCGTGATGGATATGGCCACTGAGCTGCCAGGAACTCGTGACGCTCTCTGGCGTAAGGCGGGCATGACTATGTCCTCGTATCTCATGGAGTGAGCCAGTGCTGGTGCCTCTGTGGTGACAATAAACATGCTTGGGATGGCTCTGTCTTGTCTGTCCTCGGGTAGGGAAGTGGAGTGGGGGAGCCCACCCAGATCTGGGTAGCTCTGGGCTGCTGAGCCCCCCACTCCCTCCTGTGGTGCTGAGGCTGCTCAGATACCCAGCAGAACAAAATCCCTCAGGCTCAGGGACAGCCCAGCGCCTGTGGGGACTGCAGGGCACAGTGCAGGGAGAGCAGGGGCCAAGGGGCTGTGCTGGACAGCAAGTGACTGCAGGCATGGCATCTGTGTCCCTGTCTCCCCACAAACAGAAAGGCCCTGCTCCCCCTTGTGCTGCAGGAGACCTGGCACAGCCTCTGCCCAGCCCTGGGGCAGCTCTGGCAGCAGGATACAGACTTGGTGATGAGAGTGGAATGGCAGCAGCCCCCCCACCACCAGCTGTTCCCTAGGAGGGACACCCCTGGAGAGGTACCTAGGGTGGCCACCTCCTCCACAGAGGTGAGTCCAGGAGCACAGCACCCAGTCTGGCTGCAGTCCCCATCCTGGTGGGGGTGCCCAGGGCCCTGCCTGGCCCCAGTGGCTACCAAGCTCATTAGGAAAGAAGCCAAGGAGTCCCCCTATCACAGCAGCGGCCCTGGCTGCAGCTTTGACACACCATGGACGTAACCTGCTGTGCCATCCTTGGCACAGCCCAGCCCAGGTAGAGACTGCTGCTGCCTGTGCCTGCCCAGGAACCTCAGTGGGCACTGGGGCCACCAGCTGCTGCAGGGGACACAGCCAGGGTCCCCACCATGGAGGATGTCAGCACAGTGCCATAAGACCCTGCTGCAGCTTGACTCTACCCCCAGTCCTGGTGCTGAGCTCCTGCCTGGAGCCACCATATGGACCCTGGGGGTGACCCCCAGTCCTGCTTGGGGCAGGGGCTTTGGGGGTCTGGGCCGAATCTGTTGCTCCCCTCAGCAGGGTTCATGGATGCTGTTACAGGTGCCTGCTACAAATGCTCAAGGGAATGCCAGGCACTCTGTAATCTGCATCCAAGGGGGGGATGCTGTGTGATGGGTGCAGGAACCACTCTTGATCTTCTGTGCCTGGAGGGAGAAAAAAACCCCACCAAAAAAACCAAAGAAAGAGCACACAACCAACAAACCACAGAAACCAAACAAAGTCACAAAATTCAGGCCACTTCCTCTTGTCGTCCCCCCATTTTAACTCTACACTCAGTTATGCCCAGGGATTCACAGGTTGTCAGTAAACAGCTCACCAGAAGGGCCCAGAGGCACTGGGAGAAAGGAACATTGTATGCCAAAGCTTTCAGAATAAACTCAGCAGCAGCTCTCGCGGCCTTGAGGAACAGAGCACCTCCACTGCACCATGGCTGAACCAGTGGAGCTGACGTCTCCACACACCCAGCAAGAGCAGCAATAAAATGCTTCTGTCATTTTTTAGTAACAGTGGTACCTGCCTGTGTCCTGGAGGCGGCTCAGCAGCGCGCTCAGCACAGGGCCCCTGCGTCACCGAGGTCGAGCTGTTTGTCCTTAAGGACAAACTCCTCTGCAGTGCCCGTGGGAGGGGGCCACACGCTGCAGAGGGGGAATTTGTGCACACAGCTGGCAGAGCCCAGGAAGGGGCCAACAGCTCTGAGTTGTGGCTGCTCTGGGGCGGGGGAGCCATTGTGCCAGCCCCAGCCGCTGGAGCTGCAGAGATGCAGTGGGAGCGTGGTGCACCCACTCAGTACCAGTGCAGGGGGGTTGCAGCACATGTTCCCTATGCCCCCTTTCTGCTACCTGGGCTCAAGCCCCAAAAAGACCAATGCACAACTCTTCAACATTTTATTAATGATCAGCAATAAAAGTTTACAAGAGAGAGGACACCAGACACAGCCTGGAAGGACCATCTGGCACAGTGCAGTGAGCTGCTCAGGATATCCACCACAGTACCCTGGAATGTAAGAGGCAAAAGGGGCTCACAGCTCAGGACCCATCCTCCCAGCCATGCACCTCCCCTTAGAGGCCATCAGAAAACAACCCTAAAACTTCACCTGGCCAGGTCCCACCCTCAGGTAAGCCATCGGGCACAAGGTGGGCTCTGGCAGCAGCAGCAAGTGGGTCTCCGAGTACAGTCCACACGAGGCATCGGGTCCTGCTGCCTCGCAAATGGAGAGCCTTTGGGAAAAGGCCCCAGGATTCCTATGCCTCATGTGGAGCAACACCTCCACCTAGCACGCCAGCACCACCTACCCCTGCAGCAGCTGCCACCTGCAGCCTGTCACTGGGGCAGCAAAGGATTTGCCTTTATCCAGCTCAACCCAGAGTAGCTCTGGGTCTGTGCAGGGGCAGGAGCTGAGGAGAGGCAGCACAGTGAACCCTAGAGCCCAGCACCACCTCTGGCAGCCAGCCCCTTGTTCCTAAGCAAAAGCTGCAGGAGGAACTACATGAGCGCTGTCTGTCCAGCCACCCACACCACTGCCCAAGGGGCTGCTCTGGAATGCAGACCCCAGTCAGGACAGCAGAGTCTGGCAGGGCAAGGGGGCATGGGCAGCTCCTCCACTTCCCTCCTACTAAGAGCCAGAAATGGCAGAAGGTAAAAGCACATCAACATGTTAAAACATTAATTATAATTAAAACCTTTTTTTTTGTCAAATCTCCTCCTGGGAAAGGGGTCGGGGACTGATTAACGGAGATAAAACTAGGCAGCGGAATCCCAACTCGTTTTGTCTGCATAATTAGTGCAGGAAGAGCTAGGACAGCAGAGGGTAGGACAGCACATCCTGAGTGCCAGCAGTGCTGCCCACCCTTCAGGGGTCCTTTCCTGAAAAGCTGTTGCTCTCCTGGAGGGTGAAGTTGCAGCGCTCTGTGGACCACACGTTCACGCTCTGCAGCCTAGTGCTTCTCCTCCTCCAGCCTTCTCATGGCCTCCAGCACAGCCAGCTCTTTTGCTTCTTTCTTCTGGTTGCGAGCTTCAAACTCCAGCCTGCAAAAATCACACAATACTGTGAGATTCTCATTCATCCTTACCTCTTGTAGACAAAAGCACCTGGAGCAGAAGAGCACTGCCTTCTCCTATGCTGCTCTGTTCTGAGAGCACTTCAGAAACCACTCAGGATCCCCAGACTCCTCCAGAGCCTCTCCCAGAGCTTTCCATGGCTGTTGCCATCACTGCAGTCCTGAGCTCCCACACTGGTCCCACCCTACTTCTTTCTCCCTCTGTGGAAGAAGCTGCTATTCCATTCTTGGGCTGTCCTGGGTGTTGTAACACCAAAATCAAATTTATCACTGATGTAAGCCAAGGTGCTGAAGGTGAAGGACTCAGGCCTAAAGAAAAAAGACCAAAGCTCTGAGAGAAGCAACATGCTCTTTGCCCCAGGATACAGCAAGGAAATTTATCATTATAGGAGAAATCCAATAAATGTGCCACGTAGCACATTCTGACACAGCAGAGTTAAGCTGTTCCTTTCCCTGTACAGACTGGTACAACCACAGTTAAAGTCTCCCCAAGCTATGAAAGAGGAGGAACAAGTTTTCTGACCCTTTGCCTTTAGATAACCCCTTCTCTCCCTATTTGGTCCCATTAATCAGTCCCCAGACATTCTGGATGGAATGGTATGCGACAGAACCAGGAGACAAAGAAATCCAACCTGTTCTTGATGATTCTTTGCACAATTAGATCTGTGGTGAGATTGCTGCCACTGTCCACCAGCTGGAAAATGCCACGTTGCTTCGGTTCCTGCAGACAGACATAACACTGGGCTGTGAAAACATGTGGGACCTGGGTGTGCAGCTCAGCAGTGACAGCTGAGCTGAGTTGTGGCAAGTCCCGTGGTGGCCAGACAGGCAGGATGCACAGCGATCTCCTCGGAGGCAAAACAAACACTTGCTGAAAGCAAAGCCCCACATACACAGGAGCTGCCCAGGACTGGAAGAGAGCAAAGCACACAGGATTTCTCACCCTGCCATGAAGGCACAGAAACAGGCAGAGTAAAACAATGCCTGGAAGAGTGGAGCTGTCGGGAATGATTTACTGACTGCTCCATGTAGCTACCCTCAGGGGTCGATGAAAAGCTGCATCACCTGCCAAGGCCCTGCCCAGGTAGCCTCCTCTGAAATACACCTTCTCAGTCCAGGAACACAACCAGAGCCAGGCTCTGTATATCAAATGCTGACAAAGCAGCTGGTACTTTACCTCATATGGATCAGAACCGTCCTTGTCTGGCACTACCTCAGTCATCCCATGGCAAACAAGTGTTACCTGGAGAAGGACACAAAAGTCACTGACAAGATCCAAAAGATGACAGGGACATTTCCTGCCACTACTCCCACAGAGCACAGCCTGGAGATCAGCAAAGCCACCCTCCTGCACCAGCGTGGCAGTCCCTCTGTAACTCACTGAGCAGGACACTCCCTCCTTGCACCCCTGTGTCATCCTGCACCACTTTAGCTCCCCACACACATCACACACCAGCATCTTCGTGTCCATCAGTATGCAAGGACTCACCCTGAAGTGATCCAACAGATCAGCAGTCACAGCGTAGGGAGCTCCAATCACCACCTCTGAGACATACTAAAAAAGGAACCAGGTAGGGTCCAGATTTGAAAAAAAACCCTATCAAACAAAAACCCAAAACCCAATCCCAAGCCAGAAACCAGCTGCTTCTTAAAGAGACCTGAGCATGTCACCTGGCTATAGACTCAGAAGTTCAAGTAAGGGAACAGGGAAGTGGGTTCAGCAGCAACTGCTTGTAACACAGTAGCTTTTTGTTCCTCTACAGAATGTCCTTTCTGTGCCTACAGAGCAAATCTAGAAGTTAATTGCTCCAGGCACACATTTCTGAGGCTCCCCATGATTTTGTCCCAGGAATTTTCTCCCCTGCTGCAGGAAGCAGAGTTTTCTACTGGCATATGTCTGTCTACACAGAGCCACACAGCTCCCTACATGGCCCGGTCCAGCCCTGTCCCTGCTGGCAGAGCAGCTGGATGGGTCACCAGCTTGGATCAGCCAGGATAGCACAGGAGCCCAGCAGAGCCTCCCAAGAGTTCATCAGCACCTCTGGCAGCCTCAAGTGATTCATCTTGTCTGTCTTCTCAGGGTGCACCAAGGAACTCATGCAAGATCACTGAGCACAAGTGAGCACCACCAGGCTCCAGGCAATTTCTGGAACCGCGCAGAGACACCCACTCACCCTGCAGGCCAGGACACTGAGGGTTCGCTCATGGATGTTCATGATGGGATAGTTCTTCCCTTTGTAGCGATTCACCTCCTACGGCAAAGCACCAGTCAGAGTCAGAAGAGAGACAGAGCACAACTCCATTCCCTCTTGCTCTCTCCCAAAATGAAATTCCCGTATTGGTCAATACATCCCTGTCCTGTCTCCCGGAGCACAGCCTGCCTGGTTCAGAGAACAGGGCCAAGCAGCTCTGCCTTTGGACAGGTTCTACACGAACCTGATCAAAGTGCAGCCCAGCAATGATATAGGGTTTCTCTGCCAACTGGTGAACCTTCTCCAGGAAATCTACATGACCAACATCTGCAGATCTGTTTAAGGAACTGAAGCTCACATGGAAAACAGAGGAAGGAAGACAGAAACAGTGTCACTCAAAAACGACAGTGGGAGATGGGAATCCCTAGGATTTTATTCTTGCACTACTAATTAATTGCCTATTTCCAAGAACAGTTGCTGCCTCCCTCCTCAGGTTCCACCGGTTCTGGGCAAAAGCCAGAGATTTTTTAGCTCCACCTTACATGGACTCAGCTTTGCCTCTATCCAGAATTTCTACTTGTTCCAGATGTAAAAGCCTCAAAGCCTGCCCCAGGAATGGAGTGTCAGCTCCAGATGCTCTGTTACAGTCTCTCGGTCTATGGCAGCCAGTCTTCACCACAATCATTAGAGTGTTGAGAGTATCCAACTGTTGTCCTGAAATCCAATAGCCACAGATTGCTCCACAGAGGAGCTACAGCTTCCTTCTCAGCATCCTGTGACTTAGAAACTGCCAGGAAGAACTCACTCCTGACTCCTCCCTCATGTGCAGCTACAGAAAAGGAAAAAAAAAACCGAGGCAAATATCCAGTCTGGTGCCTCCCAACATGAGAACATCAAACAAAGACCACTGCTGCAACCAAAGAGAGTCAAGGATACGGAACAGGTCAAAGGCTCCAGCCACATAGATGATGGTGTCTCCCGGCTGTGGCTCCTTCCCTGATGCAAACTGGATGATCTTCTGGGATGTCTGCAGGAACTGTGAGACGCCAGTCCAGGGACTATGACCTTTGGGCCCCTGTGAAAACATACACCAGACACAGCTTCTTTCCAAGCTCTGTGAGGGGGTTTGGAGAACACAGAACACAGTGCTGCGCAATTTGCTCATCTGAATTTCCTGGCAACTGTAACAACTCCCAGCACCTTGGACTTTCTACATTCCTGGCATCAAGTATTTAGGCAATTTCACAAAAGCCCTTTATGCTCTGTCTAAATCATTCCCTCAGCAGCCAGCTCAGGAGATGCCAAGAGGAAAGCTCAGGAAGGAGGAAGACAACAGGGCAGGTCTGGATTTCCATGAGAAGCAAGACATGCTCGGGAGACAACACACGACAGTCTGCCAAGCCTCAGGGCACCTGTCTGGCCCCTCAGCTCTGAGGACAGAGCTCGGTCCCCACCACGTGGTAGTTGTGCAAACAGCCACCAAGTCACCTGCTGTGCTCCCCAAAGCTGCTCCACGGGACTTGGCAGGACACAGACACTGCAGCTGAGGCCAGAGCAGGCCCTGCAAAGGGCAGCATGCAGACAGCTCAGCTGGCGGGGTCATGTAGGGTACCCAATGCCCTGATCCATTCTACCCAGATCCAAGCTCCAGGAAACAGTTGTGCTGGAGCAATATGTCCCATAACACCTGCTCAAGACCCCCAAAATAGTGGGGAACTACGGATGATTCATACAGGTCAGCAAACCCCCGTGAGTAAAAAAGGCCTGCTCAAGCTGCTGGTGCAGCTTATTAAGCAGGGACAATCCAGCTGCCAAGGAAATAAACAGGGCTGATGACCCTTTAGAAGCAGTGCGAGCTGCAAGCTGGACCCAGCAGCTGCAATGCTGAGAGGGCTGCGCTGCCTTCGAGCTCTGCAACACAGTGTGGCCACGTGCCTGCTGTGTCAATACCTCCCAAACCCAATACACCACCTTCAAAACAACACAAGCACTGAGAGGAGCATCCACAGAGGCTGTCCCTGGGCTGGAACCACAGGCACTCGGGTCCCAAGGGAAGTGGCAGGAAGTAATTTACAACAAGGAAGGAATCCAGCACAGGCTCAGTGGGGACAGCAGCCCTGTGGTCCCACGGAAGGACAGCTCATGCACTGCCCTGTGCCACACCTGCCCATCACAACCACCGCAGGTGCTGCCGTATGGGGACAGCAGACATTCACCGAGACGTTACTGCTACATGTGGGAGGACAAACAAGCCTGCAACAGGCCAGAAAGCACACTGGGAATCCTTCTCAGGTAGGACAACAACCAGACGTCCACGACCAGAACTCACATTACCTTCCCAAAGTTGTCAGTGTGCTTCCGATAGTCTAGGTCCTCATCCTGAAGGGAGATAAAGAGTCAAAATGTTTAAGCACTTGCACAGCTCATCCAACCAAGATATGCTTGTGTGTGGGAAGTGCTGGGAAGGCCAGGTTCAAAAACGCACACCAGGCATCTGGGGCACTGAATGCTGACAAACTGGTTAATACCTAAACCAGAGTCCTGTCCCGGCATGAGTCAGAGGAAATGTGTCCTTATCTGATCCCAGCTTGGCACCACCAGCAAAGGTGGTGGTTCTTGCCCAACCTGCAACCCCTCGAGTGCTGCACAGCTGCATCCTCCCTCAGCCTGGCAAGCCCCTGACAGGACAGCATCCCTTCTCCTGCTAAAGACCCTCATGAGAGCCAGGCTTAGGTCTCTGCAGCAGCCAGCAGCACTGGGCAGATCTCGGTGTGAACTCACGTGTTACAGCTAAGCCAATTTAACAGCTCAGCACACCAAAACATCTCCCTTTGTCCCCGAATTCACCTGTGGGTCGCTTGTTCCTGCAGTTATCCAGGTGATTCTATTCACAGATTCCTTCATTACTCAGTAAATTCGACTCATTACCTGACATAAAACCACCTATTTTACTCTTCCCTGGTTAGGTTAGCTCCCAACCAGCAAGTGAGCTGAGGAGACTCAAGAAAGGTCTGATCAGACTAGAGACAGCAGAAAGCAGAAACGTGAAGCTCAGTGGGAAGGGAGAGGAGTTTCCAATTCTGGCAGCACCTGGCTGACACATCAATGTGCCTGCACTGTGTTGTTCCACCCTGGGAGAAGTCACGGGCTTGCCTGCAGTTCCCTAACATTCCTGAGGCCCACACTGATCATGAGGCATCAGAATCTTTGTTCCATCACACTGTGATCTCAGACATGTTGAAGCAAACATAAGCAGGTTGTTTTGCTGCCACTGCCCGCTCTCCATGCACCTGGGAGCAAGGCGCAGGAGCTCCACTCCTCCACTCTACTCCGTTTGGGGCAGCAGAAGGGAAGAGGTGGCACATGCCCTGTACTCCACCTCCCACCCAAAGCCCTCTGACTCACTATGTTGCTGTGGTGAGCCTTAGTCATGAGCAGCATGCGGCCAACAAGGTCAGTGGTGGACACGCCCTGAGTGCGTTTGCATTCCCTGCGGGAGACAAGCAAAGGATGAAGCAGAAGCCACAGGAGTGTATGCCTCTGTCTTCCCACCATTACCACGGGAATGCCTGTGACACCTGATCAATCCAAACCAGGGGCTGTCCTGAACAAGCCTTCCTTCTCAAGTACAGCATTTATTTGCTGAGCCTCTGTCTGCATCGTCCTCACGCCACAGCAACTGCTCATGTGAACAACGCTTCCCTCACTCAGACCTCCCAACAGAGCCAACTCCCAGTGAGGCTTTAAAACCAGAACCAGCATCTGCCAGGAACCAGACAGCCCCACTGGGCAGGACTGTCTGCCCCACTTCCCTGAAGCCAAAATGCTGGGAGCAACTGACGCTCTGACACACATACAGCCAAGTTCAGGTGTGATCTGAAGATAGGTATGTTTCATCTGACTTCCCTTCAGGGCACAAATTCCCCAAAACTTTGCCCAAAACAAGATAAACAGGTAAGGAGCAAGAGGTTACCTGTATCGCCCTGCTGTCTTTACTTCCTCATAGGTGTCCTTGCCATCGATAGTTAAGGTGATGTCATCTGCAGAGAGAAAAAAGCCTCAGAACTGTACCCAAGCTCTCCTGCACAAAAGCAGCAGCTGTGCAGGTCCCACACACCTAGGGTCGGACTGGAGCTCTGCAATCCAAATCCCTGTGCATACACAGGGGACATGTCCTGCGCCCACAAAAATGCCAGGGGTTTTTAAGACTACAATGTCTGTGAAGACAAGGATATTCCTGGATACTAAATACCATTACAGCAGTGGGCACAGCTGATTATTGTCTGAATGACAATAAACAGGCACTATCCATATCGATGTTAAAAAGCACCTTTTAGCTCTTCTAGGACTGGTTTTAACCATTGGTTCACATTACAAGTTTTCAGTCAATGAAACAGTTCATCCAATGGAAAGTTCTTCCTCTCAGTGATGGCACTTCCACAGTGACATCCAGGGACCCCTCTACAGAGGCAATTCCGGTTCATCCCTGGCACATGGCTCCCAACTCTCTCTGCAGAAACACCTCTCACGTACTTTTGGTGGTGGTACAAAGCCTTCACAAGCAAAAGCTAAGCTGTTTTCCCTTTGCCAAAACAGTGAGAGGGCAGCCCACAAGCGCACCCACAGTCAGGTGGCTCAGTCCTGCTCAGTTCTCCTAAAACCCAACACCCTCCCCTCAGAGCACAGGAACAGGAGGGCACACACTGCCAGCACAGCTTGGCATGCCAGGAGAGGCACAAACAGCAGGATTGCTGTCACCTTCCCAGATAAGCTCAGCTATTTCCAAACTCAGCTTTTGCACAAACACAACCTGGCAAAACTGCCGGTGCAGGCGTGTTGCTCAGGAGAAGCACGGAATGACGTGGCAGAGGGGATGAATGCAAGCAGTTGGAGCAGAGGCCACAAGCACTCCTCTACTGTCATAACCCCTCACCAAGCCCTGTAAGGGGTCACGTACACCAAACACGTTCAGGGCAGGCAATGAAGTTAATGAGGAATTTGATAACCACTCCATCCACGTGAAAAAAGCATATTTATCTTCTAAAGATTAAGGATTTATTTACATTTAGTGAAATACTTGGCTTATCAATAGCAGGTGGCTGGGATCAGATGAGAGATACACGAAATGAGTGCAAAGACTACTCCTGGTCAAACTAACAAAATTCCTTCAGAGGAGCAGGGAGGAAGGGCTGAGGCTTAATGAGCATCGGCAGCGGCCCAGGAAGGGACAGAGTCCCACAGCAAGTACGTTTCCTCAGAACACTGGTTCTCTCCAGCAACTGTACACCAAAAAGTGTTCACAGTAAGAACTAGGTCTCTGGCCACATGGTCAGCTGAGCCACTGAACAGCTTATCAGCTGGATAAAGAGAGAAGCTTTTCAGATCTAACCTTGTCCCAGGATAAGCAGATATAGACATGATTGTATTTCTGCATGCTTACTTTTTCAATAGTGTTTTTCACACTTAAGTTTTATAAATAGCTTTCCCCTTTGCACAAATTTCTGCTGGTACTAAGGGCAACCTCGGGATAATTTTAAACAACATATTTCACTTTTGTAAGTTAAAACCAAGGGCCCTGGCCACTCTCAAGATTCTGAGCACACTGACATGTTTCTCCAGACCACGAGACCAGGAGCAGCTGTGCTGCCCAGTGCAGGCACTGGGAAGGCAGACCTGTATCACGGAGTAACCCCGACCCCCAGTGCAGGTGTTGAGAAGGCAGAGCTCTGCACACACCAGGTATCCTCGACCCCCGTGCCAGCCGGGACAGTGCTCGGTTTGCAGCAGGGCACCAGGAGCACACAGCCCTGAGGCCCCCCGGGACTCCCGACCGCCGCCGCTTCCTGCTCCCGGGGCTGCTCTTGCTCCCGGGGCTCCTCCCAGGGCGGCACCACCGGTTTCCAAGAGTGCGTGCCCTCCTCCTTGGGCACAGCCACTGCCTCAAACACCACTTACCCCCATGCACACAGAAGTCACAGCTGTACTTGTCCAGGGTTTCCAGTGTGGTGACATAAGGAGCTCCAGGAGCAATCTCATCAACCCACTTGATGGCCTGCACCATTTTGTACCTCTCCTCCTGTGTAAAGACGGGGGGACCCTTGTGCTTGGCAATCTCCTCTGGGGGAGAAACAAAATTCCAGTTAGAAGCACGTCCTGCAGCTACAGTGACTCTCAGTCACAGCTGCCTCACTCATTTCATGGGCAGGTGAATTTCACTGCAGGCTTATCCTCAGCTTGGGATCACTCCAAGGTAGCAAAGGAAGCCCCAGATAGATCAGAAAATAATTTCACCCAGTTGCATTTCCTAAGTGCTTAACAAGGGCCCTGGAATTCACTCAGAGGGCAAAAGGTCTCAGTGCTTCCCTGTACCCAGATACTTGTACCTGAGGGGATGAGCTGGGCATCCTAGTATCCCCCATGGGGAAATTTCCCTCTTAAACAGTAACTTCATACTATGCTTGGTTCATACTAGAAATTCTGCATATATAAACCCATTTGAAAATATATCTTCACATGCAAGAACTTGTTTCTGGCACTTAACTTCCAGATAGCCTTGAAATGAGTTTTCTCCACACAGTAACTTGTTTTGAAACATAAGTTCTGCAGCTCCTACCAGCAAAACCAGACTGATTTTCAGCAGTTTCAACTGTTTTTATAGCACAGAATGCAGATCAACCCTCAGAGCCTGCAACATCTGACCCACCTAATCCTCAGTCCAAAAGTGTGACAGGGGTAACTCCACTCCCAGAGAAGGGACGTTTTTCTCTTGGAAGTTACTGCTCCTGGAGCAGATGGAGGAAGAAGCCTGACCCTATCAGGAGCTCTTGGTTCTCTTGGGGCTAATGCTGCTGGCCAATTTGAGGGGCTACACGAGATGAAACCTGGTAAAACCTCTTACCATCCGTGTGGACCCCAACGATCAAGTAATCGCCCATGGCCCGCGCCTGGCGCAGCTGGTTGGAGTGGCCATAGTGCACCATGTCGTAGCTGGAAAGAGAAGGGCCGGGTCAGCCCGGGTACACCGGGACGTGCTGCCTTGGAAGCTGCGGACAATCTGCCCCAGGCTTTGGGGCTGAAGGTCTCTGTGCTGCCGGGCAGGGCTGTGCCGGTACAGCCCGGTCACCAAGGCCCGCAGCAGCGCTTCCTCCCACCGCAGTGAGCCGGTCCTGGTGCGGCAGGTGCCGGCTGCAGCCCGGGGGGGAACCGACCGGCCCCACCGAGGCCCGTTAGGCGGCCGAGCCCAAGGGCGCTCCCGGCTCCGGAGCGGTCCCGTTCGCTCCTGCTCGCCCGGTGCTCTGCGCGGAGAGCGTCGCTCTTCCCCGGGCCCGGGCCCGTCCCGCCGCGGTGACAGAGGAGGCGGAGGCACCAGCGTAGCCAACACGGTTTATTTCTGCGGCGCCACGACATCACCCGGCCCCGCGCCCGCCCCACTCACCATCCATCGCACCAGACGCGCACGGGCCGCTGGCCGCCGCCGCCGCCCGCCGCGGCCCCGCCGCCGCCCGCCGCCCCGTTGCGCAGCATGGCCGCACTGTCACCGGCGGCGCCGCCCCGCCCCGCCCCGCGCTCAGCGGCTCTTCCTGCGCCGGGCGCCCTTGGCGCAGCCGCGGCCGAGCCACCCCCCGGGGCGCCCGACCGCCGCCTCCGCCCGCTCCCGGGGCTGCTCCTGCTCCCGGGGCTCCTCCCGGGGCGGCGCCACCGGTTTCCGCGAGTGCGTGCCCTCCTCCTCGGGGCGCAGCGGCTCGGCCAACGCGAAGATGGGGTCCCGCGCCCTGCGGAAGGAAAGAGAGGGCGGCGGTGGGCGCTGGAGGTGGCCCCGGGCCGGGGGCTCCCACCGCAGAGAGCCCGGGCCACTCACCGGTCGTAGCGCGGAATTTCCAGCCCCAGCTCCGCCATCAGCAGCCGCATCACGTCGTCGCAGCGGCCATGCAGCTTCAGGGCGGCCAGGTCGTCCTTCGGAGTCCACTGCGAGCGACAGCAGAGCCGGCTGCAGGCAGCTCCCCGGGGTGGCAGCGGGGGGCTCCTGCCCGGGGCCTGGCAGGGGCTCGGCCCCACACATCTGCAGCCCCTTGGCTCGCACCTGGCCAACCCAGCGCCAAGGGCTTTATCTCACCTGCAGGTTCACAATATACAGCTTGGGTCGGCGTGGGGGGGGCTTGCTCATGCACCAGAGCCGTGGATACTTTTTCAAAACCTGCCACAAAGCACAGAGGATCAGCACGGCCACAGGCACACGCAGCTGTGAACCGTATCAGCGAGAGGAAAAGGAATGTATTACCAGGAGGGGAAAGAGGGAGGAAGAGAGACTATCACAGATGTTGGGCGAATCCTGACACCAGAGTTTACAGTTGTCTGTTTGGGAGGAGACTGCTCAGCACCAAGGTGTATCACCAAGAGGGAATGCTGCTAACAATCTTCACCGAGTCTCTAAAGTTACCTTTAAGCTGGAACCCAGACAAAGAATCACATCTGCTTTGCTTGCAGCTTCTGTTGCTGCTTCCCAGTTCAGGGGCTGTCTCAATGTCCCCTTCTCCCCAAAGTGGACGATTGTATCTCTCAACTGTGCCCCACACTTGTGGCACATCCTGCCCGTGTGATGCCTGTGCAGGGCTGTGCGCTCCGTCACATCAAACACTCGCACGTACTCTCTGTTGGGTGTACAGGAAGTGCAGACCTGGTGCAGGATGAAAGCAGAAACCTCGTCACATCATCACCATCCCACCCACGAGAGGCCAGGAGCAAGCCTGTTCTCTTGGAAGAAAAGCATTTTTGGGGACAACACAGAAGTTGTAGACAGAAGCATCAGGGATCAGATGCTAACTTGGAAAACCTTAAGTTTTTTTTGAAAACCAGCAAGTGGAGCCACAGGCAGCTTTTGGCTACATGCTGGGAGGGATTTCAGAGAAGGGCTGAGGAAGAGGTCAGAAGCAAAAGGCTCCAGCAAATACAGAGAAAGAGCTACAGAGTTTGATTTGGTACTTTCTAAGTAGTTCACCCCAAACCTGATGTTCTGAAGACAAGAACTGCACAGAGGCCAAGCCCTTGTACTAATTCCTCATGAGCTAGTGGAAGATCCAAGAGTTTACATTCTCTTTTTTTGAGGCCACTTAACAGTGACTTTTTCCTGCTCTGGCCACTCACCTCTATGTACATGTTCCCATGAAGCTCAGATATTGCAGCTCGGGGTAACCCGCTCCGCAGGTGCAGCCCATCACAGTTCTGAGACACCACATGCTGCACCTTGAAGGGAACAAAACACTGAGCTCCCACAGACTGCACAGGTAACACTCCAAGCAGGTGATGCACGTGTCCCAAATCGCACCAACAGCCTGTACGTCAGAGCAGGACCCCCAGAGGAGGAGCATGGTGAGCAGACCTTTGTGAAAGCTAAATGGAAAGCCTCCTCCTGCTAAACAGGAGGGCTTTCTAGGGCTGGCTGATTCGTGACCAGTTCCCCAGACCAGCCTCACCAGATACAAATACAACATGTTAAAGAAAAGGCACCAGGGGAAAAACTGCCAGAGCTGCAGCCTGCAGCTCACTAAGGAAGGCTTGGACACATCTTCCTACATGGATGTGCAGCCACTTAAGCCAAAAACATAGTCAGGCAATCTCCTGAAAAGCTTTCTCTTCCCTGCTGGGTTTATCATTCTTAGGCAGAGGAACATGAGTAAGGTGAGGAAAAATTATCTTACCAGGTTGTGCTTGTGCAGGCAGGCAATGCCCATATGAGTGAGCGTGGGCTCTGCCTCACTCAGGTCTGCAGCCCTGACAAGAAGCAAGGGGGAAAAAAAAAAAAGCTGGAATTGCCATTAACCTCTTCCAGTATCAGCTTTCTGTCACACAGTTCAGAATTTGGCTCCTCACCTGATGCTCCTGCCCTTCTGCAGCAGTGTCCAAATGCCGTTGGGGCCTCTGTAGTCTGGGATTGAAGCTGCCTGTCACCGGGAGAGAAAACCAGGCCTGATGGGGGGGGTTGTCACAGTTCTTGTACATAAACACAACCAACCCAGGCCCACCCAGGACAACTGCAGACATCTCCATCCATGGCTGCTTTTTCATTCACTCCGAGTTTTCCAGCGTAGTTGTTCCTGAACACAGGGAAACCTCCTCATATGTTTTATCTCTCTCTTCTACCTTTCAGCTCTCATTTTCACCTCTACTGTTAGTTTTCTCCAATTTTACCATTATGGAATCCCTCCAGAACTCTTTTTCACCCTTGATTCTTCCCATTTCCCTCCACAGAACTTCATTCTTGAGCCTTTTCTTATTTTCCCTAGACTCTGGTTTTCTCACACTCGGCATCTCTAGCAAACATGCAGGTGACATGAGCACTCAGCCCCCTGCCCTGAGCCATGCTCCATGTCAGCAGAGAATGGAGTGACATTCCCATGTCACACAAAGGTGACAGATGTCACGTTAAAAGAGGTAGAACCAGACTGCTGCTTTGCCCCAGGCGGCTGCAACGAAATAATTCTCAACTGCTGTTTGTAAATTCTAATAATCCCCAGCTGTCCCTGCATGTCCGATAACACATATAACATTCCTGATCCAAGTGGCTTAAGGTTTTACACCAAGTCATTGAAGAGGCTTGAGTGAGGCAAGACCAGCATCCTCTTGCTCAGGCTGCACATCCTGCATGTGGTCAGAGGCAATGCAGCCACAGGATCTCACGGGCAGTAGGAGTGACCCCAGGATGCAGCCTGGAAACTGCTGGCCGCAGGACTCATGCAGCATCCCGGGCTCATCACGCATGTCCTGTGGTCATTCAGGAACCAGGCAACAGTCCGGCCAATACCGCCCCCTGAAGGGGCTCCAGCTGCTGACCCCCAAACTCACCGTGCTGATCCCAGCGCCTGTGTAGATGACGAGGTGCCTGGCGCTCCGCACGGCTGCTGCCAGCTCAGCCACCTTTCTCTTCAGCTCCTCTGGTTCATCACACACCTGAGAAACACACCTCAGCAGGTTCAGACAGATCAGAAATACACTACACCACTGAGTCAGAAAGAACGGGGATCTCCCCAAAAGTTTGACTGGCCAACCAGGAAAAGCAACACAAACATTATCAACAGTGGTTTCCAAATGAAAAGAACATGGGCGTTGTTCATGGAAGGATGACGGGAAAAAGCTTCCTGGAGACCAGAAGCTGCTGACCCACCCGACGTGCCCACACAGCCACACGCGCCTGGCAGCACGGCTGACCGGAGATAAACACAGGGCAGTCCCCGGAGGGCAGACGCGTTCCCGGTACCGGGACACAGCGGTTGTTCACCGAGGCCTGCCGTGGCTTCAGAGCTCGGCAGCATCGAGCCCGGCGACCTCCGCCCCGCCTCTCCGCGGCCGGGGCCGCTCCCTGCCATCACCGACACGGCTTCCCCGGTCCCGCCGCCCACCTCTTCTTGCCGCCGCCGCAGCCGCTCGCGCCGCTTGCGGCGCCGCTCCAGCTCCCTGACGATGTCCTCGCTCTCACTCAGCACCTGGCACTCCTCGGGGCTCCGCTCCGCCGGCGGCTTCCTCCAGATGCGGGATACCTGCCCGGTGCACACGCGTGGTCACGGCGGCCCGCAGCGGCGAGGTGGAACGGGTCGGGCCGCGTCGTACCATACCTGTCTCCGGCGGTCCCGCTGCTCCTCCTGCTGCAGGATCTCGGCGCGCGCCGCCGCTTTCCGCTCGGAGCGGCTCAGGCTGCCGCCCGCCGCCATCGCCCCGGACCCGCCGCGCCTCCGCCGCCACCGGGCTCAGCTCCGCCGCTTCCGCCTTCCGGTCAGAGCGCGCGCGCCGCTTCCGGCACCGCCCCCGCGCGCGGCAGCGCCCCCTGGTGCCGGGCGGCCCCCCAAGGACGCGCAGGCGGCGGCTGTTGAAGCGGTTTATTGTCGCGTACAAAGGCGGCGGACACTGTACAGAATAAATAACGGCAATAACTTAGCAATAAATACCGCCTGCACCGAGCCCGGAGCCCTCTGGGTGACCCTTCTGTCCGCCAGCCCCGGCTCCGGCCGGGAGCGACTGTACACAATTCACAAGATACACAAATCCCGGGGGTGCCGGGGACGCTCCCCAGTCGGGCTGGCGCAGGACCCCTCCCCAGTCCCCCGGAACGGCACCAGGAAAAGGAGAAAGGAAACACGACACCCTTCACAGCAGGAAACCAAACGGACGAGCACCTCAGGAACAAGAATTGTCACACTTCAGAACACTATATACGAGAGAGAAGTCAGCGTGACGGCTCGGGCAAGGGTCGCCTCGCACGGGCACAGGAAGCCGGCTGGCAGGACACAGGACCCCCCGGAGCAGGACGGGAGACTCCTTGGACACTGCGGAAATACATCACTCGGGGTCCTACACTTCACTGAGAACAAAACCATAAGGAAGCAACGCTCAGGGGACCGTGGCCTCGCTGACATCCAGCCCGGCACCCGCAGAGCTTGTTTACCACACCGGCACCCTTCAGTCACGGCCTTGCACCTGCTCCTCCCTACACGACCTGTCCTCATTGAACACACAGGCCACTCGAAGCAGACCCGGGCTCCGAGCAAGGAGGGACAGTGCAGGGGAGGGGGAACGACGTCTGGTGCAAGTCAGCGCTGCTGCCAGCCCTGTTCTGCCTCACGACAGAGCAGCACCAGCCCGTGACCAGCAGCAGCACGGCTGCCACCTGGCAGGTGGGAAAGGACTGGACACTACCTGCCACAGAGCACAACAAAAAGCAAGTTCTCCATGGCTGCAGAGTTGCCCATCGTTGCCTGCTGTGTTGATGGGGCTCTCCTCACACCAGAGGCTCCAGTTGCGGAACCAAGCTCCTAACCAGCCCCATACACACATTGCCCGCTCCTCCAGCCCAGATCAGGACTCAGCTGTGTTCTGAAGGGCTCTGGCTGATTCAGTCTCAGGCTGGGTCTAGGAGGGGCAGGGTTGGGACTGATACCCCAGAACAACTGGATGCCTCTGTATTTTGTAAAATCTCACCTCTTCCAGTCACCACACAACCAGCTGGAAGACCAGAGCCTGCTGACTGCTGCGCAATGTGTGGCCTGTGTGGCAAATGGCTGGAAGTGGCACATCAGACACTTCAGTTAAGAGAAGAGAAAGTCCAGGGCTGGAAGGGGGAAGTCTTGAGGCAATGTTCTAACCTACTCCTCCTTTGGGAAATTTACTGGGAAAAGCATCCCAAACAACTCCCTAAACTCCCAATCAATCAGAGCAAAGCTCGTCTCAGGAAAATACCTGCTCCTCTCCTGCCACACTGCAGTTTTTCTCAGGCTGACCTGCTCCTCCGCTCAGGGGACAGCAGTATCAGTTCAGCGATGAGAAACATCCCCAAAACCTATCTAGGATGGCCATACCTCCCCACGAGACTGTGGCTTCACTTGTGTTATCCCAATCTGCCCCTTCCACTCAGATCTTCAGCAGCCAAGAGATCACATGGGCTTCCCCCTCATGTCCTGCTTCTCTGCAACTCAGTAAATCAGCTCCAGTCTTTGGGAAAGGGAGAGGAGAGTCAAAGTTTTTGTGGAAACAGAGCCTGGCCACAAACAGCTTCTCAGCTCTGTCACAGCTGTGAGTCTGAGCACTCTACTAACCCCCTGAGAAGCTGCCCCAGGAAGGACAGTGATCCTGCCACAGCTCACTGGCCAGCCATGCGTAGACACCAGGGACTAGCCAGTCCCATGTTGCCCCTCTTGTCGCAGACTTGCCCCTCTTGTTCAGGTGAGCCATAAGCACGACACAAGTTCTGACCACAGGATCTAATTCCAGAGATAAATCCCACCAGTCTTTTCCTGGACAAGCCTCCCTCATGTTACTTCTCTGATAGCTTTGCTGCATGAAGGGAAGTGCAGCATTTTTCCTCTCCAGATAACCAAGTTCACCTGGTGTTGGCTGCTCAGCAGGAGCTGCCTGTGCTCCTGCTGCACACCTCTGGGCAGGCATTGCTACCTCGCTGCACCAGCCAGCCATTCTTGTCTTCAAAAACAGCAGCACCTTTGCCTGTGCACCAGAACCCTTCTGGAGAATTCAGAGAGATTCCAACTCAATCTCTCAGTCGAGTTTAAGGAAAACAACAACAGTGTGAAATGACAGCACATGGCAAAGGCACCAGCACACCAGAGCGCTGCACGAGAGCTTGGGGAGCAGAGCGCCCAACACAAGGGGACATGACAGAAACTAGCAAGGTCAAGAATAAGTCACTTTTGGTACAATTGCAAAAAGATATCAAACAGGACTTGCCTCTTTTTTTGTCTTTTTCTAAGTTTTATAAATAAAGTCTGATAACTCTTTATAAAAACTAACCTCAGAGCCACAAACAGTTTGCGGGAGGTTCATGAGAAACTTTAAAATTATTTATTTATTAACTTTTAACTAGCAAAGTCTCTGAGAATATTTCCCCACTCATATGGTGAAATATTCTCGCCTTCTCAGGTAAAAAAGCTGACTATAAATACGCTCTCTCTTCTGTCCAATTTTAAACTTAGATAATTTAATAACTCTTAAAATGATGTTTCTCTCTTTAAATAAAGGGCTATTTAACCACATAAACTGGTTGTGTAAACCATCACACTAGAGACACTTGATACCCTCAAAACACGGGAACAACTAGTGATTTTGGTCTTGTTCAGTGCAACACATTAGGCACAAAACCGGCCTGCAGTCAACACAGTACCACTGCTCCCTTCTTCCCTCCCAGGGTGCTGGGGCCTGCAGGGCCTCAGGACCACAGCGACAGGACACAGCAGCATCGTCCTTCCCACCACTGCCAGTTTACACAGCTAACGTCATGGACGTCTGGGGGAAACCCACGGTTAGGGCACAGAGGCACACCTAGAAAGGAATAAAAACCTATGACACAGAACACCCCAACTGTAACTACAGGTACCAAAGGAGACAAAAGCAGCAGGTTCAGGCGCCAAGATGCACCACCTGGAAGAGTCATGAAATAAAGCCTTTGGAAGTGACCGAAAATTAGGGTTCCCAGCCCCCAGGAAGAGAGCTTTCCTCGGACCACCCCTCCACCCTTCCATCAGCCACGCTGCACAGACTTTCTTTGGGTAGAAAACCAAAATCTCACAGTCTGTCCCCAGGGCACCCAAGGGCTACAGACTGCTGGGTGGGAAGCTCTGTCTGCACAGGACAAGGGATGCATCACCACTGCTCATACCAATCTGGACACAACAAAATAAACTGGAGCAATCAGCGGGCCAGTCCTGGGCCAAGTCAAAGGAACCCGGACCCATGTGGGGAGGGCTTGTGCTTTGGGGATTCCAGGCTGGTTTTGTGCCTAACTGCCCTGCACAGACAAGCTCAGGCAATGCTCGCTTCACTAAGACCGGGAGTCCGTTTTGGATTTCACTATTGTGATGACACTAGTAGTAGCAACCTTGCCAGGGACGAGGGGCCCCATACTGGAAGTGAGAGGCCCCCGTGCAGGGGTCACGGGGCTCCGGGCCACGGTTCTGGCGAAGTTCTGGAGAGCCTCGTATTTGGAGCGGAGAGCATCGAGTTCCATTTTCATGCTGGCGTTCTCTGAGGCCAGCTTCTCCACTTCTTGCTGCAGCTCTGCCTTCTGCTTCTCCAGTTCCTCCTTCTGGGTAACGCGCTTCACTCTGCAGCTGGCTGCGTAACCCCGGTTCTTCAGCGTGCGCCGACGCTGCTTCAGCTGGATGATCTCCTCTTTTGACAGGCCCCGTAGATGCTGGTTCAGCTCTCGCACAGACATGGTCACCAGCTCCTCATCTGTCAAGCTGGTCCCATTCTCACCTGGCTCCCTCTTCACCTGGGAGAGAAGACAGCACACACTTGTGAAACCTGAGATGGATACCTATGCCCATCCCTGCACCCCTTTCCTCCACCTGCCACATTACCTTCAAGGCCTTGTTTCCTTTGTTGGGGGTCGTCATAACACGACAGCCTTGTCAGTTAGGTTCTGGAAGGGAAGGAAGGTCAAATTAGCACCCGGGACACAGCAGAGCCCACGGCATTCCTCTGACAGGGTCCAGCAGCAATGCCTCATGGTGCTGCTCCACATCCTGGTCCCCACTCACCCCCTCCTTGGAAGACACTCCACAAGCAGCCAGCTGAGCTGGACTAACAAGCAGCAGACTCTGTCCCTGAGCAGAAACTGCTGCCCTTCCACACCCCTGCTCCCATGGAGACTTTGTGGCAATGCTAGTGTTTCATTTATGGTGGGGAAAATTAAAAAACTAGGAGGAGTCAGAATACATGGAAGCCACATTTTTAAAAATAGCCTTGCAAGCAGCAGGCAGGGTCCAGAGCATGGCTGCTCCAGGTCAGTCATGCTGACTCAGCAGGCTGGCACTCTGCACCGCTTGCTCCCAGCCTCATCCTTGTCACTCCCAAGCAGGGCAGGTTACCTTAACATGCCCTTCCAACAGGTGCCCAAGCACAGCTCAGAAGCTCCCCAGTCCTACCAGACTCCAGATGCCCCCAAGGATGCAGCCAGTATAGTTCAGTAAGACATAACCCTAGGCAAGGGGTACAGGGGAAGCCTTGGACACACCGGAATTCCATCACAGATTTGGGCTGATGTCTCAGCAGACTTCACCTCTCCCGGTTACACAAAACTGACCCCAGTTGTAGGTCTCTTCTGTGAGAAAGTACCTGTCAATCCCTGGCTCAGAACCACCTTCTTCCTCCTTATCTTCAGAGCCAAGGTGTGCTCAGAAGAAAACAAAGATTAAAGGTGCTGAAAAACAGAGGAGAGCAGACTCCTTCCCTGCCGTGGAAGACAAGACTTCAGAACTGGTAAGAGCAATTCCCAGGCCTGCTTTACAGAAACTTATATGCCGGCTCCTGCTTCTGTCCCCACATACCTCCCCCCCTCAGGCTTTTCAGTTCAGAGGGCTACTACACTGCCCAAGGAATTGATCCACACAGAAACTACCTGACAGACATGGCTGTGCCTTGAGCAGCCCAAACTGCACTCCCCTCTCAGCCCATTCTGCACCCCCTCAGCCCTGGCCAGTATTCCTGTGCAGCCTACAGGTGCCTCTGTCCCTTTCATCTTGCAGGTTTCAAACAACAATTTTGTTTGTCCCTGCCTTACTCCCAGCAGGACTGATGTCCAGTTACAGACCAGAACGAAATGCACACATCAGCAAATATGTCTTTGTGCTCTTCCAGCAGCTGTGGCACAGGCTCCCTACAGCGCCTCTACAACCTACGGGAGGTGAACAGGGCTAGTAGTCCCCAGAACACCAGCAGAGATATTCCTGAAGCCTGCAGCCTGCCAGGAGCCGGGCTATTTATACCTAGAGGACAATGCTCCTTCCAACAAGATGTCTGCTACACCCGACCACACTGGCATAGACACGGTCATTTTGCTGCCCAGGGAAGGCAGCTGCAATGAGGCAGGACAGGCAGCATCTGAGCAACTGCTTCACAAAATCAATTCTTCCCGTCTTGCCAGACTGCTGTTTATTCCTTCTGTTCCGATGTGGTAAACAACACGTCTGCTAGGAAAAGGGGAGAGGTACGTGAAGAGCTGGAGAGACCAATAGCATGCCTCTGCAGCACTTTTGTGCCCCATCCTCTTGTGAGTGGAAGGAGTCAAGGGCAGGTATGGTCAGTGGGACCACGGGAATTTGCTTGCCTTGTGGCACTAAAGAATTTACTGCTGCTTGGCAAGCACACAGGCTGCCTTCATTACAGCAGACCCAAAACAAAACAAACAGGGCACATGCATGCTACATCAGGCAGGGCACTGGGAAGAGTGCTCCTCAGCAGGCTGGGGAATGGCTGGTGCTGGCAGAGCTAGACACAGCAGAGGCAGCTACTCATTCCTGCCTCTGCACTCTCTAACACAACACCCTCTCAGGCAGAAGCCTCTCACAAGAGCCATCAGAGCTGCAACAGGACTGTCCCCAGAAACCTGGTGATCCCATCTCTCCAAGGCACAGCAACACACAAGGCAGTCAGTAGAATGGGAAAAACAACCCAAAGAGTTGTTGGCTGTTTCCTGGGTCCTGTTTTAATCGGGCTGTTTGGCAGCTCACAAAGAGGACACCCAGAGAACTGGTGACATAACAGAGACCAAACTTCGCCTTACTCTCCAGACTGCTGATGGATCAACTTTTGATAGCTTCCTGAAGAAAGATCACACTGAAAAGTGCCAAACACTACGGCTGCAATGAAGAAACTGCAGTCTCGACACATTTCCCCAGAGCTCAAAAGGCCTGAACTCAGCACAAGCACAGCCAATTCTCCCCTCAGCTCAGCGGCAGCACACAGGAGCTGACAGCACCGCGCATGATTCAACACAGGCCCTTCTCCACGCTCCTGATGCAGAACCCTGCCACGAGCCCCGTGTAAACACGGTGACGTCACCCGCGCTGGCGGGCAGGCCTGGTGGGAGGCCCGTGGGCAGAGCAAGGGCTGTGCTCCCCACGGGCTCCACAGCACTGGCAGGCAGAGGAGTGGGGTTTGTCAGCAGCGATGGGGCACACTGCACGAGAACACTCTCTCCCAGCGTGAATTTCTCACACTGTTTATTCGCTTACTGGCAAATTAGCTCACACAGTCTCATCCAATGACTCCCCAAATTACCTATGTAGCCAAGAGAGTGCCTCTCCTGTGTTCCCCACCCTGGGAGTCCCCTGGTGAGCTCATCCAACCCTGAGCATTTCCACAGCAATTTTTCCCTCAAGGAATCTGCCCACCCAGCTGGTTTTAACTCTGCTCACACTGCTAAAGGAAAGGGCCAGCTCTGAGAGATCCCTTCCCACCCTTGGCAGTGCCCTCCTCCGACCACACAGCTCAAACCTCACATATCCCGGACAGCCAGAGACGTCCCCAAGCTCTGAACAGCGTGACCGACCCGTGCACAACACACACACACACAGACCCTCCTTGTTGGTCAAACGTTGCAGTCCCGCGGGAGCAGAAACCCACTCCACTCGGGGGACATTGCAGTGCCAAGTATCGGGCAGCCCCTACGGAACAGGGGCCAGAACCTCCCACCCGCACATCTTCAGCTACCAAGTAGACCGAGGACAGGGTACCGACTGCAGGCAGCGGAGCTGTCCTGCCTGGGGCCGAGCCTCTACTCTGGGAACTGGGCGAGACGCCCCGATGGCCCCTCACCCTCCCGGCCCTCTGGTCCTCGGGAGAAGAATCACAGACCACGGCGGCTGACCGGCGGGAGGGGGGGTGCCCGAGGCCCTGCCGGGGCCAGGTCGCACCCGTACCGGCGGAGCCTGAGCGCCTGAAGGTGCGGCGGGGTTGAGAAGGGTAGGCTCGGCCTGAGGGCAGCCGGCCTGCAACACGATCGGGGCAGTCGGCAACCGCGGGAGGGAGGGGCCAGATGCATCCGTGATGCCTACGGGTGGACCCGGGAGGCGGCGGGCGGGGCCGGGGACAGGCCCCGGGCCAGCGCCCCGCGCACCTGTTGCTCGGCCGCTAAGCGAGGCGCGGACGGGGCGGGGCGGGGCGGGGCGGGGCGGGGGCTGGGCGGCACCGGGCAGGCGCGACCCCGAAGCCCCGCCGTGAGTCAGCGATGGCGGCCCCTTTAGGCACCTGCCGACCCCGCGGCGGCCCCAGCCACCATCCCGGGCCCGCCGCGCCCGCCCCGCCCCGGCCCGCCCCTGGGACCGGCCCGCCCCGCCCTGCCCGATGCCAGGGCCGCGCCCGCCCTCGCAGCCGGTGGCGCTCACCTCCTGCCGGAGCCGCCGGGCCGGGCCGGGCCGGGCGGGGCGGGGAGGCCGCGCTGGGAGGGACCGGGACTCACAAGCCGCCACCGCCGCCGCCGCCGCCGCTCACGGACTCGTCACGTGATATTTGGGTCACGTGGCTCCATTCATGAAGCGCCCGGCGCAACCGCCCCGGGCCTTAAGGGGGCCGCGCGCTCTCCCCGGGGGTAACGAGGAGAGGCTGCGACCCCCCCGGCCCGGCCCGGCCCGGCCCGGCCCGGCTCGGCTCGGCTCGGCTCGGCTCGGCTCGGCTCGGCTCGGCGCCGTCTCCTTCCGCCGCCGCGGTCGAGTTCCCGTCCCGGAGCGAGCGCTGCCGCTCCACCAAAGTACTGGGTCGGCCGCGGGTCGGCTCCCGCCATCTCTGGCAGCAGTCTTCGGCCTCCTGCGGGTCTCCCCGGTGCACATTGCGCGTTTCAGAGCGCGCGGTCCCCCAGCCCGCACCGGTGGGGTCCTTAGCACCCTTGGAGCTGCACCCGCAGTCCCTCCGAGCCGCCGGCTCCGACAGCGCAGGCCCTGCCGCGGCTCTCTCGGCACGGGGCCGTGTGCGGCGAGCCCTGCCTGCAGCGTTAGGGCCGGGGCCGCTACCCTGCTCTGAAGCGCTGCTTTCCCAGGTCACTGGGAAAGCAGCCGGGCTCGCTCGAGGTATCTTCCCACCCGTTTTGCTACAACTCCGGGTCCATGACACACACACTGGTGCCTACTGTGTTTGCTGCCATGCTACAGGCAAAGCAGGGAGGACAAGATGAGCATACCAGAGAAGGGCGAAGGGCAAGTGGAAGGTGCCACAATAAAATGGGCAGACGGGTTAAGGAGAAACCATGCTCCGTAGGAGAGCAGAAGGAGCTTAGCTAGGCTCGGATCCAGCAGCAGCACTACTGCTCTCTGCTCTGTGCACAGGCGATGTGACCACAAGCCTTGCAGGGCCCTTGTAGCCCCCGATAGGCTGGTTTCCATCTGCTGTGGTGGCCAGCTCAGTTACAGGTCTATAACCACCTAGGAAGTTAATCTATAGCTCTGTCTCTCTGGGAGTACCCAGGGGCAACCTCTACATCTCCCTGCAGAAGGGCTCAATCTCAGGCATCCATTCATTCTGCATCCCACTTTTTCAGCCAAGTGGGAACTCTTTCTACAACACTACCTTGCATTTTTGTGTCAGCCAGTACTTCATCTGTCTGACTTCCAGCTTGGCCTGTCTGCTGTGCAGGTATTACAGATCCTGAGCAGGAAAGGGAGGAACATATGGCACCCAAGGACTCCTGACCTAGTGGCCACCGGCAGTGGCAAGAGATACACCCAGTCAAAATAGCTGGGATTAGCCACAGCTCTCATCAGAGAAGCAGTTTTTTATGTAAAGAGGGAAGAGGAGTAACCATCTGTCACACTTATAGGGTCATACCTTGCTAGCAGCCAAAAGCCTAACACTAAAAATGCTTTACCGTCACCAGCACCTCAGAGACAGAAGGAAATGTAAACACTCACTACCCCTCCAGCTGCCAAACCACCCAAGCAAGGCCAGCAGTAAAGGAGGGGCAGTGAGAGGCCATGGTTCCCCAAACCAGACTGAGCAGAGAGAAGGGGTGGCCGCTGGAGAGAAAAGGAGCATGGTCCACTGTTCACGCCATATGTCTCTCAAAGTGGTGGGAGATCAGGCAGAGGCATTGGGTCCATTCCAAGAAGTGACTTTGGGCCCAGCCCCTGATGTACCACGCAGCATGGTGTTTGTGTGGCAGCATCTGCTCTAGCTAATAACAACAGTGGCAGGACATAAGGTCTGACAGCAGATGCAAGATAGGGCCAGAGGGGATCAAACCTTTGAAACAAAAAGTTCTGAAACATCTTTAAAAAATTTTCTGCATGGGGCACACAAACACTGCTTGAGTCCTGGAAGTACCCAAATTCTTCTTCTGGACAAATGATTTCCTTGACAAAGCTCTGATGAGACTATCTCCCCAGCCCAAGAAAACAGCAGTGCCAGGGACAGCTCACACCAACCCCACTACAGGTTAAAGACCCTCTGCTACAGCACTGCCCTACAGCTGTTGTAAGCCACAAGCCTGGTACAGGGGACACCAACATTCAGAGTGAATGCTTTTCCTTAGACAAAAGAGAAATAACACAGAGGACACTAACGGTTGTGGCTTAGGAATGGTATTCCTCATATTAGTGTTCCCACTGAAATACTCAAAACCACACACTGCTCACTCACTCCCCTCCTGTCCCTCTCCCCCTGTGGCAGGCTGGAGAGGAGAACTGGAGGCACAAAAGGTAAAGATCATGGTTTGCGATACGAACAATTTACTGGAAACAGTAATGAGATAAGAAAACGAATAATAACAGCAACAATATTAAAAAGAGTGTAGAAGAGACGTGAATGATTCATACATGATTGCTCACCACGCGTAACATAATGTTACCCCCACCGCTCATTTCATGCAACCAACCAGAAAGGACTCCTTCTCCCCATCCCTCTTCAGCCCCTCTCCCCTGCCACAAACCCTCCCCTCTCAACTTCTCCCCCTAGCCTTTGCCCATGTACATGATGTATAGAATAACCAGGGTCCTGGCTGTGCCATTCCTGGCTACTGCAAAAATTAACCCTGTCCTGGCCGCAACCAGGACACTGATATTCAGCACTGCCAGAATACAGTAGTCCGGTCAGTTCTTCTTGCTCTTGTGGGTGAACAGACTAACTTTGCTAGCAGATGCCACAGACAGAGAGGGAGACTCCAGCTTCACCTTGTCCAGCAAAGTTTTCTTTATGGCTGCCGGGGAAATCCTCTCTTGGTCTGCCAAATGCTGCAGCTCCCTACAATGGGGTAGTAGGAGAGGCAGACATAGAAAAAAGAAGATGGGGAGGTTGGGGGACAAGTTTTGCAAGCTTTTTAGGACTTCCTAGGTGCCCACCTTGTCCGGATACAGGAAGCCTCCACAGCATTGATGAGGAGTGAGCGAAAGCCACCACTCTCCAGGAAGTGCAGGGCATGGATAGTGGCTCCCCCGGGCGAGCAGACATTGTCCTTCAGCTGACCGGGATGCTGCTCAGATTCTAACAGCATTTTGGCAGCACCCTGTAGCAAGGAAAACACCTGCCAGAGCTCTGGCTGAGGAAGCCACTGTCACACACTCCTGTTCTCCACTGCACAGAGCAGCACCAACATTCACAGCAGGCAAACCTAGGCTCCTGCACACTGCCAAAACACTTTCCAGAGCTGATGAAGCCTGCAAAGGAGCAGAGTTTCCCAGGCCCCAGCTCCCACACCACCACGAGTGCCAGCAGATTGCTGTAGCTACTTCCTACAGCCCCCACCAGGAACCTGTGTGCAGTCAAACCAAACATGTTCTTTAAAGTAGATTCTGTGAGAGGACCAAGATAATTTCAAACTGTGATGTGAAGATTCCTCTGCACAGAGCAAGCACAGACTCAGATTTGTTATGAAGGAGGTAATACTGACCAGCAAAGCCTGTGCTCCAAGTCGAACTGCCAGCCTCCGGGGAAGGCCCATCTTTACTCCTCCATCCGCAAGAGCATCCAGGGCAGTGAATGCCTGAGACCAGAGAGGAAGAAGGTGACTGAAAGACTCTGCTCCAGGACTGGTAAGTCTCAGGGAGGAGAGAATCCAGGGCTTCAGGATCGTGCTGTAACTCTTATGGACTTGACAAAAGCCTCCCCCTTTACTGCATGGATGCCATGCCAGGCTTCCCTCCCACTAGTTCCAGCTCTGGAGTGGGGGGAATGGGAGAAATTCTGCTTCTGCATCATGCAAACTGCAGGCCCAAGTTTTGCAACATGGACATGTGGACACCGCACGCTGGCTATGGACTTCAGACTCATCTGACTGGTAACAAAATTTACATGCTGTCCCAAACTGGACACATGGACTACATATCCCATTGCAAATGTGGGTGATAGGAAAAACAAAAAATGACAAGCTGAAGTTGCACAGACTTTATGGCAGGCAAAGCCAACTGCTCTCCCCAAGACTGCCACTAGCTGAGGAAATAGCACGTACATACGCAGGGCCACTGCCACTGAGTCCCGTTACAGCATCAATGAGATCCTCTTCCACCTCAGTGCAGAAGCCCACACTGGCCATCAGTTGTTCCAAGAGCTTCCCATCTTCCACATCCGCATGAGTTCCAGTGGCATAGACCGTAGCACCTTCCCGGACAATCACAGGGGTGTTGGTCATGCACCTGATCACTTTTGGTGTGGGGCAGAAGGTAGAGAGTTTCTTAGGGCAGAAAATCATTGGAGATAGAAAGTAAAAAAAGAAAGAAGGGAGAAAAATGAGCTTTAGTGCATATTTTTCATCAATGGACTGTCCAGGAAACAGTATCCCAAAGGCCTCAATCCCAGATCAACCCACAGATCTCCAAAACAGCTCCTGCAGACACTTAGCATAAGATCTGCAGAAATTCAGGGCAGATGACCCACTGCTGTTGAGAGAAACATTATCGGACAGCAACTCATGTGAGGAAAGAGCTGGATAAAACCTCTAATAGCATTTTCTGATGAAGACAGCAAAGGTGACTGAAAACAACAAGTTGGCTGCTGCTGCTGCGTGACTTTAGTCCTGAGTAGCACAAGTAACATCTGTTCCTTGCATCGGCTCCTGGGGGCCAGAGGAGTGGAAGCAGCTCATGGCCGGCCTTGCACGGCCCGGTCCCCTCTCACCTTCTCGATAGAGTTGATGGTGACGCCGGCCGCGCAGGAGACCACGATGTGCCGGGCCTCGATGTCGGGGCCCACCTCCTCCAGGATGAAGGGGATGATGGGTGGCTTCACGGCCAGGAAGAGGACATCGCTGCTCTTCACCGTGTCCTTGTTGCTCACCGTGAAGTTCACTCCCATTTTCTGCAGCGGTTTGGAGAGAAACGGGACCGCTCAGGCCCGGGGCGGTCCGGGAGGGGAGCGCCGCCACCCGGCCCTCGCTACCCGGCCGCACTCACCCGCAGCCCGCTCACGGTCGGCAGGTCAGTGTCCGGGGAGCTCGCCGTGATCTTGTGCGCAGCCAGGACCCCTGCGAACGACACAGCGTGTCAGCCCGAGGGATCGGCAACACCCGCCCCGTGCCCACCTAACCCCATGAAGCCCCCGGGCCAGGGCGAAGGCGAACTGCCCCACGCCCACCTGCCGCCGTGAAGCCGCGGGCCAGAGCGAAGGCAAGCTGCCCCGCGCCGATGAACCCCACGCTCATGGCCCGTGCCGTGCGGCCCCACCAGACCCAGACCCAGACCCGGACCCGGACCCGCCGCCGTCCACGTGGCCGCGCCCGCACGGAGGCGAGGCGGCGCGGGGGACGTCGGCGCGCAGCCAATCGGCGGGCGGTGGGACGGGGCAGCGCCGGCCCTCCGACCACTCAGCGCTCGGGGGCGGGGACAATGGCGCAGCCCTCGCCAGCTATTGGGGCAACCGACCCTGAGTGTTGCATCATTCGCCGCCTGCGGGGCCGACGGGAGCAGTCGGGAGCCGTCGGCCGCCCCGCCCCGCCCCGCCCCGCTCCCGGCCCGGCCCAGCCCGCCCCGCCCCGCCCCGCCCCGCTCCCGGCCCGCCCCGCCCCGCCCCGCTCCCGGCCCGGCCCACTCCCGCCCCGCCCCGCCCCGCCCCGCTCCCGGCCCGGCCCGGCCCGGCCCACTCCCGCCCCGCCCCGCCCCGCCCCGCCCCGCCCCACCCCGCCTTACGCCGCCAGGCGGCGCTGTGCTCCCGGCGGAGCCCCGTGGGAGAGTCGGGCGGGAGCGGGGCGGGGCGGGAGCGGGCGGGGCGGGAGCGGGGCGGGAGCGGGGCGGGAGCGGGGCGGGCCGGGCCGGGCCGGGCCGGGAGCGGGACGGGAGCGGGACGGGAGCGGGACGGGAGCGGAGCGGGACGGGAGCGGGGCGGGGCGGGGCGGGGCGGGGCGGGGCGGGAGCGGAGCGGGCCGGGCCGGGCCGGGCAGCGCCGACAGCCGCTTGCTGGCGTTGCCGCGCCAGCACCGCCCTCCGTGAGCCCGGTCACCCCCGGCCACCCTCCCCGCGGAGAGGGGGACCCCCGCGGGGCCAGGGCGCAGCGGGCGCCAGAAGAGACTCTTGGTCCCCGTGTGCTGGCTCTGCTCGGGTCTCCTCCCCGCCACTTCTCCGCCTCGGCCGGCCCGGGACGCTCCGGTGCGCAGTCCCGCCTCCCTGGGCGGGCCCATACGCGACCCTGCCGGTCCTGCGGGGAGCGGTCTTGCGGAGAGCGGCCCAGCGGCCGCTGGTGCCAGAGCGGCGGTACCTCGTGCTTTGGGATTGCCCGTAGGTTTCCCGAGGGATTTCCCTGCACGTGAACGGGGAGGGAGTTTCCGTCGCCCGATTCCCATCCGGGCCCGGGCGCAGTGCGGCCTCCCGCCGTGCCCCGAGGACCGAGGGTGGCCTCCATCAGAGCCTTGCGGCCCTGGGCTGTGGAGAGACCGGGCCGGTGTGGAGTGTTCCTGTAAAACCCAGGCAGCAGGCAGTGCTTTTTTTCCTAAATATCATATTACCTCACTGGCTTCATTTTTACTTTTTTCTTGCTCCTTTATTGACAGAAATAAATCTCAGTGGGGTTTTTTTGTTGATAAATGTTCCTAAATGCTGTCTTCTGGGGATACCAAACCTCAGGCTTCCAAAAGAGAAGGGAAAAACCAAACCCAACCCATTAACGATTCAGATTTTAATCTAGCCAGGCTGGAATCCTCTGGGTGCTGTCTAGACTGGCTGCAGCCACAAGTCCGTAATTAAGGAACACACATACATCCTAACATTAGTTTACCAAAAAAGGTTGGGAATGGTTGGCGACTGGGGAAACCTGGTTCATGGTGAGCTACTTGATCATCATCTATTTATTAAAGGGGTCAATACACTCTGGAAATGAAGGGGGTTTGGTGAACTGAATCATGACAGAGCTGTTTGGTAAATCCTGCTGAGCAGATATCAGATGTTCTCTGTCCTGGATTGGGCAATCTCATAGTTTCCAATGGTTGGGGAGTGTTTTAACCACTGAAGCATGAGGTTTTGATTTTTTTTTAAATTTTTTTTTTTCTCCTAAAAGAGAGGATTGTTGTCCACACAATCTTTTTTTGCCATTTTGACCATGTTCACATTTTTTGCTCAGTCTTTGGCTGGCAGATGAGAAAGCTAAATCTGAACACACTGTTCTTGGCAATGACTTGTGTTTCCACTCTTCCAGTCAGTGGGATCATGATTTCCATGTTGAATTTGCTTTCCCCTTATTGTGAAGGCACTCAGTTTTGCCCTCATTGTTTCCCAGGTACTGGTTTCTCTCTGGCCCTTTGTCCCTGACTCAGTGTAAGATGCATCAACTCATGGCAGTGGCAGATTTTACCATGTTTCTGCTCTTGCTCCTACTTGGTGCAAAATCTTCCCAGCAGGAAGCCAGCAGTGCCTGGCTCAGCCATATGCTATCAGCCAAGGAGCTTTCCAACAGCTGCCACTGCCTGAGTGACTGGCAGTGTCATCCTGGGGGACAAGCACCCCCGTGCTTGTGTGCTCCTGCCTCTGCTGACCCCCTTCCCCAGTCCTCCCAGCCTCCCAGAGCCACACCAGAGCCTGCAGGAAGGACTTTCCTCACGCCATGTTCCTGAGCTCGTTGGATTGAATTTTATAACAAAAGCCATGGTGCTTCACAGGCACCTGTTTGGTTTTAGTGATCTGTAATAACAACAAAAAAGTAATTTTCAAGTGTGACACAGCTTAATTTATCCACATTGGTGGGTTTAAGAGGAATACATCATAAATGCTCAAGGTCCCTTTGTATGCAGTGGCTCTTTGTAAATTGACTCCTCCAACAAAAGTTGATTTCCTTTTCCAAGTCAGCATTTTGTACTTGTACAACCCGTAATTTGTTTGGGTGGCAAGAAATAAAGCTCCTGGTTTATATTGATGGCGGGATAGCCTTGGGTCTTGCCCTACCAGCCTCCTGTTGGACCACATCTTCCAGATTTCCTGCCCTTCACTGGAACTCGCAGAAGAGAAAACCCCCTTGGAAGGCTGTTCCTTTGTGCTGGATCCCAATTCTTGTCCCATTTCCTGGCTAATGCTCCCCACTGCTAAGGGCTGGTCCTTGCTCAGAATTATTCAACATAATCTGTCCCAACAAGTTTTCCCTTTGGTTTTCAAACCCCACACAAAGCACTGATGAAAAGTAAGATTCCTTCCTTATTCCTGAGTCATTCTGTTGCAAAGAATCCACTCAGATGTCTTGCTGTCTTGTGTCTGTACTTTTTTGGGTCTGTGTTCAGGCTTTGTACATCAAAATAAAGTGAGCTCTGCTTTCATGCAGAAAGGGCTGCGTCTGCTGCAATGAAAGTGTGGAGAGGAGGGTGACAGCACACACATCTCAGGAGATGTAAGCGTACATCTGCCATTCAGCTTTATTTTATTTTGGATAAAAAATAAATCTTGATTCTGACAGGCAGCTACTGGAGATTTTAATCAAAGTACTCAAGTCTGCATGAGCTGCACAAGCACTTGGACACTCTGGCTTCTCCCTGGAACAAATGAAGATTTCTATGGAGCCTGAAATCTGAGCTGAGAAGTGTGGAACTTCAAAGTGGATGTTTAGTCAGGGATGCGTCTGAGACATTCGGCTACTTGGTGATGCAGAGTGCTCAGGAATCCTGCGCCTGAGCTGCTCTGGGGTACTGTGTGCAAGTTCTGTCATGTCCCGTCTTGTCGATGCCCCCTCCCTGCCTGGTTTGGTCTCTTGTGCAGCACCGTGAGATCAATTAGTCTCTGCCTTCCCTTTCACACTCCCTCAGAACTTATCTTCAAGCCTCCAGAAAAAAACCCTTGACACCAGTGTAAAGAAATGGTGGCCCATTAATCAAGACAGAGCATGTGCCAAGCTACTTTCTGTGCTGCTCAAGTGAGGATGGCAGGTCACACACAGTCACTTTGCAGGTTGGCTCTGCTCTGCAACCTGATTCTCAGCAGTAGAGCCCCAACTTTACAAATTTTCATTTCTGTAGTGACTCAGTTTTTGCTAAATAGGAATATCCTAGGCCTCCTCCAAGGTGTACACTTGAGGATATTCCTTTTCCGTGCTAGACAGCAAAGGAGATGAAGGGGAAAGACTGGTAACCTTCAAAATACTGTTATGGCTATGATGTTCTTCTCAGAAACACCCAGACCGAACTGCCCACACTTGCAGGCATTCCACATCTCACCACACAGCCCAAAGTAACCCAAACTCCGAGGGATTGATTTTCATCTTCTGGTGTTCCTTCATGCAGCTTTTAACTTTTCCACTTCCTGAGTAGTCACTTGGTTACCATTAAGCACTGGTTAACAGTTTCAAAATCCTTGGTGCCTTTCCTAATATTTGGCTCAATAACCTGCTAGCCAGCAGCCTCACTGCTGTGGCTACAAGCATTCCTGCTGTCTGCAGATGCATGTAGAGCTGTGTCATTCCTTTGTGCTGGCACCAGGAAGGAAGGTGAAGCAGAACCATGGGGGAGTTGGGCTGTGCTTTGCATCGGCTGCAGCCCACCTGCTCCAGGTCATTAATTTTTTAGTGTAGTCAGTCCTCACCTTGATGTTGGTGCTGTGCGCATGCCTGCCCAGCATCTCCCTGCCCCTTGCCCCATCCCTCTGCATCTTCAGTGGTTCACAGCACTGGGATGCCTCCACAGAGGCCAACCCACAATTCAGAGGTGTGAGACAAAGCGGATGCGCTGGGAGTATGCCAGGTCCAAGACATAGAGCAGCAGGTTGACATAGGTGAAGATGGCAATCACCAGCTGGCTGTCCCAGGGGCACTTCCCCTTGGCGCAGAGGCCAGGGCGTCGTGGGGAGCCATACTTGCTGTCAAAGCAGAACACTGGCCAGATGACCGCAGCACTCATGTAGAGCAGCACAGCCCCAAAGGTGTAGATGACCACAGAACGCTCAAAAGGGAACCACAGCAAGGCAGTCTTACCTGTGACACTGAAGGCCACTACCACCACTGTCACCACAAAGCAAAAGCTGTAGACAGCCACACACCACTGTGTCGCCACATATTTACCATATTGGCTGTCGTTCACCAGTGCCCCAAAGATGATGCAGGCCACAAAGGCCTGAACGATTTTCAAGAGCCCAGAGATAGTAGCCATGTAGCTGGTGACTTGTCCTGGTTTTGCCCTGGTTAAGAACACCTCAGTGGCATACGCGACAAACAGAAGGCCCGCAAAGACGCTGGCTGCAATGCGGAAATCTCTCACCTCACAGCCGATGGGGTAACAGCCCACCTGGACGAAGTAGAGCGGGTAGATCACTGCAGCTGTGATGGACATGAGTGTGGCAAGCATGGCAAAAGCAGCAGTAAAGTTTCCCCAGGAGAGACTCAGGCAGCTGTGCAGGTGTGTGAACTCACAGGTGATGATGAACACAGTGATGGCAAAGCAGAAGGTCCAGACAAACATGCAGAAGGTGCCATATGCGGCACTGAACCCCCCTTGGTGGGCAACCAGGCTGAATGTGGTACATCCGAAGGTCATCTGCAGCAATCGAGCTATTCCTACAGGGGAAGTCACAGCAGCTGTGTTCAGATATGGCCCTCCCGTGCTCTCCATTATCTTTCCGGTCCAGCAGACAATGCACTCAATGCCTTCTCAAATGTCCTTTCTGGCTCTTGCACCTTTGCCCTGAGGCACACCTGGTCCCAGCTCAGTGGAGTGGCAGCTCAAATCTCGCTGGTCTCTGCCGGCATCAGTGGGAGCTGCCTCTGACGCTGCATCTCTGGCAGCTCTCTGCACAGACCTGCGGCTGCAGGGAGGTGACTGGCTGGCTCTGCCCACTGGCTGTAAGCTCAGGGTGCTGCTGTTCGCTCTCTGCTTCCTCAGGTCTGAAACCTGCCTCTGTGCTGTCCTTTGGCTGTCTCCTTTCCCGTAGGATGGTGCTTTCCCTGGAGGCTGACATTTACTCCATTTTCGCTCCGCAGCTGTAGCTTTATGCTGCACCGTTCACAGGAACCTGGAGTATAAATAGGGGTTTTATTAATAGTTCTGGAATGAGTCCTGCCCCCACTCAGCTGTTGGGAGCGGGTGTTATTTAACACTGAAGCTGCGAGCTCCATCAAAGGCTCTTGATTATCCTTCTGCTGTTCTTTTAGAAACTCTGGGGTCACTGGAATGCTGCCGTTCTCCACACAACCCCCTGTGCTGAGGGGAGGTGGCTGGCTGTGGCAGTGGGCTGTGATATGGCCGTGCTGCAGGAACAAGAGCTCAGTTCTGCAGACCCAAGAGCCCCTGAGAGGGGGCACAAGCCCAAAGGCAGCACAAACCCTATAAAAGAAAGGATTTAGGCCAGAGGCTGAATAAAAGCTGACTCACTTTGCTGCAGTTGATCTGGAGCAGTGATACATTTACCTGCTGTACTTTGTGTGACAGCTTGTGGCTGTGAAGGTTTACAGCACCCGTCCTCAACATTTCCTTAAACTCTTCCCTGTCTCTCTTTTAAATTTATGTGGAAATCAGTTTTTCTTGTATCTCTGAATGCAACAACCAAATACAATTGTTTTTTAAAAAATTGCTTTGATATTCTTAGCTCTGTTTTGGAACACAGATTTCAATAAATAGTGTCAAACCCTCCCTCCTGTGAGATCAAAGCTTTCACAATGAGCCATTCCTGGTATACAGTGCTCCCCAGACTTCACCTCTCCCCACAAGTGTCTTAATTCTATCTCCAAAAGGCCCAGACAAAATTGCTGATGTAGTTTCAGAATGGGACTGGGTGAATGTTTCCACCACAACATAGTAGAAAAATTCCTCCCTTACCCCACAAGCAGCATTGCTGACTCCTCACCTGCAGTGCTCATCCCAGTTTGGAAGCAGAAAAAATTACTGATGGAATGGCTCACATGAGGACAGTACAAATTTTTGGCTGTAAGATAAAACGATAAAACGTGCCTACCTTCAGCTTTGTCACCATCTTGTAACCTCAGTGTCTCTTTCATTCATCTCAAGTACTTTCCATTTTCCTTAGAAAGGCCTCTGGTGCTAAAAGTACAAAAGCCTGCATTCATTTGGGGTGGAAGTTGCACAATTAACATCACAATAACCAGGAAATGCAGCAGGACAGCTGAGGAACTCCAGGTGAACAGGTTCTCATCCTGAAATCTTGCCTTTCCTGACTCTCTATTAATCCTTCACTTCTAGCAGGCCTCATTGGCAGTGGGTCACTTTCTGTATTGTGGCACTTTCTGGTGCATCACTTCCCCTCTGCCCAGGGACCAGGAGAAAGCACAGGGACACCCCATGTCATGGCCTACCTGAGGACACATCACCCCATCAGTGACACCGGGGCTCAAGGCAGAGCTGGTCCTGCTGCTCAGCTTCTGCTTTCCCATGGGAAGTGGTGCCCCTCTGAAGAGCCCTCAGCACCAGTCAGTGCTGGCAGAGGGCAAAGGTCCCCAAAATCACACTGGCGGAGCAGTGCACCAGACAGACCACGGCCACTTTTCCCTCAGAAATAAAGAACCTCATCTAGTCAAAAGATCACAGAATACAAACACATGGCACTGAATTCTTCCAGTCTTGCGCTTTTGTCACTGGCTTCTGCACGGCAGAAAAGAGATGAAAAACATAATCAGGACAATACTACTTTTATATCCAAGTCATTAAAATATAGAGGATATCAGTAATTTCCGAACTGATCATAGGGAAACTGCACTGACATTTTCCTGTTCTTCAGTTTCACTGGGAGCACCAGTCATTTTCTCTGTAGTTTTTCTTTATCTTCAATCTGTGTTAATCCCATCATGCACAGGAAGACAGACGATTGTGGTGGTCTGTGTGTGGTCCTGCCCGAAAAGGAACCAAAGGGCTACAGTTTACTTACCCAAAACAAGGGATCTCACAAGCAGCACCACTGTTCTAACCTGGCAAGGTCTGTCTTGAAAGTACAGGGAATTTTTCTAAAATCAGGCCCAAACTCTCTGTGGCCTATATGCTGTGTAACCATGTACACAACTGCAGGCACACACAGTTGGTCCCAGGACCTCGTGCAGTAGGGATGTGCAGCTGTGCTCCTTGTGCAGGTCTCCCCACACCCCCACGCTGTGCTGCAGGGTGAAGCTCTGCTCCAGCCACCCACATGCTCCCACCCAAGGAACAGTCTCCTCTCCAGCCTCAGTTATGCATTCTCAATCCCTCCCTTGTTCTCCTCCCACTACTATCAAAGGGGATTCTCTCTGCTGAGGTGGGTGTGTTCCCAAGTGACTAGAAGAGAAATATGTTGGTGCTTGTCTTATGTTCTCTGCCTTTTCTGCTCCAAATGCTTCTGATGCTCTGATCAAACATTTCCCTCACTGGAAGAGAGGCCTTTGCAGCAAAACCAGATCTCCCTCCACCTTACAACGCAATGCCCTGGACAACCTGGGGAATCACAGGCAAGCCAAAAATGCTGTGAAAGTCTGCAAACATCAGGTGCTGGGTGAAAGTCTCTGTACTTAAACCTTATATTACAACCTCTTCATCAGAGAAACAATGACAAGGAACACTGCAATGGGAACACAGAAATCTAATGAATACAAAACGTCAACACCACCCTTAGCCCTCTCCCAGGCACAAGTGACCATCAGGATAACCCATTCAAATGAGCAGCATATACAACTTTACAAAGACATAGGTATAGTTCTCTGGTCAGCCCTTATAAATAGCATTTTACATATTAAAATAAATATGTCCACGTTGCCAAAGTACCAAGAGGTTTCTTCGTTATTAAAAAAAAATATGTTACAATATCATTTATATTTCTTGCTTAGTTTAAAAAAGTAATAAAAAAGTCATTTTATAAAATAATATGAATAAATTGAATACAAGAGTGTCCATCCCTAGCACATGTCCTGGGTCTGTATATTGTGACTCAGCATGAGATGCTAACCTCCAGGAAGTAATGTAATCATTTCTTCACTTCTAGTTGGACAGAAGAAATCCAGTGCTTGCTTTTTTCACCACTTGTAATGAGTCTATGATGTAAAATTCATGGCAAGGGAAGATGTCCCAGATCTGGGGAAGGTTCTCATTGCTGCTATTTATGGCTTTGCTTTGCTACTCCCTGTATCCGACTGCCTTGTGTAACACAGGAAGAGGATGTGACCGGCTGAAACTTAGCCCAGGAGTTTGGAGGGAACAAGTTCCAGCCAAACAGTGTAAGCAAGAAATTGCTGCTTGCCTGGTTTTTTGTTTTTTTTTCTTTTTGTTCTTGACACACCATAAGCGTGCAAGAGTGTGGGAGCATGTGAGTGCACAGGTGTGAGTGTGCATGGGTACGAGCATGCATCTGCCTGCAGAAACGTTAAGGAAGAAGATTAGAAAGTTTGGGAGAAGGGCTGAGAGTCTCTCTCTCCCCTCCTGATCTAATCTCTGCCCCTCTGATGAGCCCTCCCTAGTTACCACTGCTGAGCATCCCCAGGAGTTTACTGGGCTCCAGGCCCTGCTGCTGTGCCATCTTCTGAACATCGAAACCCATGTGCATGAGGAACTGGATCACATTCATCTCCTGCCCTGTGAACTGGTCCCTGATTGTGGGGCACGAGGGGTTGCAGTGAGGCCATGGACAGCTGTCAATCAGGTGAATTGGGCAGCCTTTCAGAGGAGCCTTCCCATTTTTGTTGCTCTCATGGAGGCTCCGATCCCAACAGTGCAGGGCACGGGGTAATGATGTCCCCTTCACCTGGATGTCAGTCCAGTGACTGAAAAGACAAACCGTACAGATCACATTAGAGGGGTCCGGCTGCCAGGACAGGTTCATTCCCAAGCTGCATCCCCGTTCACCTCTCACAGGATCTGCACAAGCACTTACTTGCGTGTGATGATCTCGTGGGACAAACAGGCAGGAGCAAAGCTCGCTCTAAAGGAAAAAACAGAAACGTGGATATGTCTTGAAGGACAAAGTAAATCCCGCTGAATCAAACCTTCCAGACTAGGGAGAGGGTAGAATTTTACACAAAAATGAAAAAGGCAAGATTCTTGATGTAGATGAACTAACAGTCACCAAATTTACAACACTCCTTTTTCAGCAGAGGTCTGAGAACACTAGGGCACTGGATAAGAATGTCTCTTAGAAACAAATGAGACAGGTTTTTCTCAATGAAACACTTACGTCACATCCTTCAAGGTGTTTCTCAGCTCTCTACCCAAATTCTGGATGTAGAGCCACTGCCCTTCCTGAACAGGCTGGCCAGTTAGGTGTACGTTGTCTACAGTAAGCTGGGCCTCATCGAAGAGCCACTGGACAACAAAGACTGGGCCTAGAAAGACAAGAATTTCAGAAAAGGGATTGCTCCAAGTTAGTTACAGATACAGAGGAAACCCTAAGTCCATTTGATCTCTCTCCTTTGGTACTTACATCGAAGAGTGGGGTAAATCTTATATCCAAAAAAGCAATTCCATTCCTCTCCCTCTTTAAACTGCAGTTTACAGCGTTCAGGAACAATGCCATTCCAGTATCTAGAAGACAAAGCAATAACAGAATGGGAGGCACAGGGCAATCCTAACAATGTATCCTCTCCATATCCTAGTTTCTGTTCGGATTAGAATTTCAACTGACAGAACAGCTCTCACAGCAGCACTGTCCCATCAACACATTTTAGGGCATCTACAACTGTACATGTTCTTTCGCACATCTAGACTTTCCATTATTGTCTTTTCCAATAAAATACTTGAAAAACCACTGATGTAGACAATACTCCTTAAGTATCAAAGTGAAGGAACACAGAGGAGGAGGAGATCTTTTCCACACTCTAACCTCTTAAAGTAGTGTACTTTAGAGCATCTGACTGTACCTTATTCCTCTTCTAATGGCTTCTGTTGGAGCACATGTTATGGTATCAATACAGTCGGTTCTGCGATACTGTTTGTTATCTAGGAACCATCCAGAGTCTGCCAAGCCTCGAACCTGAATCCCTTGATAACCCATCTCCTCCAGCTGCTCTGCCACTCGATCCACATTCAGGAGCACTCCTGTCCCTCCAGCACTGCAACAACAACATCAACACTGCATCAACACTGTAACACTGCTAGCAAGGTGTTACAGACCTTGCTAGCAGACAAACCTTCTTCAGCACTGACATGCTATAAAGACCTTCATCTACCCACAAAAGAGCTATCCAACCATTCACCACAAACTTGGTAGACACCACATTATTTCCTGGCTTTGCAAAACTCAGAAATAAAGCTAGTGCTGAGTAATAATCTGGTAGCTCAAAAGTAAAGTCCTGTTGTTACTCTCTTTCCTGGGAGATACATGTGCTCTGTATCATTTCCAAGGGGGTTGGCAGCTCAGAAACTAAAAGCATCTGAAGTGAGACAAATTCACTCCTTGCAACTTCTCTATTACGCTCCCATGTAATATACACTGAGTGTACCAGAGCTTTGTGCAACACAGGATGATCCAGAGCACCTGTGTGAGACAAGTTTGGTTTTTATTTTGGTGTCCTGAAACAATTCACAGGAGGTGTGTGTCTTATGATGTCGGCCAACAGGAACCAGCATTCTTGATGCACAGAAGAACGCAAAGCTTTGTTATCATTTTCTCAGTTTTCTCTTAAGTGGACCAGAAGCTGATGAAGTAATATTGTATCATCCTCTGTTGACCACTTACAGGAGAAAACTGACCGGAGATACAGGGTTTGCTGTGTTAGTGTTACTGTACTCCTAGAAGAAATGTTTCAGGAACTGCTGAGACCTCCTCCCTTAACAGCTTTCTGCTGTGGAAAGCTCTCTTCACCAAACGGAATCTTGTGGATACCTACCTGCTCCCCGCTAGCAGCAACACTTTCGCAGTGCTCAGACCTTTTCCCACCAGCTCCTTTATAACCTCCTGTATGATCAGTGCTCCCATGAAGGCATATTCATCTGGAAGACAGCTCAGTGTCAAAAAAATTCCTTCCTGTCCAGGCTCAGACTTTTACTTCCTCTCCAAAAATGTTTAAGAACCTTCCAAAGGGATTACGAATCTAAACTCAGGCTCATTTTATCCACCTATACCAAATACACCTAACAAGAGGTTCTCCCCCACCCCATACAAAATGTGCTGCCCTGAAAGAGAACAGAGTGAATCGAATACTCAATTACACAAGCACCTTCCTATGACAGTGCTTAGAAATGAGTAAACTTGGAAAAGGAAAACAAGAAGGAAGGTACTGGAGGAACACACATCTTCCTACCACCTGGAACCTCAGTTCCAACTTACTGCTTCCCTGTTTTCCCAATTCATCAAGCCAATTCAGAGAAGCAATGCTTCACAAGATGTTATGCATACACAGACACTGCTTCCTTGGCATCACCGTGGTTGCTGGTGTGTAACTGCTCCGAAGGAACAGCTCCAAGGAACTGGGATGAGGTGAAAAGGTCCCTTACTGTGACACCACCAGAATGACATCTGATGGTAATGCAGCATGTATTAAGATGAATTATGCTGTTTCCCAAAGAAACCTGCAGACAGCTTTAGCTTGACACATGATGGCTCCTGCCTAAGGCAAAACATCCTTCTGATAAAAGTCTGACACTAAATTCACAGTCCTGCCTCTCAGGTCAGCCATGCAAAAGTTACATGCAACAGTCCATGGTCCCTCAGCTACAGCAATTAATTTGCTGCGTGCTGGAACCTGGAGATTCATCTAAAAGGAATTTTGTTCCTCTAATCCTTACATACTGCATCAGTGTAACATCTCTGCAAGCAGTGGCTCTGAACTATGTCAAAACAGCCTGAGCTAAAGAGATCAGGATGTTTTATCTGGAAGTAGCTTGATATTCTTTCCTGCCCTTCAGCAAGAAAAAGCCTGTTTCTCGTCCACGTGGTTTCACAGAAGTCTGGCCACATCCTTTAATGTGTGATGTCTGGGGCAGCAACGGCCCATCAGCAACACTCACTTTTCTCAGACTTGGAAGAGGCACCACTCCAAACATCACTTGAGCAATATGGGATGAATCTGTAAGAGAGAGCTGTGTGAGTCCGGCTGTGCCTCTGACACGCACAACAGGGTGAGGATGGGGTCACCTAGCTGGAAGAAAATAAAATCCTGGGAAGGGGAAAAGGGAAGAGTTTCTGTCCAATTTGACAACTTACCTTCCTGCACACCAAGTGACAACTATAACTGTCTTGAATTTTCTCCTGAACACTGGTAGTTTTACTGAATTAAATCAATAAATAACGTGTCTTTTATCAATCTAATTGAAGCACTAAGCTCAGTGGATGGAACGATGAACCACGACTTTGCTCTCAGCTATTCTGCCAACACAGTGGATGCCCTGTCACAGGGCAACTCTCTGTGCTTCAGTTTTTCACATGGAAAATGAGAAGAATCTAGTCAGTGCAGTGTAAATGCTGACTGCAACCATTGGAGGTTTTTGCAGGAATTAACTTCTCATGTCTCTGTCTTGCAGAAGATAAATTAACATCCCTTCTGTGTAGATGCATATATAAACTAGTCTCTCTCATTTCTCTTCTTTGAACTAGGAGAGCTGCTCCACATTCTTCTCAAATTGTCAGATGCGTAACACACTATCAGCCCACCGCTCATGACGGATTCAGCACTGCAGCTGTTTGAGAAGGCTCTCTAAGGTATCCCCAGTTTTTCTCCATTAGATCACCCCAAAACTCCAAGGAGATTGAACTTAAGTTTCTCTGGACCTTGTCAGCCCTACATATTAGAGAGTTGAACTGCAGCAAATGAGGAAACACACAATTTCCTTTTCCAAGTATTAGTCTTAACTTGTCTCTGCAGCACTCTTGCTAGCCTAAAAGGCAGGAGATGCTGTTTAAGTATAAAGCTATTTCCCTCCGTTGTCCCTCCTTACACCATGTTTGCATTCCACCAGTGGGGATTTTCTTCTGGCTGAGAGGACAGGATTCCAGTTCCTGCAGATGGGCACAAAGAAACAAGAAACATACAGATGACAGTCTGTGATTTCAGAGGAATCGTGGGAGCCTCATGCAAGACCTCTGACCACACAGAAAACAAACATCCATGATGAAAAACATTGGCAAGGGAAGTGGAAGGAACATTTCTAAATTTGCCCTTAGGCAGATTTGACATTAAGAATTTGATTCGTGCTACAGATGAAGCCTGTCTAGAAGCTTCTTGTAGTACAGAAGAGACCTGTGATGCCTATTTAAGTACCTCCCCAGAATACAAATCCTAGCAGGTAAATTCCAATATACTCAATTAGATGATCTGTGTGAGTGACGGAGGTTTGGCTACCTAGGAGGCTGCAGCGTGAGAAGAGAGCGAAGAGAGCAGCACCCATTCCCGGCGATGCCTGTGCACCCAAACGCCTGCCCGTGCCCGCGGCACGGGATCTTCACGGGGCAGCAACCAGGCACCTTCCAGGGCGGTGGTGACAGCGGGCGCTACCTCAGCCCGGTCCCAGTCCCTCGGGGTTGCCCAACGGGGTGGAGGGGACGACTTACCCACGCGGGTCGCGGGCCACTCCCGGGAGCTCATCAGCCGCCGCATGGTGTCGTAGCGGGTGTCGCAGTTCTCCCTGTTGAAGCAGTACCACCCTCCTGGCGAGAGGACAGGGGTCAGCCGCCCCGAAGGGCCGGGGGCTCGCGGGCGAGGGACGGCGGCCCGCAGGGGCCGGGGCACCGAGGGCAGCCTCGGGTCGCCGCCCCGCTCGTGGCCGCCGTTGCGGAAGTCGGGGGCGCCGGCGCTCACCTTCCAGGAACAGCAGCCACCGCCGACTGCCTTTGGACTCCTTCAGGTAGTAGCTGCGGGCACAGACAAGGGGCAATGCCTAAGCGGGAGCCGGGCCCGGCCGCAAGGCTCTGGAGCCAGTCGGGCCGGGGCGCCGGGACCACGCCGAGGCGACGGGCGGCGGGCAGGGGCGGCGGCTCTGGCGGCGGCGCCGCTCGCGTCCGCCCGGGGAAACGCCGGGGCCGCCGCCCGGGAGGCGCTCGCTGCACCTGTCGCCGCCGGTGCCACGCGCCGCCGCGCGGTGGCGCCGCAGCCCTCGGGCCGGGGCCGCGGGGAACGGCGGCGGCCGCGCGGGGCAGCCCCGGGGCGCCTGGAGGGGCCGGCGCGGCGCGGGGACTCACCCGGCCGGGCTGCCGTCGTTGCAGGTGACCGAGGCGTTGTGCAGGAGGTGCAGGCGCAGGTCGTGCGGCAGTGCCTGGGCCGAGCAGGGGTACAGCGACTGCGCCAGGCTCTTGATCTGCGCCATGAAGCTGTCCATGTTGCCCTCCACGGCGGTGAAGTCCAGCGGGAAACTCTCGGCTGCCGCCGCCGCCGCCGCCGCCTCGCCGCGCTCGCGGACCGCCGGGCCTCGCCGCCGCCAGCCCTTCCTGCCCTCGCCGCCGGGCCCGGCGTGCAGCAGCCCCAACAGCAGCAGGAGGTGCACCGCTGCCGTGCCCATCGCCGCCCGCCGCCACCCGCCGCTCGCCGCGGCGGCAGCAGCCAGTCCCCGGCGGCGGGCAGCGCCGCCCGCGCTCCGCCGCGCCCCGCCGCGCCACCCGCGGGGACGGGGGTCGGCGGCGGGCGGAGAGGGTAGCGCCGGCGGCGCGGGCTCGGTGGCGCGGCTGCCGGCACAGGAGCCCGCCACCCGCTCCCAGGCGGCGAGCATGACAGAGGGGCACGGAGTGCGCGGGGAGCGCGCCGGGGGCGCCGCCAGCCCGGGCGCCGCGTGGGGCAGCAGCCGGCCAGCCCCCGCCCTGCCCTGCCCTCCGCCCCCTCGGAGCGAGGCGGAGGGAGCGGGGGGTCTGCGCCGCGCCACACCGGCACGGTGGGCCGCTCCGTCGGGGCGCGCCCCGCGCTCGACGGCGACGCCATCGCCGCCCCTGCCGGCGCCGGGGCCGCGGCGGTGGCGGCGGCGCCCGACAGCCTCGCCCGCAGGGCGGCGGGGGCCCGGGGCGGCCTCTCTCCGGGGCCGGGGGGGCGGTCGGGCCGCCCGAGCGCGAGGCTCCGCACGTGGCAGCCCCCGTGGCGGCGCCCCAGGCCCGCGCCGCGCCCCCCGTCCCGCCCCTCTCCCCCCACAGCCCCGACGGCAGCTCCTCCCCGGCTCCGCGTGGGCGGCACTGCCCGCCCCGCCCCGGGACGTGCCACCGCCGCTTCACCGGCGCAGCTCGGCGCCGCGCCGCCCGATCGCTCTTGTGCGGGATCCCCCACGCTGGCCGGGGATGGCCCGCGGTGCCGGACTCCGGCCTGGCCCTGGCCCCCAGAGCGCAGCGGGAAGCGGTCGTTTGGTCCCAGACATCGGCGTTCGGTCTGATTAGCTTCCGCGGCTGACCGGGGCCGGCGGCGGGTCGTCCCCGGCCGGAGGATGCTGCTGCCGGGAACAGGAGGGGACGTGGAGGCCCCGGGCGTGCCGGAGTCACGGCAGGCCGGAGGCGGGGGTTCCGGCCCCCTTGCTGCCCCCAGCCGCTGGCGCGGCTTTCCCGGGGGTCGAAGCCTCCGCGCCGTAGAGGCTTCGCCCTGTTGCTCTCGGCAGCTCGCGAGGTTTACCGCCGGCCGCTCTCCCACGGGGCCCGGACGTTTCCAGGAATTGCAAGAAAAATCCTGGAGAAAAAGCCGTGTTGTCACCAGAGTGCCGGTCATCTGAGAGAGGGGAAATTCCTTGGAAATGGCCTTATCGCAGACCTCGGAGTTAAAAACCGGGGAAAAACAGAGAAAATGCTACGCTTTGAATACTTCATTTAAATACGAAATAGGACAACTCACACTCCTCGACAGCCTTCCAGAAAGGAGCAGGAAGACTGTCTTAACTGGGAAGTATAATCTATCTGGGATCAGAAAAGGTGAAAAGAGTATAATCTTAAAATAGCACGTGGAAGGTTTTTTTGTCAAGCTGGAATTAGGGCTGTCCCACTGCTGCAACTACATTTTTTACCTTACTGTGTTTGGACTTTCTGAATGTAGACTCAGCTCTATGTTTCCTACACACGTAGCATGTGGTTTTGGTTTGCTTGCCATGTTGGGTTTTTTATCTTTCAGTTACTCTTACGTACTCTCAGTTCTTGCTCTGTTCTCACTCAGATTTTTACCTCCAAATGTTATATTTAAGTGCTAATACTGACAACAGTATCTTTGAAGCCAAGAAAAGCTACTCAATTGACTGTGCACCTCCTCAAGTGCACGATATGCACTCCCTGACAGGTTTTTGGTCCCAGCACATTTCTGCATCATTGTATCTTTCTGTACACTGGCCTAAACCTCCCTTCCTCACTGTCCGTGCCAGGTCCAAGCAATGGATCACTGAGACTAGTTACAACAAGTTAAGGAACTCATCAGTTGGCCTGAGCAGAGCTTCATCTGGAAACTGGCTCAGTTAGTGCAAAGTCTGAAGCAGAAAGTCCTCAGAGTGTTCCAGGATCCCTGGAAGATTTGGCATAAACAACTTCAGGACCTCATAGTCCACTAGGTATAGCAAGAAAACAGGAGGGGTAAGATTGCTGAACTCCATCCTTCACAGTAAAGCTGCCGTGCCTCCCATTGCCAGGCTTGCATTCCTCCTGGTGTCCCTGCTCTTTCTCTCCATGGAGGGCTGAGTTCCTGCACTCTGTAATGCCTTGCTTGGTAACCAGCTGGCTGCAATAAGGGGCAACCAATTCTGATGCACCAGGGAGGAACCTTATGGCAGAGAGGAATGCATGTTAAAGTTGCAGATCTTTGTCCTAAGAAGTGAAGCAAAGAACTTTAAGTTTTGCCTGGCTTGGCTTTACTGAGCCCTCTTCAGCTTTCTGACCTCTGGTTCAGGTCACTCAGGGGAGGGTTCATTCAGAGCACTCCTACTACGCTTCCAAAGTCCAGTAAAATGTTGTATTACTTGTCATGGCCGAGCAAGGGGCTATGAGGAAGAATGTAAGGCTGTAGGTCTGGTATAACAGCCTTTCTAACTTCTAAACATTTAAATCTGGTACCGTTCAACTCCTTGACATACTGAACTTGAGTGAACATCGAAGTGACACAGATTTTGGAGAATTTTGTAATACTTCAGCATGAGAGGTTCACTGAGTTTTAATTTTTTGATAAGACCCTCCCTACATTGAATAGATTGGCCTCAGTACAAAAAGAAGCTCAGAGAAAGCTGAAAGAATTGGAGTCCTGCTCCAAGCACTGGAGATTTGGCATTTTTATTGGTAGGAACGAGGTATGTAGGAGGCAAGCAAGAGACTTGTAGTGATTGGAAATAATATTAAGGGAGATACAGTTTCCATTTAATACCTTTGAAAGTGAAATGTCCTGCATAATGTGCTCCACTATGTCCCAAGATATGTTCAGTATATTGGACTATCCTATACAAAAGCTTATGAGACAGTTCTGAATTCCCTCGTACCCTGCCAGGACTAAGGCGGTCCCAGCACTTGCCCTTTAGATGTTTCCCAAGGAAACCCAGGAACCAAGAGGGTTACACCTGGGTCCTGTGTAAGGACTCGTACCACAGGTATGGTTCCCCTTCACAGCCACCTCTCATTCCTTATTTGAGCCACTCTGCAGTCCTGGCTCAGACCAAGCTCCCTGGCTCATTGCTTGGGTCTTGTGTTGATCAGAAGTATGTGTGTGGTGTAAGTTACCCCATACAGCACCACTCACCGACAGAATCCTGCTTTTACACAGTCATGCTACTGCTGCCTCCTCTGACCCCGAGGCCAGGGGTTGTAAAGAACTCCAGGAGAGCAGCAGAGCCCTCTTAAAGCCTGCGTACAGATGTCGTGTGCTGAGTGATGCTCGGGTAGGAACCACCTCTTGAACATCCCCAGGACACTCTGTGGTCAGTGATGTTGCTACAGGCAGCAGGAAACACTCCAGAATCATTGTTACTGTGATAAGTGGCTTGTTCTGCATCATATTTTGGAGCTCATTACTACATATTTCTAGATGTTCACAGCTAATTTCCTATTAATTTTGAAAGAAGAAAGAAAAAAATAAAAGCAGGTGAGGTTTTGCTGCTTTATGAAGAAGCAAATATGAGTTATTCCCTGTATGCCTGTGACAATGCAGATGCAGACAGTGCCAGGGCTATGTATTGAATGCAAAGCACCAGCTGCCTGAAAAGTGGGATTAGGGAAGATCATTCTGCAGCATGTTCACTGTAATTACCAAAGAAATGCAATTTATGACAAATTTTTGGAGGATGTTTGGCTGGGGCTCACCTGGTAGATTTGCAGGAATCCTCCAGCCTGACAGGGCTCAGGACTTACTGCTTCAGACTTTGCACTAACTGACTAACTGACCGATTTCCAGATGAAGCTCTGGTCAGAGCAGAAATCTGATATAAAGGTGTTTTCAGCCATTCCCAAATGGTTACTCTTTCTTTGTGGCACTTTAATGGACTCCAGGTTGTAGTCACCTCCCCCTTTTCTCTCCTGATGCTTCTAATTTCAGATAAATGTTCGAGATTAGAAGTGGCTCTGGGTATGAAATGTGACCCTTCACCTCCGTGCAACTTTGTGATTATGCCATACCATTAACAACCAGAATCACTTCTAATCCCACAATTTGGAAATGTTCAGATCAAATTACATTGGTGTCTTTTTAACAGGAACAACGTTTCTTTAAGGGAAGTGTCACTTCCAGATGCAAAAAAGGAAACAGCTGCCTGCTTCAGACATCAAATAGGAGCTACACCCATCCAGAAATGAGACCAATTTTGGACTATGAAACTCAAAATGTGTCTTTCAAATTGGAATGGCTGCTCTGCCTGAGCAGGGGGATAGTCACTGCAGTTAACAAAGGCATCTTAATTGCTTCTTCTCCTCCAGAAAAAAGTATTAATTAGTGGAAGAATGGGATATCTTCATTATGTGTGAGATAGTTGCAGAGCTTTGGATCTCTCCCTATTTTAAAGACTAAGAAGTACTTGAATATCATAGATATTTGTTGCACCCTATTTTAGACAAAAGTGTGTCAGCTTTCAGAAAATCTTGCCCTTAAGTCCTTACACCTCTCCACGTATATTTACAGCAAAAGGAATTTGAAAAGGTTGGGAACTGTATATCCTGAACACTGTAGCTCTATAAATATGATGGCAATGATACTGCCCAATGGAATGAACAACACGTAAAGACATTTTAAAGCATTGTTTTAAACATTATTCACCTGGACATCCTTTATTACTATCTCTACATCTCACTGAACAGTTACGGTGTTGGGTGGACTTACGAATCCACATGCATAAGCAAGGGGATGTCTCTCCATCATTAAAATTCTCATTTTCATCCCTTCTCTCACGCTGCTGATATGGTAAACACAAGCAAGTGTAATCTTCTATGAAAGTGTCTTTCCTTGAAAGGATCTTTTTCCTTTTTAAGACAAGCAAACCAGACATTTTTGTGGGTGCTGGGGGTAGAAGTGGAGACTTAAGCTTAACATATAGGATAAATATAGAAGAAGTAGAGAAAAGAGAAAGTATCTGGCGTGTGGTTACAACTTAGGCTAAATAAATTCCAGTGGTTACTCAAACTAAAAGTTTTGGGGTTTGTTTTTTTTTTTGGTGGGTTGTTTTGTTTTGTTTTTATGATAGCAAACTAAACAGACTGTCATCGAATCTGAGAGCGCCTTTGATGCAGAGGCCGTGCTGAGACTGAAGAGGAAACCCATAAATGAAATAAAGTCTCTGGGAAATTGTGTGTTGTGAAATGTACGATAATTTCGGTTCCTTGGCTGCAGCCATCTCTCCTGACCAGCTGAGTTTGCAGCACTGACCGCGAGGTTCCAAGTCAACTTTTTTCTCTTTTTGCCAGAAGAAATGGCTTTCAGGGGCAGCAGGATGCTGTGCTTTGTCTGACCAACGGCGCCCCGATTGTGACACTGCCTGGACGCTCCTGAGGCACTGAGAAGGCGCCAGGATGCGCCCCGCTCCCCTGTGAAATGCGGGGTTCGCCAGGGCTGCTATTTGGCCCAGAAGAACCTTCCCAGTAACCGCAGGGATTTTCGGTATCACTGCTCAGGAGAGAGACAGGGATCCACCAGCCCAAGGGATTTCTGGCCACCAGCGCTGCCTGGGGATGCCCGGGCCGGCCGGCCCTCGGTTCGGGGTCCCCGCCTGCGCTGCCGGGCAGGATCCCGGTTCAACGAGAAAATGTTTTATTTCCCTGGAGGAGGTGACTGATGCCGACATCGGAAACCCAAGGGACAACACAAGCGCAGTCAGGCACAGCGGGACGCGTGACTGCTCCCCCTCCCGCTCCCCGCGGAGCTGCGAGACGACGGCGGCTCCGGAGCCGCCCCCACCCCGGCCCAGCGGGCAGGGCCGGGGGTCGCCCCCGCCCAGTGCCGGGGGAGCAGCCCGAGCCGCCCACCGTATGCCCTGTCCAAGGGCCGCTGCTGCCGCCAGCCCCCCCTCGCGCCCAGGAAACCGCACCCGCCGCGGGCGGACCGCTCCGCCCCGGCCTCAGAGCCGCCTGCCCGTCCCGCCGCGGGCCGGCTCCGCCAGGCCGGGACTCGCCCGCAACAGCTCGCTTCCGCAGCCGCCGGGCCGGGGCGGGCCCGCGGCAGGACGGCCCCGGGCCGACTCCGCCCCGACCGTGCGGGGCTGGCACGGCAGCGGAAGATGGCGGCGGCGGGTGGGGGAGGCGCTGCGGTGTCGGTGCTGGCGCCCAGCGGGCGGCGGGTCACGGTGCGGGTGGGGCCCGGCACGGTCCTGCTCCAGGTGGGTCCGCGGGGGGGTGGGGGGTGAGGGAAGATGGTGGCAGGGCCGCGGGCTGGCTGTGACGCCTCTCTTCTTTCCGCAGGTCCTCGAGGAGGTCTGCAGGAAGCAGGGTGGCAGCCCCGGCGAGTACGGCCTGAAGTGAGTGCCGCCGTGGGGCCGGGGCCGGGCCCCGGTCCGGCTGCCTGCGGCCGTGGGAGAGGCCCCGCCCGCGGCCGCTCTCCGTGCCGGGCCTGGCGCTGCCGGAGCCCGCGCTCCGCCCGCGGGGTGTCCAGGGCCTGGCGGAGTCCGCAGCGGGCGGTGGGGGTGGGTGCGAGGAGTCGGGGCACACACTAAACTCTGTTCAGGTCGGTTCCTCCCGGTGTCCCTATGCCACGTTCCTTTCGCTGCTGGGACAGACGGCGAGGCCCCATGTTGCTGCCATGGGACACCTCATCCAGGTCACAGACCGGCAACGCCTGTCTCCCCTCTTACCTGGGGGTCTGACCCTCTGCTTTTATGGTGTCTTAATTGAGAGGTCATTTATTTGTCATTTGTCTGAATAGCACTAAAAAAGGAGAGTACTTTGGTATTTCACTAGGCTCGGTTATGTAGTCGGTTGCTGTTTATCTCTTTAAAACATTTAAAGGAAGAACATAGATTTGGATATCTTCTCTGTAACCTCTACAAACTGCAGCTGTTCTGGTGTGCAGAAGAGCTTTTGTTGATGGTGCTTTTATATTTACCAATTGTTCATTATTGAATCATTTTTTATGGCTTCTAGTCAGTCTCCTGGGAATTCTCTTGCACAATACCTGAACTTTGTATTGCTCATAGGCTCTGTTCCCCTTCAGGTTTCAGAGGAATGTTTTGGACCTGTCCTTGCAGTGGAGATTTGCTAGGCTGCCCAACAATGCCAAACTGGAGATGGTGCCAGTCACTAACAGAGCAGGAGTTGGAACCACGGTATGTTCATTTATGCAATGTGACCTGATCTGTTCATTTATCAGTTGTGCTGATATGATCCCATCAGATCTAATGAGCAAGGGCACAGGTTGGTGTGGCCATGCTTGTGTCAGAGACCTGCCGAAGACTGGTTGAAGTGCAGTGGAAAATGGTAATTAAGTACCTGAAAGTCTTTGCTTAGAGTCTGCATGAGCATGGGGTACCAGCTGTGCTGGAGGACGGGATGGTTTGGGGAACTGAAAAACTAGTAGTCATGGATAGCTAAGAAGTTAAACATCAGTGATTACTAACTCAGTTCCCTTTCCTAACTTCTGTTTCAGTTGCTGTTGTCCAGCTCTGGATTTTGACTAAATCTCAGACTCTTACAGAATCTTCTTTTACTGCTTTCCTAGCATTGGTGTTCGTGGCATGTTTACACAGCTTTAGAGCCTTTCATTACATGTTCTGAGTTCAGCAGTGGCCAAATGTCCCTATTTAGTATCATTTGCAAAGGGCTTATGGATGCTGTTTTCTCTAGAAATTATGGCCATGTTTAGGAGTGTAAAAATCTTCTGTACGTATCCCTGTGGCTGGAGGCATAACTTTTCAAGCGATGCATAGATGTTATTGAGTGTGAATTTTTCATGTTGTAAAAATGATGTGTGGTCTTACTTAAGTAGCCTGGGAATGAAAACTTGTCTATCACTAACAGTCATCTTGCTATTTATTAACTTCCTCATAGGGAGTTTCTCAAGTTTCATCGAAGTTGCAGGTCTGTTGGTGCTGATCTCTTAATGTCTGTCAGCCAAGCAGTGTTAGAGGTGTTTGTTATAGGCAGTTGCTCTAACTGGCACAGAGAGAAACTGCTAAGTTGAAAAGTGAACTTTGTGGTGTGAGAAGGCTTTGGAATCTCTGCTCTAGTTCACTGTGTAATGTAGTTTTGGGGGTTGCTGATGTTCATATTTTTCTCTGTAAAACCCCTCTGTTCTTTGTTTTGGCACTAATGCCTTTTTTTCTAACTTTGGGGTAGAAAGACATTTGTGCTTCAAATGACATCTTTACTTAAAAAAATACCACAAACCAGTAGCATCTGCTTAAAATTTTCAGTGAAATGTTGTGGTGGAATGGAGTTTGTCTTCCAGAGAAGAGTGTTTCTCTTGAAATGGTGCAGTGACGACTATCTGATATTTGCATCCAGTTTGGGAGGTACTGAAGGAAAACAGTGATTTTTATTTGTTTTCCCTGAAGTTACATTATGAGAAAGGGCAAGAAGGACTGTGCACTGTAGGAGAGGGGTTATAGTGTGGAATAGTTACTTTAGATCACAAAAGAGAAGAGCTAGTAGAAGCATAAGTTGTTACTATTCAGTTGCAGTTCAGCAGAACAATCTACAGAAGTGAGGCTTCCCTAGGAGTGCTGGCTGCTGTGTCATGGAGGTGAGAAGATGCAGCAAATGCACACGTGAAAAGCAGAGTCTAAACAGAATCCCTGCCCCACAAACTTGAGCAGATTTAAAAAGAATTCCCTGCGACAGGGAGTATGTGTTAAAAAATAGGGAATTTTATAACAGCTAGGTGACTGTGGCTGGGGTGTAGTGGCAGTGGTGATGCACTCAGTCATGCTGGCTGGGTGCAGTAATGTTGGGATGAATTTGATTCTGTGTCTTTTGTTATTGTATGTTCTATTAAGATTATGTTTGTAGAAGTAGGTGTGCTTTCCTGTAGTGACAGCAGTTACCCTAGAGACAGAATACAGGTTTTGATAAATCATGAGTTTGTTCAGCAAATCTGATGTTTTAAAAATAGAAAGCTTTTGGATTTGCCTTTGCATGTGGAAAACATTGTTTCCTGTAAGACAGTTCTTTAGTGAAAAATTGAACAAATTCCCTTTGTGATGGCAGGTGATGCAGGAGCACTATCAGTACAGCTCTGGTGTTAAAGTTGTCAGCCTCTTGTTTAAATATTTGTAAACTTAGACAATAATTTGCACTGGTCGCTATTATTTTATGTAGCCCCTGGGGTTTTCAAAGAGACTTTTCTAATGGACTGAATAAGACTTTCGTGACATGTTTAGCTTTGAACTGTTGCCCAAAACCTGATGCAACTGGTAGTCTGAATTTCTGGGCTGGTTTCTTACAGAATGGTGATGTCAGCTGTCATCGCTCTGCTGTAGCTGAGAATAATCTAAGGCTTGTCTTCCGTGTAGGAGAAACCATGAGGTTGTGTTAATGGTGGGATGAAACGACATTGTACTGTCGGCTCATTGTTAATTATGCCACTGTTTCCTTTATGTAGAAAAATTCCTGTCTCCAGCAGATCAGCATTTGCAGTCCTGTGAGGACTGGTGGGAGCCAGGGCAGATGACAAACATATTCCTCCATGCAAATCACAGTAGATTGCTGGAATGTGTCTCTATCCCATCTCTCTGTAGCCCCTGCCCTCATGCTTGCACACACATCTTACACTCAGTGAGAGGCTACACTGAGAGTGTTAGGGACACATGAAAACACAGAATGAAAGAAAGTGCCTGTGGCTGTCTTGGGCTAATGTCCTTCTCAGGCTTTGGAATAAGGTCAGTTTTTGTGGACTTCTGAAAACTAAAGTTGACTGGAGAAACCAGGTTCTATCTAGTGGCTACAGGATTTTTTATGATTTTTCTTTAGACACGTGAGCTAATTGGGAAAACATTCTGAAAAAGGCAGAATATTCTCTAAAAGGTAAAGATAACACTTAAAGTGCTCTGCCATTCTCTATTGCTTGGTCAGCTGCTAGACTTTTCCCTTGGGACAATCAGGAGTTCGAAGGATCAACCCCAGCATGTGTTCACTTTAGAAATGCCTCGGATTTTTTTCCTTTTTTTTGGGTGGGGGGGAGAGGTCGGGAAGCAATTCTCTGAAGTTTATGTGGCACCTGCTAATGAATGTGGGTATTCGCATTCCAGGTTGGAAAAGACCTGTTAAAATCAGCAGCTGGCTGGCCCTTGCATTTTTCTGCAGGTGTTCAAGAATTTGATAATTTAACATCCAGAATTATCGTTGAGATTTTTTGCTACTTCACTCTTAAATTGTATGTCAAAATTTGGTGGTTAGGAAGCATTAGTGAGTTGCAAATTACAAATGTCATTTCTTTGGACTTGTAACGGTTATTTAGGCCTTCAGTAATGCAGGGATAGATGGGGACTGTGTTCATTGTTTCTGTGTGTGGATGTGCAAGTAAACTGTTTTGTCCCAGGGAAGTTGTTCTGGAAAGGGATGCTGAAGTGGACAAAGCTCTGTGTTGGTGTTTTAGATGGTGCAGCTGCATCAGTCATGTCTGGGTTATTGGAATTTGTTTTATGTAGCTGTGAAGACCCTTACTGTAAAGTTTTGTCTGGTATAAAACAGAACACCTCCGTTGCTCATGATGACACATTATGTGGGATGTTTGCATTGGCTTTTCTCTGAATATGTTCCAGTTCAAGATGTGGCAGGGGAGAGGGACCCATGAAAGCTGATTAGTATTCCAGGACGGGCTCTGCCATGCTCAGGAGCTGTTCATCCCAACGAACAGGAATTCAGGCCAGAATGTTTGCATGGATGAACAAGGACCACTGAAATATTTTTAAAAGTTGTGAAGAAAAATAAGTTTTCATTCAATTTTCAGATGAATTCAGTGTGGTGTTCCTATAGGTTCGGATAGCATTACAGCTGGAGGATGGCTCCCGTTTGCAAGACAGCTTCCTCTGCCAACAGACCTTGTGGGAACTTCTCAACCATTTTGCAAAGATCAGGTGAGCAATGCAGTGAGAAAATACTTGTTTGGATGGATCTCTGCATGGCGCTAATTACTTGTTACGGGGACCCAGCTAAATCCTTCAGATTTGTAGAATTTGCGTTTATTTGACTGGGATTTCTCCTTTATAACAGAGATGTTTGCATTTTCCTTGCTCTTTCAGATTTCTTTCAGACACTCCATAGTTTCATTACTATTTTTTAATCTGGGAGTAGCACTCCTGATTCAGGGCATAAACTGGTAACAAACTCCTAAAGCTGTGAAGATACTGGGATATGTTGCACCACCTTCCTTTCACACAAACCTGTTTGAAGTCAAGTTACTGCCAGAGGTGAGGTGTTAGCCTGGATGATCTTGATCCCCAGTATTTCTGTGCTGCCATTCCCTGTAGTGTAGTGGGTTCTTATGGGTTGCTGTTGCTTTCGAGGCTTGCTGTTGTGCATGTTCTTCAAGGAAATCTGGAGCTCTCAGCAGGTTAACGTGGACTCTTCAAAAGACTGATTAGATCCTGTTTAAATGGAAGAATTTCTGGTTCTACATTTATTGAATATGTACATGGGTTAGAAATCTTATTATTTTAGTGCAGTCTACATCGAGTGCTACCTCTTGTCTTTAGTTTTGATTTTAAAAGGCTGTATTGTTTTGAAATGTCAAGCTAATAAACTTTTCTCAAAGAAAGGCACTTCTTTCCTATTTCTCATGGTTTGGAAGAGGAAGCCTTGGAGCTGTGACAACCATTCCGTTTTTAATCATGGACCAGGTCTACAATGTGACATTTATTCCTAAGCGAAGGAACAGTATTCATGTAAATGCTAGCAATGAAAGAATTAGTTTTCTTTTAATCGAGGAAAGAGGTAGGACAAAAACCACAGGTATAATTTTCCTGAGTGTTTTAAGTCCCCTCTTGTCCCTTGGTACACCCTGTGTGCCCTCTGTGAGGAGAGGAGTGCCTGTTGCAGTTTGGGGACTGGTAGACTGGTGGGGGGTAGTAATTACTGACAGTGACAAATAACCTCTGTGTGGCTTTTTCACATATTAGTTGATTATTTCTTTGGTTTAAATTTTGAGCTTTTTATATAATTGGTTACGGGTCATTGTATTACTACTCGTTAATATACATGTGGCTCTTCTTAAGCTTCTAGCTGCTGCAGTGTGCTAAGCATTCATAACTTCAGTTCAGAACACAGCTGCTCTTTTCTGCCCTCTGGGAGCTGAGTTCAGATGTTTGGATGGACTTTGCAAACTTGATTAAGTTCAACAGGCAGCAAAGGTGCTGTGTGTGATTTAGTCACAGGACAAGCTTGGTCTACAGCTATCCATATGGATTTCATGGTCTGAGTTGCTGTTCAGTGTATTTTGATTCAGTTGGCTAACTAGTCAGCTAATTGTTGATGTTTGCTGAATCCTTCCTTGGACTTTCCAACTGGAGATGTTTTCCTGGAATGCTCAGCTGCTCTAAGTGCGTGAGGGGAAGTATTCTAAATCCACTGGAATTTCCCCTGGGTTTCCAGCATCAATCTTGGCTAATTGGGTCTGAAGAAGGTCTGGAAGCTATTGTAGGGCTGCTCCTCCTCTCAGCGTGCGGCAGTCCTTGCACAAGATGTTTACAGGCCCTGTCAGATCACTACATGAAGGAATCTAATCTGCTTGCCGTTCCCCCTCTGAAGAGCAGCACATCAAAGAGAGGACAGTATGTTTGATGTGTGTGCTTGCCTCAGTGGGTGCATGTAATGGATTAGCAGCAGCTGGAGGAGGAGCCTGCTGCTTCCAAGAGTTAGACAAAAATAAGTCTCTGGGGATCTTTGCCTGGAGTCTGTGCTGCAGAGGCTGGTTGAGGGCACAGTGTTGTCTGCTCTATGAGTGTGAAGCCTGCATTTCTATCTCCCACTCTTGCCTGCCTTGCAGCTTCAGCAGCTTTATGGGCTGTTGTCCATAGAGCAATTGCACTTTGGGCACTTAAGAGACATCTTTGATAGCCATTATGATTCAGCAGCTTTATGGGCTGTTGTCCATAGAGCAGTTGCACTTTGGGCACTTAAGAGACATCTTTGATAGTCATTATGATTCTTCACTGCTTCTATGGGGTCATTCATTCGGTTCAGATATTTTCCATACGTTTTTCGAAGATTCTTCAAAGAGTTGCTTAGATTGAAGTGGAAAGCAGTTTTTGGAAAAGTGAGTGAAACTGGATTCTGTAAGTCAAACTGGCTTCCTCTCCTATTGATCTTTGGTGAGGACGTGTTCCGTTGTGCCTCAGATTTTCTTCCCCTAGCTGGTTGTCATCCACCTTTCCTGACAGACAGCAGCTTGAGGTTCAAGCTTTTATTCCCTGGGCTGTTCTGTCTGCCTTTTCTGTGATTCTGTACCGTTTCTCTGTGTCTCATCAGTCCTATATCTTTTGTGCACCGTTATTGAGGATTCCTTGAGGTATACAGCTAATCTTAATTGGAAGCAAAACCTATTGAAAATAAGGTGGGGATGAGTATCTCTCCTGGATTGTCTGGAGAAGTCTGAGTGCAATAACTTGCTATGGTGTGCTAAGGGCAGTCTCTGGTGGTCTTTTGTTCCAGTTCTCCAGTTGAGAAAAGATTTTTTTTTTTCTGCCTTTCATCATCAGGCATTGATCTTGGGAATTTCCTCAGGTACTGCTGCCAGAGGAACAGTGGAGATTGGAGCCTGGGTCTTATATCACAAGACAATCTTCTTTTGTATGAGAAACTTAATCTCTTGGTTCCTGCAGAGCATTGTGTAGTGCTTTTTGTCCCTGAAAGAGAATAACTAATTGTAGAATCACAGATGGAGGCAGACCTATTCTAGTATTGGTTTGGTTGCTCACCTTGAGTCAGAGAGTTAACTGTATTTCATAATCTGAAGTTTGCGTATAGTATTTTGGATGCTCTGGTGTCTGTTGCTTTCTGCACAATGGGATTTGTTGTAGTGGCTGGAAGAAGTGTTCTGAAATAGTGGTCTTACAGTCTTGGTACTATAAACTCCTTGGAATATGTTGCAACTGGTCTGGAAGTAGTTCTCAGCTGCTGACTTTCCTAAAACAGACCTGACCCTCAGGACTGGTTTCATAGCTTGCTCTATTTGGATTTGCTCTACCTCTGGGTTTCATTGTGACTCACCTTGTCCCATACCACTGTGCTTTGCAAGCTTTTAACCATTTGATCAAGATGGCATATAGACTGCTACAATTAAACCAAACAGACCTCTCAGTTCTGGTTTGTGCTTAACAGGTTTGCTCCCTCACATCCTTCAGCTGGAAATCCTTGATGTCCTCTGGCTCTTGAGAATTACTCAAAGATTGAGTATCATAATTTTCCGGTGGCTGTCTCGATCCTGAGTGGCTTCTGGTTTCACTTACTCATTGTGGCTGAGTTTTGAGTCTAAGTGTAAATGTCCTTGATGAATTTTCATGGACTTTAATGGCTATTTCCCTTCATTTTCTACTTCATAGGCTGGTTACCTCCCTCTCAGTTCAGTTTCTTTTGTCACTTACGCTGGGCTAAATATATATGTGTTACAGTATGGTGTAATACTTCGATTGTATATATATTCTTCTAATCAGCTGCTCTAGGAAACATTTTGGATGTAGCAGAAAGACTGAGATAATGTTGACAAAGCTGTTGTTGTTAAGTAGCTGTGAAAATGATGACACTCATTTGAAGGTTAATTGGAACCACTGCATTGAGAGCAGAAGACCTGTTTGGTTATGCAGACTCTGGTCTTCTGCTGGGCAAGCAGGTTGCTAAAGTACAAAGGGTTATTTCCTTGTTACCAGAACAGAAGAATGTTATCCGTGTCCTAAGGTGGTCTTTCCCTGCTGGCTGGGTATATTGCATGCCTGTTTGTGGAGTTCTCAGCTCTTCTAGCAGCAGCAGTCAGTGTGGCCACAGCACAGACAGACCATGTAATGTACAGTCACTTCAGAACCAGACGCTTGATTGACTGAGTGGATTTCAACTGTTACTTAAGGGATCCTTTTCCTACATAAATCCTTGAGATAACTTTGTTTCTGGTAATACTGCATCCAAAATAGAAATGTTTAAATCATGTGATGCTGAAGGCACAATGTTTTAAGTGGTGGGACTCTGTTCATTAAACTCCTTTCCAGGAAAAGTCAGAATGCAGCCAGCATTGATCACTGACATCGTGTTCTTAGAGTTATATCCTGATCCATGCCCCAGGTACGATGCTCACAAATTTAGGGACAAGATAGAGAATGTACCCTGAATGTACAAGTATAGGTGTAAGTGATGTACTAGATAGAAGCAGTCTGAGTTTCTGCTTAAATTTTGTGACACTTGATGAATGCTAAGTTGATCAATGTTTTGCAGATGTATTTAGGAGGAAGTGCGGCTATTACTGCTACTGGGGAATTACAAACAATGCAGAGTAGTGTGAAGTAGAAATACCTTTCCAAAACTTCTAATTTTCAGTGAAAACTACTGGATTTTTTTTTCAGGCTGCCAGGGTCCTGCAGGTTTTGGTTTTTCCTGTGAAGTTCACTGCAGGGACTAAAATCTGGTGGCTGAAGAGACAGCTAAGTGGAAGTGTTCACATAACGCTGTAAGTCAGTCATTTGCAAAGCTCCTTAGATGTTCAATAACGAACACTTGGTGTAGTCAGGCATAAAATGGCAAGCTGACTTTGGGAACTGGCTCCAGAGGCCTCAGGAGGTGAGCAAGGATGTGTCACGTTCCTGGGCTGCCGGGTGGATTTCCTTAGCTGCCTTGCAGAGAGGTGGCTTCTCTTTGACTCACAGGTGATGGGTGATGGTTTCCTGGTGGAGTGAGTGGAAAGCCATTCCCCCCACCAACCCCCCCTGCAACTGGATTGTAGAGAGCAGTAAGATGAAGGAAGTTTACCATGAGGAGGAGTTTCATCTGTTTTGTGTTTGATGAAAAACCGTTACAGTACGGATGGTACATACAGCTCTTTACCAAGGGATATCCTGGTGCAACTGCCAGGACAGGGAGTTTGAGACAGAATGTGCTAAGAAGAGCTACTGGGATGTAGGGAGAAGGATAAATCTCATCCGTTCTCATTGTGTAGATGGGGAGTATCCTGGGCAACATTCTCACCTTTTGTAGTTTTCCAGGCTGAGTTAGGCTGAAATGTCTGAATCTGAAACTTCTGAAAAAATGCTTGTGAGAATTCAGCCAGGTATATCTTTCCAAACCAGCACTGTCTTAGGGTGGGCAGTGTTTTCCTGGTCACCTCTTACCATTGGTAAGCGGTGCTTGGGGTGAGAAGCAAAGTATTCTCCATCTCATGTTTTACCACATTCTTCTCTACCACATTCAGTTTGAGTTTCACTTTGCTGAAAGTGGAGACCAACATGACAGAGTTTCTTCTCATGTTGAATCTAATGCTCTCACTGATTCCAGTGCTTCAGCATAATGTACTGGTTAATTCTGTAAGGCTTTTTACTTTTCTGTAGACATCTGAGGTTTTCATGCTGAAAGTGTCAATCATTTTTTTTTTCCCCTTTTGAAATCACATCATCTTGGCTGGTTGAGAACTGAGACTTGCTGTGATTGTCCTTCCCCTGTCTGTTTTTTGTGTTCGATCAAGCGAATACATAATAAAGCTTCTCTTACTGGAATACCTCAGAATTGCTTACCTAGAGGAAAATGGAAAGAGTAGCATCTTACTGTTTTTTCCCCATCTCAGTGATAAGGGTCCTTCACTTATGTCTTCCTCTGCAGATGGTCTGTTGGGACTTCGCGTCATGTCTCGTGTGTATCCTACATCACTGAAGTGCTTAAATATGGGTTGATTTTCACTTTGTCTACAGTGGCAGTCTTTCATTTGGCTTGGTCTCCAGAATCTGAAAGTCTGTGCTCTTCGTTTTTGTTTGTTTGTTTACTTTCTCTTTTCTTTTTTTAAAATGATACTAAGACAGGCAAGTTCTTTGTCCTTAGTTGATCTGCTTTAGAACAGTATTTAATTTTGTTTGTTGCTGTGCATATGTGAAAAGAAATGGACCTCTCCCCAGTGAAACTTCAGTCTAAACTGTAATGAGGTCTTTAATTTGCATTAAAAAGAGCAAGTATAACTAAGTAATGTTTCAGACTGGGTACTGAGGCACAAAAACAGTGATGAGCTTAAATTTATCTAGTAAGATCAGCTAATTTCAGAATTTACTTTACTTATTTCTTTTTTTCTTTTAAACTTTTAGGCTGTGTTTAAGAAAAAGTGAATGCATTGAAGCAAATTGTTTACCTCATGTCTAATAGTGATTCTGTGAACTATGAGGTGGTTATTGCTGGAGAAACATAGGTGACAGTGTTGCCAGCTGATTTCACTTTATACTGTTACTCTGCACTGGTTTTGGAGAGGGTAGGCTGTTCTGCAGATGCTGCAGTGTTTTGCTCTTTCTTGCAGGGAGTTGATGGAACAGCATGGTGAATTGTCTCCAGTCTGTATTTACATGCGAGATGAGGTAAGTCTGCAAAGGCCTCTCAACTGTCTCATGTCCCTAAAACATAAGAAAACTTAGCTATGCTTTCCGACCTGGAAAGTGTTTCTTTTGAACTTTCTTGAGGGGGAAAATAGAAAAATGTTGGTCTTTTCAAAGCATGACGTGTCTGTATGGAAAAAAGCTCTGTTGGCACATAACTTTGCGCCGCTGAGACCTCTGAGCCCATAAAATGAGCTCAATGACCTATTTGTGCTTTTCTTTCCAACTTCTTTTAAAACTTGAGTCAAAACAGTGTTTTTATTTTAATAAATATTTGCTTTTCTCTGTTTTGATCTTTTGCTATTAATGTTTTGTTAGGTATTTTGTATGGGGATATTATGGAATTTGCTCTCCCTAGCTGTCCCCTTTACTTCCCACTGACCTCTGTGGACAGATTGTCTTTATTCTGGAATAGGTCATTGCAGACGGACAGGAGGCGTATGTAAGGAAATCGTCTGTCTTGCAGCTCTGAGATGTTGCCTATTGTTCAACTTCTGACATAAAAGTAGCTTTGCTGTAGTTGGATCCCATTTGGATGTGTGTATGAGATGGAAATACATACAGGTCATCTTCCATTGAGATGTTCTAATAAGCTGTGAATTTGGTAAAACAGTACAGGTTGAAACAGATGGATTCAGGTCTGATTTCCAGCTGCAGGAGTGTGTTTTCACCTGTTTCTTGTATTGTGTGGTGTTTCTTTGGATACAGGCTTCTTTCTGTCAAGAGCTTTACATGCTCTCCTGGGGAATCAGAGGCCATAATTGCTCTCCTCTGATTTTGTTGCAGATATCAGGAAAAGATGCCCTGGAGAAGACAACACTGAAATCACTTGGCCTGACTGGAGGCAATGCCATTGTCAGGTTGGGAGAAGCAAAGCTCGGTTTCTTTATTTTTCCTTTCCACTCTGTTGCTGAATTTATTTTGTTTCAAGTACCAAAAGAGGAAGGGATAAAAAAAGAAAGTCACAAAAGAAGATTCCAAACGAAAACATCGCGGCACTCAGAAATTATTGCATTTGCCTGTTTATCTCAAACTGCTGCCCAGATGTGCTTCTCACAGCAGCAGATGCTGGCGCTGACCAGTCACGTGCAGATTAAAAGAGCTTGTTTGTTTGTTTCTTTTTTTCTTCCTCATTTGAGTGGAACAGACAATTCAAAGTTAAAAGTCTCTCTGAGAGGGCCATCAGCTACCACTTCGTTCTTCCCTGCTCTGGATCTCAGGCACTTAACTTCCAGTCCCTGCAGGCCCTGCTGGCTGTTGGGGGGTGAGCTGGGGTCAGAGACAACCTTTCTGTGATCTCCTGGCCAGCTCCTTGCAGTATATACAGGAGGCAGGAGTGATTAGAAGCTATGCTTTACAACTGACTGCTGTTTTTCTCTGGAAGGCAGTTTTCTTCTAGAGGAGCGGGTCCCTGTTCTGTTATTTTGCACAACCCCCTGACCCTCTACCCCACACTTCACAGCAACTGGACCTTGTTCTCTGTAGGCATCTGGAAGAAGAAAGTTGTTAAATCAGGGTGTATTTAAGTCAGCTGTTGTCTTTGTGTTGTGGACACACTAAGAACAGGGAGGACAGTACTTTTAGGATTATGATTTTATTTTTATTCCTTTTGGTGTCTTTAAGAGTTGTCATGAAGAAATGCAGTTCATCTGGTGGAGAGGAAGCTGTGGGTGCCACGGTACCTTGTAATGAGCCAACAGTGAGGCGAGGCTCTATGGAGGAAGCAGTGGATGTGCCCCTACCTCAAGCACACACATTTCCAAAGGACTTGGACCACAGGGATGTGGCCATATCTTTAAACAGCTGCACACACAAGCAAGACTCGATCAAAGAATCTCATGCTAGCTTGGAGGAGCTGTGGCTTTCCCCAGAGCCTGAGCCTACCCCATTTGCCCCTTTTTTTGGAGATGGAGAGCATCTGGGGCACTCTCCTGTAGCTGTACCGTCTTCAAAGCTGCCAACAACTTTTTCCAGCCCTGGAGGCCCTTCTAAGCCAAAGAAGTCTAAGAACAGCCAAGAACTGCAAAAGGAGCAAGAACAGGTAAGGGAAAATGTGTTTGCAATTTGGGCAACAAGGGCTTTTTTTTAATCCTGCCTTGCCTGAGGCTGCGCTCCCATGAGGAAAAAGATGTTTCCAGATTTAGGACTTTTTCCCCTTGTTACAGGATTAGGTGCCTTGATGACATACAGTTCTGCCTGAGTTCAAAAAGGAAGTAGGAAATATAAAGGATGTGAGTTGAAGAATTTGCTGTCCAAAGGCAAGCAAAACTTTGAATCTTTAGGTATCTTGATGAATAGTTCAAATAGAGGCAACACAGCTGCATTAAATCACAGTCCAGAAGATCCTACACCTCAGTCTCTCAAGATTTCAGGAACAAATGCCCACTTTGTTACCTGAGCCCTGAGACTTAATTTTCTTAGTATTGCAGATGAAGCAGAAACATTCCATCCTTTTCCTTCTGTATTTCTGCTTGCTTATAGAAGTGTTTTCTGTCTTAATCTAAAATATCCCGCTTCTTAAATAGTCTGCCTCTCTCTTAACTATTTTTTAGAAAGATAAATTGCACATCTCACCATTGCTGGTGTCTCTGAAGTAAAACCGTTTGTTAAAATTAAAAGAGCTTGAGCCATGTTGAGATTCCAGAACTGATGGCTGAAGAGTGCTGTGATGCCATCCCAGAGTGACCTGGGAATGATGTGAAATGTGCTTTCTGTAGGGCAGCTGTATGAAATTGAATGCCTTCAGGAAGGTTGGGTATGTCTGGCAAGTAGCCTAGCATGAAGTACAGGAGCCATTCAGTTAATAACTTACTCCTTGTTATTATGCACTGAGAGTTTCCCATTCTGGATTATCAGTGAGCAGCTCTTTTCTTGCTTCTTTGGCTCATCACTGCGGCTGGCTTTCATGTTCAGAGATCCCCTTTGTTGTTTCTGACTCTTTGGTACCTCCTAGAGTTGGACGTTTGAATCTCCTCTGGTCTGATCCAGCCAGGATTGAACAGTAGGAGGCTATAAGTAGAAAGAAAGGATGCCTGGGGAGCTTCAAAGGGAGCTTAGTCCAGGAGGAATTTAGCAAGACGGTGGATGCTTTCATGGTGATGTAGAGACTCTACCTTAGTTGACTTCTTTGTGGTTGCAGTCTATTTTTGATGAGTTCTGAATTGTTTAGGAACAGAAGCCAGACCCTGGAAGGACTCTGGAGCAGTTATGAACTGCACAAGTAGCAGAAAGAGGCCATGCCAACCTGCAGTGGTGAATATTTCAGTGTATTAGAAACACGTTTGGGTCTGTCTCATCAGTGTTATTTAACCTTTTGGAGCAGACCCTGAGCATGGAGAATTAAACAGTAGGCTGGGTGATTTGTCCAGTCTCATGTGTTGCTTGCTTCAGTTGCCCTCTCATGTATGAGGGATTTGGAAAGGAGGAGTTTCCACTGTGTCTGGCTAGGGAGGAGAAGTGCAAGGGTTTGTGGTAGTATCCTTCACCAGTCTTGCTGCCCACACTTCTCTGTGCACTGGTGGGAGAGGCAGAACTCCATCATTTCACTGACTTCACAGCCTGATGTGGAGCTGTGCTTTTTGGGCATGGGCTGAGTGGTGGTGACTGAAAGATTCACATGAACCAATGTCTTTCTCAGAATCACAGTCCAGTTCAAACCACTTCTGGAGCCAGCCGCCCTTCCTGTCTGAGAGCAGCTTTTGAAGCAGCTGCAGATTCTGTTGGGGGAGTTGTGTCCTTGTGTTAAACAGCATGTGATTTTGACGGCTGCTTTCAAGCCCTTTGATCTCTGGTACTTTTGCTGCTGATTGATTACATTTTGTTCCCTCCTCCACTCCTGCCATCTTCCACTCTCCTCCCAGCGGCAACAGCCAAGTAGGGCTAGCCACATGGCATCTGCTTTTTGTCCCTTTTCAGTCCTGAGGAAAAAAAACCCAAAACAAAACAAATTATTTTTAAACATCAAAGGTCCATTTTTGTAAAAGAATCTTCCCATTAATGCTTTGCCTGTGTGTGGTTTTTGAAGCTGAAGAGAGGCTGGATAAAATCTGTGCCAGCATCCCTTCGTTTCTTGGGCTAAAGATGGTTTACAGACAGCTGCAAGCTGACTTTGATGTCAGAATGTTAATTATTAGAAGGTAACTTTAAACCGGATTCACCATGAGATTAGAGCTCCCAGAGGTGGTGGGGAGGAAGTGGGTCTCTGGGGAGAACTTGCTGCTGTGGAAAGCACAATAGCCACTATTTCACTTAAATCAGAAGAGTTTTCCTCAGCTTACCTGCTTCCTTGGGTCCAGGATGGTGACCACAGAGTGAACTGTATTCTTCCTGACACCTGGCTTTGTCACATAGACTGCACTTATGTAGATGCTGCTGTGAACATACGGCTTCAGCCTTATGGTGAAAAGTGCCTAACATCTCGGCTTTGGTAGAAGAATAGACTTTGAAGAAGGGGGGTGCCAAACCATAGCACAGCATCTTTAGCTCCTGGAAGAAGTAGGACAGAATTATCACAGCTTGCTTTCCTCCAGTTTACATAATGGAAAGTAGAATGTCCATGTGGTGGCCATTTATTGTTACAGGAGATGGTTATCTTTCATCACAGTTGCAGAAAACACCGTCTGTGCAGTGGGCTGGGAAGTGGGTTAGTATTCCTGGAGCCTCTTTTGTAATCATTGTGGGAAGTTAGTTTATGGATTTTGTCTGCGCTTTAGGACTGTTGGAGCCCACAGCAATGAAGAGGAGTGAACACTTAGGACTGGAATATGTGTCTGCCTTGTGCCATCTCGTGGTTCCCAGTGCCTTGGCAGATGCCATTAGCTGTCACCATAATTTGGATGGGGGCTGGCCCTTTCCCTGGGGAATCCCACTGCTGTTGGGATTAACTAAAGTCCTTTTTGGAGCCAATACTAAATGGTAACTTTAGGATTTGCTAATGCAGACTCTTGAATTCTCTCCATTGTATCCCAGCACCCTTCACAACATGCCATAGGATATGCCTCCTCAGTCTTTTGGGTTTGGGTTTTTTCAGAAGACGTCTATTTTCACTTCATATTTAGAATGAAATGAAACTCAAGCCTGTTTGAGGAGATTAAAATATACCTGGTTCTTGGGGAGGTCTGATTAATTCTCCTCTGGCCTCTGATGTAGATGTGTCCTAACTGGAGCAGCAGTGGGCAGTGGTCGGGATCACGCTGCAGCCTGCTCCTTCCCAGCAGATGGTCCTGGGCACTTGGGGTCCTTCCTGCAGTGCTGGGCACCCCCCACCCCGTCCGGGGCCTGGGGAAAGCTGCAATCAGGCTCCTTTACCCGCTCGTTAGGGCTGACCCCGCTCAACTTTCTAAAAGTAGCCAAAGGTCCCACCCACATAACCTCGATCTTTTAATTTCTCAAATTACCCTTTAGTGCCCACAAGTAGGGTGAACATTGCCTTGTAATTTGTGTTGTGCTTTAGACAATTGAGAAGACTCCTGTTCCCAAGTGGCCAGTGCCTGGGGGAGGGGTGAGTGGATGGAGGGAGGACATCTGAGTGTTAATTAGGATTGGAAAGAGTGTTTGAGGGAATGAGGGGAGAAGAAATGGACAGCAGGTTCATTCGAAGAGCCTGTGGCCTTTTTAAGATGGCAACTGACTAGGAAGAAATGCTGGATTAACTACTGAAATTGTTGTTCCTGTGAGCCTCTTCAGCCACGAGCTGTGTCCTCCCTGCATCTCCTGTAGCCTTCAGTATGCTGTTCTCTATGTTTGCAAGCTTTGTTCCTTTAAACAGTTTTGGAATTTAGAAAGTTTGACTTGTTTGAGAGCCAGGAGGTGTAACTGCCTCTCATGTACTTGACTCTGGTTGTGGTTTGTATTCATAGGCAGGCACAGCTGCTGCTTTGGGTGCAAGAGAGAGTAGCCAGCATGTAACCTTTCCTGAGGAGGGATCCATTAAGGTCCTGCTGTCTGCAGAGGTGGCAAATGCTCTTGATCTAAGTGGTTGGGGCTCCGGTTTAGGTTTTTTAGGGCATTTTGGGTCTTGGTATTAGCCTGGTTTGTTTTGTTTTTTTCATAACTGCAACAACAGTTCTAGTCTAGGCCCAGTTGTACTGGAAGGTTTGCCGTCATGACGTCCAGCTCTGCGCTCTCGAGGCCAGGGGAGCAGGCAGCCAGGTTCTCTGTGCCCGGATGGGTAGGTGAGAGGGATGTCTGTGTGCAGCTTGGGGTGCCTGCCCTCAGCTCTGGTGTGTAGGGAAAGTTGCCAGTAAATGTATTAAGTGCCTTTATTGCAGCTGATGCCTACAGAGAACTGCTCTTCTGCATCTGTGTGCTCTGGTTGCAGCAAAGGCTGATCTCAGGGTGAAGTACTTCGTAAGTGCAAAACAAAAGGGTTTTGCTGTTTAAGGGATCTTTTTGCATGCCAGAAACCAGGGTAAAATTTTGAAAGGTGTGTAATGAAACCCTGCAGTGGTTTAGTTCGGAGAGGTGAACAGGTCAAAAACTGCCTTACCAAAGCAAAGCTCTCTGGAGTACAGAGAAATGGAGTGGGCCCTGGCTGGTGACTAGTAACCATTCATTTGCTACTTCTGTAGCAAAAGAATGTGAACTCAACACAAGACATAACACAAGCCAAGAGTGCATGGCAGATGGAAAAACTTCAAAGGGGTCTATAGTCTCTAGAACGAAGGATAGCACCTGTGTAAATTGAGTGCTGCCTGTAGAATGGTAAGGAAATGGTTACATACTGAGGGAGGTTTGGAGTAGAGCAGAGAGAGGTCAGGTAGGGTTTTGGGACTGAAGTAATTTCTGAATACTTGTAACAAGCTTGTAACTAGCTAGAAGCCTGGTTGAACTGCAAAATACCGTAATATTGTAAGTGAAGAGATTCCACAAGCACTCCCTGCAACGGAGTTCCCCCTCTCTTTGGACTGCCAAAGTTACTACCCTGAGTTTCCTGGACTGACAGTGGAGATGAGCCGTCTGCTCACCTGGCAATATAGACTCCTGCTGCTGTTGGTGGGGATTGTGTCCACAGCTGTATCAGCTGTAAAGAATGACAACACTGACAACTTCTGTATCGTTAGTCTGATATTAGTGACAGGAATTGCGCACTAGTGATTGTATTTCAGTTTGCAAATACTGTCCTATTACTCTTTTTCAGGAACCTTATAGGATAAGCAAAGCAATGCATTTAAAACTAATTGAAACTCTTTTTCTTCTGTAGCTTGTAGAGCGTGAGCCCCTTGTGTGTCACCTAGACCTACTGGAACAGCTTCCTGATGGCCCAGAAGAGCTTCCTGATGAATTTTTTGAAGTCACAGTGGATGATGTACGGAAACGTTTGGCACAGCTGCAGAGTGAGAGGCAAGTTCCCTTTCTGCTGTGAGTGAGATTTGCTGTGTTCTGTTGTTGAGCAGAGTGACAGTGATCAAGAGAGCTTGTTGCATTTTTGGCCAGTAAGAATCACCTTATATTTTAAGTAACAGAATTAACCTTTTATTAGACACACACACACACACACACACACACACACACACATACACACACGTAGAAATTATAGGAAGCTGACTAACAATGTACTGCACTGTTCAAGTAGCTTGGTTTCAAATATTCATGATTTTACTTTATTGAACTTCAGTTCAATAAAAACCCAGATGAAGATAAACTGGCCTTCCTGTCACAGCAGCATTTTGCTATCTGTATGTTCCTTAAAGAAATGAATTTCATTAATGTATTTAGTTTCAAGTGGGTCAAAGCATTCCTTTAGACATTACAATAACTCTCCAAGACTGTGGAACAGTCTCCTTTATGCTATAGCCAAGTCCAAGTTGAACTTTTTACTTGGAGTTGATTTTTTTTTCCACAGGCCACTGAGTACACAGAAAATGGCCTGAAAATTGCTCTGCTGCTTGTGGATCTGGAGTATTTAGTGGTGCAAATGTAGAGTCATTTGGTTGGGGATTACTGGAATACAGGCCCCCCAAAAAAGACACAGTTTCCAAATTTGCTGATGCTTTTCCCCTTACAGCCAGGGATAAAAATAAAGGCAAGTTACACATTAGTTACTTGGATACAAAGAAAAGGTGCTAAAGCTGAACATGGGATCTGTGGGGTCTAAGCTAGTTTCTTTACTTACAGGAAAATGTGTAAGTATTTTCTTACATTTACTGTTTCATCTTAAATACAAGTAAACTTTCATTTTGTACCCATTCTTCCTTTTAATAGCAGTCTAAAATGTCAGTTCTTGAATGATCTGAAACTTTTCATTTTAATTTTGTTTTCCTGTTGCTAATTAATACTTACTAATTTTTTGTGCCAGCATTGTTTTTCAAGCTCAGTAGCTCTTCTGCCTCTGTGGAGTAATCATGTCCAAACTTAGTCTCTACTTTATTGGATTAATAAGTCTATCTCTTCTTGAGTAGTTTAAGCAGACCTTCTCCTCCTTTTCTTAGGATCTTTTCTTGCGTCTGCTGTCGTGAGCTTACTTCTAAACTTGTACAATAAAAGTAATTTTATATAGTATTGTTGCTGATGCTCAGTAGTTTCAGGAGGTGGGGAAGATGCTGTTGTACATGCATGGACCAGTTGAGCAGTTCTCATCAGCCCTGCTTGGGCCTTCTGCTATCTTAATAAAGTAAAAATATATCGTAAAACTACAGACAACTTGCCTTCTTCCCATGTCTGTAGGAAATGCCTGGAAGAAGCTCCACTGATGACAAAGTCTTTGAAGGAGTCCCAGCTGAAGGAGAAGTTGAAGCGTTACCCAAAGGTAATATTTGTTCATTTTCCAATCCCTCTGGCTAGTCCAGACTTGGGGATTGAGTAACTTGAGATTCAGTTGTGATCAACAGGCTCGTAAGCTACTTATAGGAAGATTTTTCAAATTCCCATCCCTATTAATTGTCTGTGGGACTTGAATAACAGTTGTGCCATGTGAAAACAGCTGTACTGTAGTGTGGTTGAGTGACAGGCAGTATAGTTGCTTCTGTTCTGTTCCAGATGTCTCAAAACCTTTCTGTTGTGCACACATCAGTCTGTATGACTGAGCCTTCCTACCTGCCTCTCTGTAGACATTTTGTTAGAATCCCATTGAAAGTTGAACGATCAGATGTTACAAGTTGGATTTATTTTACTCTGTAAATATGATCCTTGTGCAGTTCTCAAGTTAAGTGCTTTCTGACCGAGCTGGAAATACAAAGGTCAGAGGTATGTCAGGCAGATTCCTACTGCTCTGGACAGTTTAGGATGCCAGTAAACTGTCTCCACCTGTCCATGAGGGACTGTCTTTGTCGTTTGTGCATCATTTAGCACAGGGAGCTCCTGCTCTCTGAGCAAGTGCTGCTGCATTTTACATCATAGTGCTTTGACAGATGAGCTCTTTTGCCCCTTTTGAAAGCCAGACAGCCCTTATTCCGTGAGAAGCTGCATAGCACTGTTAGCCAGGTTGCTTTTCTATCCCTGTAAACACCTCGGATCTCCCCATTAAAAAAAAAAACAACAAAAAACCAACTTGCAGATTCTAAGCCAGGGATAGGTGTTACACAGCAGTGATAAACCACTGGCTTAATGTGCTTTGTATCTGTTTTAGGTGGTGTTGAGAGTTCATTTTCCAGACCGCCATGTTCTGCAGGGGGTCTTTCATCCCACTGAAACTGGTAAGACTGATCACCCCCTCAGCCTGTGCAGCTGTAACTCATGGCTCCCACCATGATGAGAGAGTGTGTCTGAACAGGTCTTTCCGCTGCCTGGGAAAGTAAAGCTGCTCTGAAAAGACAGCAGTAGGTAGTTACACTGTCCTTGTAGGGCCCCTGAATGGACTAAGAAGGGAGTCTGGGCTAATTAAATTAGCTAAGGGCTACTTGGTGGAGGTGGCAAAATACTTGTTCTCAGGAAGCTGTCCCACTTGCTGTCCCCTAGTTTGTGTCTAAATGATGTGTTACTGGGATGCATTTGGACACTTCCTCTGTGTTAATGCTTAAAACGTTTTTGGGGGGAAAACACCACCCCCTTCCCCGATACAAAACAAACGCCAAAAAGTAGGAAGGAGAAAAAAAACTTTACCAACTGTACTAAGAGAGGATGTACCTTTCTGGCTCTGGCTGTTCACAAAAGGCAATCAGACCATGTACCAAGTGGCTCTTACTGTTAGTACTGGAGATCCTCTTATTCTCAGCTGTCAGCCATGTCTACCTGCACAAACTTTTTGATAGTTTTATAGGCATCCTTAGATTTTTCCAAGGGACCAGTATGTCTAAGTGGTTTGTTTTGTTTGTTTGTTTTGTCTACAAGAAATTTGTAATAGCAACTGTGTACTTTTGAGGAAAAGGCAATCTCCATACCTTGTAGAGGGCAGTTCTGCTGTTACAAGTTAGCCTTCTTGCCCAACATTTGAAGAACCAAATTTAATTCCGCAAACCTTTCTCTTCTTTTTCCGCAGTTGGCATTTTGAGAGACTTTGTAAGAAGCCACCTTGCTGATGCAGAAGTGCCATTTTACTTGTGTGAGTGCTGTTGGTAATATCTGGCCTTAATTTACAAAGCCTATTTCTAGCTGTGGTATGTTGGTGCCTGAGATACGACCTGGGAAGGAGTGCTTTCCCTAAACACGGCTTCACAGTGCAAAGAAGGCGTAACCTGCTTCCTTAGCCATGTTATGCTTCTGCCTAAGAAGCAGCCTCTGTGGGCATATATGAATTGTGTCATCCCTTCAGAGGGCAGGGATCCCTCCCATACCTGTATTTGCTGTTCTGGTTGCTAGGTGGTCCTGTTTTATAACTTGTTTTTTAACTTCAGTTGTTGCACCTCCCAGAACCGTCTTGAACGATGAAAGTCTGACACTGTTTGAGGTAAGGACTCACACATGGGCTCTGATTCTCTCTGGTTTGTTCTTCCCTTAACCCTGCCTCAGACTTCAGTTAACTTTTAAAAGAAGCTGTGTAATGCTGTGATCCCTGTAGGCTTCTGCTCAGCCCAGCCAAGGCTAGTGGAACCAGGTGTTTTGGAGCACAAGCTCTTCACCAGAAGAGGTCCACCTTGTGCAGCAATAGGCAGAGGCACACTGGGGGCAAGGGTGGGGATTCACATTGTTTGGTACACTCTCCGTGCCCTACAGAGTTGGAACTGTATTTAACCTGGAATGTTATTGCGAGAGCTGAGCTGAGGTGAGTGTGCTTTATCTGTAGCTGGGCTTGGATAGTAAGAGAGATGAGACTTGATGTGGACAGGGAACTGTTTTCAATTTCTACAGTGGGAGCTAGAGGCCGTATTAGACAAAAATTGGACCTTTTTGAAATCAGTATGTGAGAGTCGATGTATATTGAGGAATATACATTCTCTTTGTGTAATTTTTCTCTGAAAATACTGAAATACAGGTTTTCAAATTCAGATTCCTGGAGATTTTTTTGCAAGTGACAGGTAATGTGATCTTGAAGTCCCTGGCCAGAGATTATTGGCTGTGTAGATCGCACATGTGTTACGAGTGATCGAGTCACTTTGCCCCAAACTCACACTGTTTAAAATGTTCTGTCATTCAGAACTGCATGGACCATTCCAGACTGATGCGCCGGAGATCCTTCAGAGTAAAGGCTCACACAGTGGCAGTGAGAATTCTTGTTTGATGCCTCTGAGGGAGCAGAAGGGCTGGGGTGGGGAGAGGGAGGGACTTTTCAGGCAGCATGGTGAAGCAGTAGGGATTAGCATGCCTCTGAAGTTGTTTGCAATGGAGTTTTCCAAGTTCCACAACTTCCTGACCAGGCCATGTGGAAGAAATACACGTGCAGCTGCTTTTAGATGATTGAATGTTCAGACCTGTATCTGCCTCCTGTTCGTCCAGCCTCTGATGCTGGTTCTGGTTTCCCTTGTTAACTTTGGTCTGTCTTCTAAAATGTTTGAAATCCTCCGCTTACCTCTGTTTACCCCTTGCCTGCCTCCCCCGCCCTGCAGTACTGTTCTTTTATTTTCTCTTTCTCAGTGCACATCTCGTGTTTCTCTGGATGTCTCCTGAAACATGACCTTTTCAGTAAAACACCACAGGAATAATTGCATCTCATTGTCTTTGAAATAAGAAACCTTATGGCAAGAATTTAGTTTAATTTACCGCGTTAAAGCCTTTGTTCTGTACCTGGCACCGTTACTGGTGCTTGTATGTGTGGCAATTTCCCGGTTTCCTAGTTGTGACATTTACTGTGAAATTCATTCCTCGTGGCAGCTTCCTGAAACATAAAATCATGTTAAAATCTTGCTCTTTAAAGACTTGGAGGTGCCTTACAGCCCAGTCTTAGGGACTTCATTAGAAAGCACAGCTTTGTGAAGACCCTGGTCGATTTTGGTGTCGAAAACCTCCAGTCTGCAGTGGCTTTCCTTGGACTGCAGTGCTTGGTGTGGCGCATGGCAAAGGTGCAAAGCCTTGACATTGATACAGAACTGGGACTGTTCAAGATGGTGTGCTTGAAAGCTGAAAATTCTTTGCAAATGGACTGTTTTAAGGAAGGGATTTTTTCTCATTTCTCATATCCTCTGTCACCACGAAGGAGGAATAACGTCTAACTAAGATAAAGGGTGTCAAATCCAAACTTGACTTAAGATACATTTTTATTCATGCCACATGTAATCACACCATAGTCAAATTAAACTAGGGGTTATGTTGAAAATTTGGGTATAATTGAAGTGAAATGGAGTTTTAAACACAATCTTAACTATACAGAACCAGTACAATTGCAAAATGTGGAAAGCAAGTAAAATGTCACACTTCGAATATTTTTTAGGGATTGTAACATGATATTATGAAGAGATTATTATCACATTAGTTAACAATTAAATGACTTTGCATTTTTGGCTTACCCAGCTGGCTCAACATAGGTGAATGTGACGATGTGCAGGGAAAATAATTTGAGCTTCATACGCAGCTCAGTGAGCTCTTGTGTTGATCATTATGGCTTTGGAGCAAAGTCTTAAGGTGATGAAATTATCAGCTCATTACTGATGAATGAATAGCAGTCAAATCCAAAATGACCTCCTTCCCAAAAGCAAAGTATTCAGAACAAAATAGAGAACATCTGTGTATGGACCAGGGTTTATGTGAATAACATGCAGATCTGGTCTCACATCTTCAAAAGGAACTGGTTAAAGTGCAGAGAAGGGGAATGAGGTTCATCAGAGGTCCGCAATGTCTCCTGTCCAGAGAAAGACTGAGTAGGTTAGGACTTGCCAGTCTGTAAAAGATGTGACTGGAAAAGGAATAATGTGCCAAGGAGAAGCTGGAATGCCTTCAGTTCTTGTTCTCAAGTATGAGTGAGTGGCATCAAGAGAAGCAAGTAGGAGCTAGAATAGATGGAAGAAGGTAGCTGTTCGTGTGTCAGAAAACTGAGGTGTAGAATTCCTTGTCACAGGGTGCTATATATTAAAAGCATATACTGATTTGAGAGAAATTTGGACAAGTTCAAGGAAGATATTTAGTAAGTGTGTCTTAATATATAGGAGCCTCCTCAGGAAGCTTCTAAACTGAAAATCGTTGCTAGCTAATCACTTATAAGCAAGGATACTCCTCTCTGTTCATCTGGTTTTTGTTCACTGTTAGGATACTGGCTGGATTGAATGGACTTCTGCTCTGCCTATGGTTTTTCTGTCCTTGGGAGAGCTGTGTTTAATGCCAGTGGCTGTGTAGCCTATGTCCCTTGCTTGGGGCCCTTCAGCCCTTTCAGGTCATGGTCTGTTATGGCAGGAATGATTCTGTGTGTTTATAAATATTTTATTTGGATGAAGCATCAAACAGGAAGAAAACGATTCCTGCAGAGAACTTGTCATACTGTTCTGGTTACCTGAACTGCTGTCAAAGACCACAGAGCTCTGACCTGTGAGGACGGTGCCTTATCCCAGTTTGGGCTGGCTGATGCTGGGAGAAACTTTGCTGCCGTTAACCAGTGTAAATCCTTATTCCTCTTTAACTTTCACCATGTTAGTGCAGGCCCTGTGCCATAATTTTCCTGCTTGGGTAAGTTTTCCCTTTGGCTGGGGTCCGGGTGCCTGGAAGAAAGGGGCTGAAGAACCTTTCTTCTCTGGACAGAAACAGGTGTGGAAATCACTCCAGCTGTTGTGTCCATGCCCACTGTGTCATTGTTGGATGCCCTGTTTAGAGTCAGAGGCGTCTGTTCCCAGTGAGGCTGCACTGCCTGAGCCTCGGGGCTCTCAGTAAAAATAACCCTGGCCTAGAGCAGGAATGAAAGAGGTAATGTTTGTGGTGCTGGGGTAGGAGGGGCAGTGCTGGGAGTGGGACCCGCTCACTGCTTCTCACCTGAGGTTGTGGCCTTCGAAGCTGAGAAATCTTCCGTCTGGGAAGAGGTTTGTGTGGGCCAAGGGTCTCCATTGGCTGCAAGACCGAGAGTGTAGAGCAGGCTGCAGTGCCTGACTGTGCCCTGGATGGGGCTAGGCTCTGTGCAGGGGGGGTTGTGGAGATTGTTCCCTTTTCATTTATCCTGTGGTCTGTGGAAGGGAAACATCTTGTATTTTAGTCAGAGCTCCCCTTCTGTTCCCTGATCTGGAAGGAGGGAGGTGAAAAGACAAAGCTGCTCTGTAAAGATAGGAGGGAAGTTGTTAAGGTACTTTGTAAAATAATGTGGCTTTGGGGCTGGGGAAAGAGGAGCTTTGCTCTAAGGTGACCTGGCAGTGCCCAGCACCCCTGTAGTGAGAAGGCTTGTTCTGGAATAACAGTGTTGTGGTGCATAGGATGCGAATGTGAATGAAGTGCTGTGGAGTATGCAGTTCTTCTGGACCTCATCGGAAAAAGAGAGCTCGGGTAAAGTAACGGTATAACTAATTGCTCAAGTTTTTTGATGTATCTTTGTTGGGTTTGGAGGATGTGTGAAAGGTTTGGGAGGAAGTTTGTCTTTAGTGGTAATACATCTCTTTAAGGGTTCAGGCTGTATCATGCAACTGCCAAAATTTGCCACTTTTGCCCCAAATGCTGCATGTCAGTCATGTTAGCAGTGGCCTCTTGGGATGCTTGGCACCTGATGTGCTCCCCTTGCAGAGATGCCTGCACATAACCTGACTCTTGATTTTTCCAAGGCAGGTACTACTGTGGTGTATCTAGCCATTCTGGATTTTTTTTCAACATTTAATTTTTGTGTTATCCCAGGTCCTAAATTAGCAGTAGGCTATCCTCTGCTCTAGAGACTACTTTGGTGTTGTTGGTAAGGAAAAATGGATGATGTCTGAGGCAGTCATGTCAGCACATTGGAGCATTCAAATATTTATAAATTACTGAAATGTGTGCTGAAGCCAATAACAGGAGTGACTACAGATGGTGGAGTACCATATTACCAATACTTCTGCCCTTTCCACCATCTCCCTCCATTCACGCTGACAAGCTTGGCACCACATTCGTTACATTTGATTGCTTACAATGAAGGGAGAACCTTTACGCTGCAAGCAAAACCAGGAAAAAAGACAAATGTTGTTGACTTGTTTGCCAAGATACTTGGACCGAAAGAACTGTCTGAAGTGAATTTTCCCAAAATCTGTGTGTATTTACAGTATAGTGAACACACAGATTGGCAGCAGTGTGGTGTTTTTGGAACCCATAAAGACTTCAAGGCATTACTTTGATTTTTTTGTTGTTGCTGTTTTTGCTGGCGGCCTTCTCCTCATGTCCCTTGAAGTGTTTTGTAATGTTTTGCTCTCCAGAACTGATCAACCGCAGACTTCCCTGTTGTAGCACTTGGCTTTGGGTTCCTTATAGCTCCAGTGGCTTGTTTGTGTTTTTTCTAGGCTGTCTGAGCTTTTCAGAGTTGCTTCTTAGCTTCTTTTACTCCCAGAAACAGGAAGTTTGTAGTGTGTATCTGGGGTGGGTTATTGGAAAAAAAAATCATTGATTGCTGAGTTAATATTAGGAAAGAGTTAGCAGAAAGTAGGAGTACCAGTCACTGGAAAAGTCGAGGCAGCAGAGAGGGCAGGAGGCCATCCTCTGTCTACAGAGGAGCTGAAGGAATCCACAGGCTTCCACATAAATATTTCGGTCTTCTAGTCAGATCTTAGAGTGCAGTGGGTGTTTCCTCTGTCGCATACCATGAGGCAGAAATCCAGATGAGCTGTTTGTTCCTTTCTTTGCCTTTGGTTCTCTTTCCATATCCTATTTGTTAATGCCAGTTTGGGCAGTATGTCTGGCATGCTTGTTCAGTGAACCTGACTACGGCTAAGGCAGTACGAAGCCGCCTCTTTTTGGCAAGAGTCTGAATGCAATTTCAGAAAAAATTACTTCATCAGAGTCAGTCCATCAGAGGCATTTCCTGTGGCAGGCCTTGTGGTTATTGCACTCACTAGCAAAGAAAATTGCAATTAATACTGAAATTCATCCAGCACAGAGGATGGCATTCACCTAAAAGTCTTAGTCTTCTCCATCCAGGATTTTATCATCTGACTGCATTTGGCAGCAATCTCACCTTCTCTTTGTGGTGAGGTCTGTTACTTACACTTGCAGAGACTGCCCATGCTTGCCTCATGATGATGGCTTTGAGGACAGCTGGGTTCTTTGGTTCCAGTGAGAGGTTCCTTGCACAACTGAATTCGGAGTGGAAATCCTGCCCAAAATGTTCACTGCTACTGTCAGTTTTGAAGGCCAGATCTTTCTGATCTCAGCTATCAAGGTCTCAATGAATGCTCCTTTATACCTGGATTCCTTCATAAGTAGCCTTCTCAGAACAGTGTTTTCAAATCTTATCTTTGCCTTATGAATTTTAAAGGTCCCCTGCCTTAGCTGGATCAGACCCTCCCCATGTTGGCCACGGAATATCCATCTCCTCTGGCAGTTGAAGTCCACATTGGGCAGCTTTGTTCTCAGGTTATAAACAACATGAACCACTTGATCTGCCGCTTTCACCATGACTGTGGTGTTTATTTCTGTTTCAGCAATGCTGTGCAGTCGTGCTGGAGAAACTTTTGATCCACCGGCTTTCCAGTTGAATTTTCCAAGAGTTAGTTTATGTGTTTGGGGTGTGTGTACTATGCAGTATTTCATGTTGGTAGCTTGGGTTTCTCCTTCCATGCGTGTGTTCCTTTGAAGTGCTTATTTTCTTATTCATCTTCCTAACATCAGTCTAACAGCAGACCTGTGGCACTCTGATCTTCTCAGATTGTGTAACGGAAAGAATGCTGCTCCTTCTGGCAGCTGCGAGTTCCCTTCAACAGCAGCTTCTGCCTGGTCTGACAGCATCGCTCTGTCAGGGAAGAGAACAACTGCCCGGGAATAATGTACATCATCTACAATGCTCTGTTCTAGGATTTTTTTGCATATGTATGTCTGAGAAAGAGGAAGTATTGAGATGTTATTTGGGGAGGGTTCTGCCTGAACTATTTTCTGTGTTCTAGAGAACAAGTTACTAAAACATGTAGTAGAACAAAGCAGAAATGTTTCTCTGCTCTATCATAGCTGGATTCACAAGGGACTGTTGTTCTAATGTGGATATTTTTATCATGGAATGTGAGATGCAGCAGCCCCAGTGTGCCACTCCACAGCCACGATGCTGTGCTGTCACAAACCACGCTCACCACCACAGTGTCCGAGTAACTGTTCGCTATCTCTGAGTAAAACCGGAGTTACTCAGCTGCATAGTTTCAGACTAAATGTGGCTTTATGAGTAACAGGCTGGTACCACTTCAGATCTCTGAAATAGAAAGTTTTCATTTAAACTTCTGCAACTGTAACTAAGTAAATGGATGAAGCTGTGTTACATCTTTTTAAAATCTGAGGAACAGTTCATTTGGCATGATGCTTATTAAATGAGGAGGTAATAGGCAGGACATTGACTTTCTTTTCTCCTTGCCTCAGTGACTTTCTAATCCCTTCAGAAGAAAGCTGTCCTGTGATTATGATCTTTGATGGGGCTCTGGAGACTTACGTGCTTAGTTCTCATTTCTGCTGCTGCCATCCTGTGTGACCTTGAATAAGTTATTTAATCTCTTTAGGTCTCAATTTTTTGTCTGTATAAAAAAGAAAAGCCCCAAAAAACTGAAACAAAAAAGGAAAGCCACAAAAAAACCAACCCACAAACTCAAAATACTTTTATTTACATCGCATCTATGTAATTGCACAATGGAACACTATTTTCAGTTGAATTTCTAGGTGTTGGTGTAGTAAATCTGACTGTATGTTGTAAATATGCCTTGCGCAGTGTGATTTGAACATTATAATTCAATAGATTAATAGCATCTATTTCCCCAGTCAGAATGGCAGTTTCTTTGGCTGGAAATCAAAGCAGCAAGGAAGAGAAATGCTGGGTGTTGGAGTGTAGTAACTGGCTGTTGGCTCAGTCCTATTGTAGTAATTTTCTGCATATAAGTGAGTGGAGCTTTTTGAGTTACTTGTTTCAAACATCCTTTGATTCTTTTGGTCAGTCTGGCAGGCTCAGTGTGATTCTACAAGCTCTCAAAATCTGTTCTGATTGACAGATGTTCTTGTAAGAACCCTATGCAGTGAAGTGAAGAACTGCAAAGTTGTTCTTCTAGAAATTGGCAGATACATTAGAACAACTGCAGACATTAGAACAGCTGACTTGAGAATACAGTTTTTCGGTGATGGTCTGTCTATGTTGGAGTGAAAGCTCCTCTGGATTCAGGCCCAGAGGGAAGCCAAAGCACAGGGGTTGAATTAAAACCTTTAGACAAGTTGAGATACGTGAAGCCACACCAAAGTGAAATAGAAATATAGATTTTTTTTAACTTTTAGTAGAAATATATGCTGAGTGCCTTAAACATTAAAAAGCTGCAGCAGAGACCTTAAACACAGTTCTTGCTGCAGCAGTGTTGCCTTTTCACAGAATCCTTTACTTTAGACAAAATATAGATAGAATTACACTGTTCACATTTTTTAGATAGTGTGTTCACATAAACAGTAAGAACTGATAGAAACTGTATACGCAAATCTGTGTAATACCTATGTAACACTTGTGTAAGACTTACGACTGTTAGACCAGGATAAGTTAGAAAAAGGAAAACTAGAATCGTGTATTATTCTTACTGGTCAATTAGCAAATATAATCCACACTTCTGTAAGAAAAAATATATAGAGCATATAGAAGAAGCAGCTGTTTTCTGCCTGCTGTTTGTTGTTGCTGCTTGTCTTTATCATGTAACCCCCTTTGAACTCTGCCTTCAAGAAAGCTGTGAGACTATGAAATAAAGAACTTAGCAGAACAGCAGCCTCCTCTGCTCTCTTACCCTAGTCCGAGGAAGGGTACCCCGTCAAAAGCTCAACATGTCTAGTGTTTGATCGTTACATTCTTAGGCGTGTTAGAGAATGCTAAAGGCATTGACTTTGGCCTCATATGTTTTCCTGGACAGAATCTATTAAAACCTTCTCATCTTTATGCTAAGACAGTCCTTGAACAGTGGGATCATTCTACTGGCCTGCCTTTATTTTTTAATGTGAAATTGCTGCTGATTTAAATACTTACAGATGATAAAAACTCTGTGACAGCATTAGGTCCTGCCAGTGACTGGCTAGAGAATTCCTGGGTGAGGTGTAGCTAGCTGCCTTCTGTGCTGAACCCTCAGGGAGTGCTGGGATTGGGGTGGTACCTGACAGTTCCACACAAAAGAAGCTAGACCAAGCGTTCTGTGCATGAGCCAGTAGTCTGTTTGAATTGAAGAAAAATAACTTACTGGATGGAGGTTTGGCAAGAGGGGACTCTGTGTTGGCTGACCCCTAGGAAAGGATAAGGATGCAGGGAAAGGAGCCATGGGAAGGACATTACAGTCTGTGTACTTGAGGGCTGCCATCTAGCTCCTTTAAGTTTCTTTCAATTAAGATTTTGAACTGAAACATTTGGACTGATGTTTTGCCAGCAGTGGGAAATGGTTGTGGACGTGGATCCTGAAACTGAGAACTATGGTTATTTGACGACCTGTGAGTAAATAGGGTAGAGGTTTATATTGGGGCACAGTCTGTCTGTGTGTTTGTTGGTCGAGTGAGTCTGTCTAGCTCTTGGTCTGTGTTTCTCACTCTCTTTCTCTCTTTGTGCCTCACACAGGCCCTGCCATGAATTTTCTCTGACCCCTTGGGGCCATTCCCACATGCGGCTTTGATGTGTGTGCCCAGAGCTTGATTGACAAGGAAGTTTCAGTGGCAGCAGCAGAGAAACGAAGAGAAAAGGGCAGGGCTTTGAACTAAAGGGCTTTGAGCTCCGAGTTTTTGTGCTTACTTATCTCCTTCAGAATGTTAATTATTTACCAAGATAATTGGTTGGGAGGCAAAAAAAAGAGAGGGGAGGTTATTAAAAAATTCCAACACTAACACACTACAAAAACCTCATTTTCAATCTTGCAGCTGGCATGAAAAGGATGTTGTGTGTAAAAGGGCTTGAGTGTATGTGTGTTGGGGGGGGGCCCTTTTTAAGGCACCCATTTCCTAAATAGACGAATGCTGTGGAAACATCAAAGCTCTTGTGAGAGTTTTTTTCTGAACCACGTCTGGTACTTTTCAATTAAAAAAGTTTATGGAGAGCTGTCTTTGTGACTGGAGCAGGCAACCTTAGGCCCTGTTGACTGGGGAACGAATTGTTAAAAGACCTGATAAATAATTATTTTGCTAAAATGTCAGTTCAAAGATGTGAGTTCGCCTGAGTGCTTTAGCAGGAGCTGAGTCTTGGAGTAGAGCGATAAATGTCTCCTGTTTCAGCCTAGCGTGATGTGCTTGGCTGTGCTGCATCAGACAGTCTCCTATAGCCTCTGGATTAATGTCCAAAAAATGTGTAATACCATATGATGATCTAAAGCTTGTAGGCAGGAAGAGAGGTGAAGCTATTTCATTTTGCCTTCAGTTAATACAATTTTACTAGTCTCCTTGTTAGGCAGCAGTCCATAGCCTCCTCTGTGAAGATCAGGGTTCTGTTGAGTTCCGGTAATTGCTGTGCTGGATTGGGTCCAAGGACCATCATTCCAGTATCCAGATTGGGCTGATGGTGGCAACAGAGGCTCAGGAAAACTCCAGAGCAGTCAGTCCGCCCTGCACAGTTCCCAAGTATGCATGAGTGGAGCAGTGATTTGCTTTTATCTGGTTATTTATTTATTGGATCAGTGTGACAAGTTTAGTGTTACTATTTTGCCAGGGAGAATGTAGATCATTAATTAACATTTGCTGTACAGTTTCTGGCTATAGTGGTACTTGCCTCTTTTACACCACGATGACTAGGTTTCTTTACCCGTCTCTTAGTACAAGGCTTCCTAAAAGCTTAACAGAATTGTTTCAGCTAGTTATTCTTTATAAGGCATTATACTGGCATATAATGCAGGTAATAAATACAATGGTTATTTTTTCAGAATCCTTTCTGGTACAGCTGGTTATGCCATCTCACATTAATCTTCTGCGTATCATACCCTTTTAAAAATCTAAGCCTGAGCTTGCAGTAGTGTCTGTTTTTAGCATGAAATTTAATAACTTTGACTCTCTTGCTCTGCATTTCCCTTGGGAGCACTTGGATGGACCACTGGATGTGGTGGTGTAGTGCTTTGTAATGTATCACTGAGTTTTTTTGAAGGTGTGGTGTGACACTGTGGTCACTGTAGGTGGCAGAGTAGGTAGGTCCCTCCTTTATACCTACAGGTGCATTTGTGATTCCTTAGTTGAACCGGGGGTGTGTGAGTCCAATTTTACAGTTTTTCTGGTGCCCAGAAAAGGACCGAAAGATAATGAAGGGACCTGCATCTGACATACGGGGAGAGGCCAAGAGATAGTCAAGGTTGTTCAGCCTGGAAGAAAGAAGCTCTGGGGGGTCAATGTGTGTAGTAAAATAGATGTGAAACAGCAAGGGATATGGGCCAGAGTTCTTAGTAGTGCCCTGTAAAAGGACAAGAGGAAATGGACACAAATTACAGGAACTTCTATTGAAATAAAAGGAAAAAAAAATAACCACCAAACCCACTGGATAGAAAAAAAAATTTGAATATGGCAATTGTACTGATAAGTAGGAACTAGGAATTCAGGTTGGATTCATGAAAGGAAATACTTCATCCTGGAAAGGTGGTGAAACTAGATAAATTTCAACTAGAGACAGGGTGTAAATGTAATACAGTGGTATAGAATAGATTCTGGGAGGGCATAGCTGGATTTTTCTTTTCTTGCTGTCAGCCACTCAGGTCTTAGAAGATTCTTCATCATATTCATGTTATCTGCTCAGCAGTGCAGAATGTGGGTGCAATACAATGGCCTGGGATATGGGGACAGAGGAGAAGGCATGGCAGGGCGTTGCTGCAGTGAGCACTTGCTGTAGAGGTCTCATCACCTGTTTGGTAGAACAGATCATAAAATTTTCCTTCATGTTGTACTCTGAGTGGCCTGTGCTCTGCACAAGTTTAGGTTTTCCTGAATTACAGATGGTTCAGTGGCCTTGGCTTGAACTACATGAATTTGTCTGTAGCTGTCTAACCTGCCTTTAATGTTCACAGTGAACTGTGAAAGCATCTATAGACAGTGATACCTTCTTATCCCCTTTTGCTGCAGGCTAAACTTTTTCCAACTGCTGTCATTCATTTTGGATCTGAGGAGTGCAGGGGTGAGTGCGTTTCCTCTCTCCTTCAGCTGACTGTATAGTTCCTGTAGTAGACCCAGTATTACATCCTTACTGGCAGAGTTCCTCTGACAAAAGAAACTGCAGTCCTTGAGAATGCTGGCGAATGTCCCCATTTTGACTGGCTAAAGCTCTTCAGAGCTGGTTTGGTCAGTTAGCTTTAGCACAGATGTAGACATTGTACCTTTTTTGTGGGATTTGATAGGCTGGGGAGTAGGCATTGTCTGCTGTGGGATCAAGAATGATAGAAGAATGACTCTGTAGGAAAAAAAAATCCTGCTGTTCAGAATGTTAATTAGACAAATGTCTATGAAATGCTTTTGCAGACCTCCTGTGGTAGTGGACTGGCTGGAGATGGTAGAACAGATCTTTGGTTCTTTCGCATCTCTGGTTTATGCTTAGAATTCCTGTTTCTCCCAGAGACCAAAGTATGCTCTGACTTCACAGAAAAGTTTCTAAGATGCAGTGAGCGCTGAAAGAAAATGTCAAGATCTTGAGGTTTGAATGATGAAATAGAACACCTCTGAATTGTGAAAGAAACTGGCATGGTTTAGTAATGTCCTGTGTCATTTGGGGGAAGGTGATGTAGGTTTACTGAAGTATACAGCAGGTACTTTTTGAGCTGAGAGCTATGTGATATTGTGGTGATTGATGTCTCTGTTACCAAATAAGTGATTTGGTTTCACTTCTAAACAGCTTGTTACCTGAAATCGGACCTGCTGAGCTCTGCAGTTTCTCCTTCTGCAGCTGATTTATTAGTAGCCAGGTATGTTGGGGCTGAATAGAGTTGCAAATGCCTTAGTATTTCAGGAATGGGAAGCATGAAACGAGCCCATCTTACTACAAAGAAATGTGCTTTAAAGATACTAAGACTTCCTTCTCTCCAGAAACAATCATACTGTCATACTTGACTTCACAGCTTTGTGAGTCCTTCGCAAAGTAGGATTTCAGTGACTTAAGTAAATACTAGTGCTTCTGTATTGGAAAAAGAAGAGCCTTTTCAATCTAACTTTAAAAGTTTAAAGGTGGTGGTGGTACAGGGGGCTATTATGAAAAATGAAGTTTAATTCTACGTGCTTATTTCCTTTCTCAGATGTTTGTCCAGATCATTAGTTCCTTCTGCTTCATCAACTTTAGCATCAGTGGCTCCATCCCTATCTGAACCAGAAGCGGGAAGTGACAAGAAGACTATTGAGCAACCAGAAGCAGCCAGCACCCAGGGAGCTCCACAAGTATTGAGAAAGGCCCCAGGGAAAATACCCAAATGGCTGAAGCTTCCAGGTATCAATGAATCAGAGGAGAAGAGCTCTGCTCATTCTGAGCTGCCCCAAAAGGCAGTCTCCTCTCTGCCAAACGTGTTGTATATTGGTGGTATTGTTGCAGATGTCAGTTTATGCTTGCAGGACATTTGGTTCTTGTCAGTCACAAATTTGTTTGTGACTTGAACCTCAGCCTTCACCGGAGAAGTATCTGAATGCGGACTCTGAACATTGGGAAGTCTGATGCCTAAACCATATGCTTGCAGCATTTTAAACTGTGTTCTGGGCTTGATGTGCTGAGCTCTTATCCCTGCCAGTGTAGTTCAAATACTAACAGGCAGGATATTCTACATACCCATGTAATCTGGGCCCATGTAATCCGTTATATCTTTGACATAACTTTCCTTTTGCTGCTGTAGTCTGTTTTAGTACTTTTATTTCTCTTGAATTTTTTAGTTGGTCTTTCTTTTTTTAATCTTCACTGCAAACCAGTAGTGGTTTTCCATAATTAAGATTGCAACCAGGTGTCCATTATGACTTTTCTCTTGTTTTATCCTGGTCAGAAAACTGCAACCTTGTTTTTAGTCCCAGAACAAATGGCTTATGTGTGTATTTTAGACAAGACTTTATACAAAATATGAAGTAATTAGAAGAAGAATTCCTGAATTAAACAATTGGCAATACTCACTTTTTGATGCAGTGGCAAAGACGGGGGGTGGGGGGGGAGAGGGAAGAGAAAAAAAAGGGAGAAAAAAAAAAAAAGAGACAGTCAGCTCCTTTAACGACAACAAACCTAGTAATTCTTATATGGAGTCACCTGGCTAATAATGCCAGATGTTAACTTCCTGGATGAGAATGTTAGTATTTGTTTCTGGAAGATAGTGTGGGGCTATCAGTTCCAGCAAGCAGAGGGTAAGGTGTGAAGGCTGCAAACAGTGGGCCAGTGTGTTTCCCTGCTGTGGCTGGTCTGGCTTAGATTGGTGCTGAGATGCTGATGCAGTGGGAAACAGGATCTTCACTGCTTCCCATTTCCATACTGGAGTATGTTTGAAGCATTGCACTTGAAATAGTTTTGTTTCCCAAGATTATCTGGATAAAGTACAAAATATCATCTCACCTACCTGTGCAGGTTTCCCATTTAACAGCTGGTATGAAAGGTCAATAGTATACTCTAAGCCACATGTTAATAAAATGAAGGATGAAGTTCCCTGCTCTGAAAGTTGTGATGTATTTACCATTTCATCTCCCCAGGTGCTCTCTTGTGGTCCCCAATGCTGCCTGAGCACAGCAGTGACTAGAACCCTCAGCTACCAGATCATGTTATTGAGAAATGAGTAAGTGCTAATTACATGTTATGTGTTTTAATGGTACCATGTTTATTTTGTAGGTGGAAAGAGATGAAGCATCCTGGGTTGCTGGATCACCGAGCTATCAGCTGTGCCCTTTTCTCCACAAACTCACTAAGGATGTGTAAGATGTGTTGGTGGCCCTGGAGAGATCTAATCTGTATGAACATTAGTTATAAAGAGAGAATGGCTATTTCAGATGTCAGTTGCACCTGGTGGAGGAGTGGAAGGCCTGTTTGTGGTCTTTGTGACTACAGAAGCAAGGTTAGAGGTTAAATTTAAGGTTTCTTGCATGCAAATAATAAGAATAGAGAATTAAGGGGGACATGATTCCTATATACTTTCTGCAAAGGACTTTGTTCCTATCTGTATTTTTAAATTCAACTCCTCCCAGTTCCACCTTCAGAGATGACTTGAGTCTAGCTGCCAGTATTCTAGCAGCAAGATACAATCTGGTTCAGCTTTACCTATAATTATTAAGTGGTGCCTAGAACAAGACTTTTTCTGCTTCTTAGCGAGGAGGGTTAGTGCTGCTGATAATGCTGGACATAGATGGCTGGAAAATGAATGAAGAGGAAGCATTTAAGTCACTTAAACCAGTTCAGATCAGCCTTTCCCGTGAAGCTCTTGGGCTGCTGCACTTGTATTGTGTTCAGTTGCCAGAATCTTGTCAACAAGGAATACAAGTTCATGGAATGCCTGTTGAGCATGTTTCTGCCCTAAGCTCTAGTTTTATTTTCACTGTGTATAACTACCATCAGTAATTAATTACAGCAAGGAAGAAACCATCCACTTAAAGGGTCTCTTCAAATGACAGTTGATTGGTGGCCTGAGTATTCCCAGAGCAGGGTAGCTGTGCTCTGCACCGCAGTTAATGTACAGGGAAAAGGCCCAGTCCGGATCTTTGTCTCCTGCAGACATCGTAAGGGGATGATTATTGGTTAGAATTGCCCTTATGCTGGAGATGAACTCTGTAGTGGCACGGCAGTCATGGTGCTGGGTTTTATTTGAAGTCTTCTCCACGGATCAGTGGTCTGCGGAGAGCTGGGCTTCCATGGTACAGTAATACCGTGTTTTCCATTTTCCTTGTTTCCTCCCTGCACTACGTGTGCATCTGCACAATTTGTAGATGTAATAAAGCAGAGTGGCCATGGGAGCCCTTTTGGTCAGTCCCTTTGATAGTTTCTTGCCCTGGCACTTGGTGTGTCTGTCAGTTCACAGGAACCTGCTCTCTTTTCAATACGCCTGTCATGACTCGTTCTCTTCCTCCCATTTTTTTTCAACAAAGCAAAACGGAGCTTTGTACCATCTGAATGAGCTTCAAAGTGGCTAGAAAGGGCACCCTGGGTTCCTGGCACTTGTCATTGTCTCCCTGCCTGGACAACATTTCCCTTCAGGTCTAATTACTTCCAAATGCTCACAGAGATGCTTTGAAGAAACTTGGAGGGAGGGGGAGGCATGAAAGAAAGGTGGAAGAGGAAAAAGGAGACTCAAAGCAGAAGGAGCAAAGAATGCTTTAGCAAAAAAGTTGATTGATTTCTTATATGACACCCAAAGGTAAACAGGGAACGTGTGTGGCCACTGGCAGTGGGAATGTGAGAGCGCTGTGTACAGCTCCTGTACTAAATCCTCCCTGTGGAAAGCAAGCCCTTCTGCCACTTGACAGCCTATAAAAGACATACCACAGCAGACCTGAAAAACCATTCAAATAATAAAGTTTATTACTCTTTAGAGGATTAAGTGTGGGCTGAGCCTGTACTCCATAGGACTGTCAGTATCTTCGTTCAGGTGCTGTTATCAGGCTTATTCATGTCACACAAATCAGAGGTAGACGGTAGCTAGAGCTGCTTTGTTGAATTTATACAGGATATCCCTGTGGAGAAACCAAGAGCTATTGCTAATGATAAGCAGTGAAATACCTGTGCTGGTGTTTTTTATTCCCAGGATTAGAATATGCAGAAGCAGTGTGGTTGGGAGGAAGTTGCAGTGTGCCTTCAGATGTGCTAGTCCTTATTTTTCTGAAGGGCACAGGTGACATCAAATAGTACAATCTGCTTAGCTGATTTGCTTAGGTGTTTTAGTTCTGTCAGTTTTTGTAAAGGGTTAGCACCATAACTATCCCCTGCAAGCACCTGACATGGGAAAACAAGTTTAGGGACACAAGCAACAATACCAGTATTCCTGGGGCAGTTTCATGGGTTAAGTGTAGGGGCTTTACATTGCTGACTGTTCCCTCAGGCAGTTCTGCCCATGCTCCTCCCTTGTGTAACTCAGCTGTGCATCAAACCCAATTTAACCACAAGAATGAAAAATTGCTACCTTCAATAGCTAGACAAGAGGTCTTATTCCCCTTCCCTATACAAAGAGTTACTTTTAGCTGCTGCTGCTATTCAATTGCTGCTTTACTGTGGATGTCCACATCAGCAGTTCTCTTCTCCGTGTTGTCAGGGAAGGGAACTTGAGCCTTTTTAGGGCAGCGACTTTAGGACTGCTGTTTCAGTTGGAGGCAGAGATGAGGATCTGAAACTGGAAAAGGCAAGAAAGCAGGAGTGAATTCTTTAAGGGGGTAAGATGCCCCCACATTTAAAACTGTGGCCTCTTCGCTAAGGTACTTGCTACAAGGATTCCTGCCCTACTGCAGAACAGTACCTGCAGATACCTGACGAGCTGGTTTTGTTTCAGTATTGCTTCTGCTATAGTAGGTGAACTCATCCCTAGGGTTTTAGGACATTCAACGGTAGTATCACTTGCTTTTACTTTTGTAATTGCCTTTTTTTAACCAATGATTGTGGGGCTGAAGGCTGAACTAGGTCAGTTCCTTCATTGCACGTGTTGTACAGCTGAACAGTTGTCTCAGCTGAGAAGCTGCAGTGCCGAGAGCTGGGGACTGCTTAAGCTGGTACTGTTACCAGAATATGTACTAAAACTGCATTTTTGTGGGGTTTCCAAGTGGCTGGTGTCCTGAGGGATGACCCTGATAGCTCCTAGCTCAAAGTGTACAGTGACCTACTGAGCCTCTGCCTGTCACAGCTGTTCCTGAGAAAAGGACTGCTAGCTATGGCTGATCCTACAGCCTGCAGAGTGCCAGCGGCAGGAGCGTGCAGGCCCCAAGCCACACCACCATCAGCTGTGCTCTGTGCAGCCAGCCATGCGTTTCCCAGCAAAGCCAGTTGGGTTGTGTGGGTCCTGCCCACATGTGTAAGGTTTCTTATTTCACAGTGGCCCCCCTGCTGCTAGAGGGGCCAGGCTGTCCCATGATGTGGGATTCTCACACATGCTGTTTGTTTTTTGTCCTTTTTTCCTTTCGTCCTACAAAGATTTAGGGAAGAGGGTGGGTGAGGGGGAAACGCTGCAAGTCTTTGAAGCGACTTGACTTTTGATGATGAATTGCAGCAAAGAGCCTACACAAGGAGGGGAGACTTGTTTTTAACTTACTGATGTTTCTTTGTGAGAACAAATTTATAGCAGAGGGGGAGCAGCCTCTGAGGAGAATACTGAATGGTTAAAAGGTTTCAAGTATTCTTTGATGTCACAGCCCTGGAGAAATACTGGAAGGTAGTGACGGACAGACACTGTTTATTTATAAAATAAAGATCAGTTGCCTGCTCTTGGCGAGAGCCTGTGAATGAGCTCCTGTTAATGACCTATTCATTAGAAAGGCTTGGAGCTGCACCTAGAGTTGCTGTCACAGCTGCCTGCTGAGGCAGTGAGATCCTGAAGGCTGGATGGTATTTCCAGCCTTTAAGTCTTTCCATGCATCTCTGTGAAGCAGCACCTCATTCTCATGTTAGATGAGAAAGCAACAGCATCTTACCATGCTGTGAAGTACAGGCCTCTGTTACCGGGAGTAGGGCGGCAAGATTGAAACCAGGTATGTGCTCAGCAGAACAAAACAAGCCTGTGGCAGCCTCTTCTCAAAAACGTTATCTGACAGCATCGTTCCTTTGGGCTGTGTTGTGCTTGGTAAAGGAGAGAGGAAACAGAAGCAAAATGGCAGACGAAGAAAGAGCTGAGACTGTTCATCCCAGAGTTGGACTCTGAGGCCGAGACACATGTTCGCTGTCAGGTCAGGACTGTCTGCTGACAGGTGACATGTGCTTCAGAAAGCCTCTAGAAATCGAGAAGCTGTAAGGAAAGAGCAGCAAGCCAGTCAGGACACAGACTGGGTTCTCAAAACAGCACCCGAAAGGATGAGGATTAGGCTGTTTCAGCTCACATCCTCATCCTGCTCCCATGCAGTTCAGGCCGAGAGTTACATACCAGCTGTGGCAACACTTTCTCCAGCTGCTCAGTATCCACCTTCTTCAGGTCCTCTGCCTGAGCTTGCCGAGCTGCTCGAGCCGCCGCTTCTGCAGCCCAAGTGAAAGAAAGGGAAGAGCAGTGAGACGGGTCTGGGAGCTGTCACCTGGGGCGTCTCGTCCGGGGGGCTGGGCTGGTGTCCTGGGAGGAGGGAGGTGGCCCAGCGCCCCGGAAGAGTCCGGGAAGCTGCGTCAGGACTCCAGCTGTGCAGGAGGCAGCAGAGCTGAAGCAGGACGGGATGAGTCGAAGGTTGGCCAGGTGCTCGGGGAGGAGGCGGGAGCCTATCGCCCTAAGGCTGGGGCGGGGGATTGGCCCTGCGCGCTGACCTCGGACGAAGACCTTCAGCAACTCGGCCACCAGCAGCTGCGCGTCGGCATTAACTGCAAGGACACGGCGCTTAGGGAAGGCGGGGACTAGGCCCAAGCGGCCCGGACCCGCCCGCCGCCGCAGCCTCGGTACCTCGGGTCCTCCCGTCCCGGAAATGGAGGCGGAGAAGCCGGTCCACGGTGTCCTGCGCGGAGAGAGGAACGGATGAGCGGAGCCGCGCTCGCCGCTCGGGCCAGCGCCCCTCGCCCGGAGCGGCCGCACCTTCCTGAAGCCGCCGGTGCGGCCGTCCCGCTCCTCCATGTCCCGCGCACTGCTGGCCCCGCCTCCCGGAGGCGCGCGGCGGGCGGGAACCCGCGCGGCCAGGGAGCAGTTCCGGCGGGAACCCGCGCGGCCAGGGAGCAGTTCCGGCGGGAACCCGCGCGGCCATGGAGCAGTTCGGGCGCGAATACGCGCGGCTTTGCGCGGCGGTAGGCGCGGCCCCGCAGGAGGCCGTGCTGCGGCGCCTGCGGGAGCCCAACGGGGCGCGGGGCCGCCTGGACCTGGCGGCGCAGAGCCTCTCGCTGCAGACGTGCAGCGCGCTGGGCCGGCTGCTGCCCGGCGCCGCGCCCTTCGCCGCGCTGGCGCTCGGCGACTGCGGCTTGAGCGAGGAAGGTGCGCGCGAGGCCGCAGCGGCTGCCCGAAGCGGGGCCGCCCTGGCCGCCCTCTCAGGCTGGGCCGGCGGGCCCGCTCTCCCTCCGGCGGCGAGCGAGGCGCGGTGGCGGGGCGGGAGGTCGCTCGTATCTCAGGCCCGCGAAGGTGCCCGGTCCGTGACCATGCGGCTGGTCACGCACCGCTCGGTTCTCCCTCCGGCGGCGAGGGCAGCTCTGCTGTTGGCCGTGGACGGATGGGACAGTCCGGCTGGTTAAAGTAGCTGGCAGTGAGGGGGCCCCATGGGCAGCACATCCGTGTCCGCAGAGCTTGTCTAGACGTGGGCTTTTTTCAGGGCTGAGGCAGGTAGGTGTACAAACTGACTTGTAGTTCTCTGCCCGGACACCTCTTTGAGAGTGTATAAATAGTCTCCTGCCCTGAAAGCTCAGGCTCACTTATTCCAGCAGCAGTGGCAGTTTACCAAGTAATTTGTTTATCACAGCCATGTCTCCTGAGCTAGCCGTTTAACAAGATGATACGCTGGGATGAGTAGAGGGTTTCACAGATGAAATAAACAGCTTTTTTTTTTTCTACTCAGGTGTAAGACTTCTGTTGCATGGTCTTTGCTCCAACACCACAGTAAAATCTTTGGATCTGAAGGTGAGTCTGTTCAAACAGAATTAAGACTATTCTGTGGTGGAGAAGGAAAAAGGAGCACAGGCTTAATCAGAAATAGAACTGGACCGTCCTGGTGCAGGATTATTCAACAAGATGCATACTTCTGTAAAGTTTTTGTTCTCAAGTGACTCATTCCTTGACTTGTTAACACCATGTCACAATTTTCCAAAGTTACTTTGCAGATCATCTTTATCCATTTTTATTTAGTTACTGTATTTTGATAGGAAGTTATTGCTGTGTATCTTTTGTCAGTTGCTGATTGGGCAGATGAGGCGTGTATAGGCTGTTTTGGGGGTTTCTGTATTGATCAGTGAGTTACTAGCTGTTTTACTTGTGTTTCTGTAGAGTTTATCTCGCTTGCCAATGTCTTTCGATTAGCCTGGGCTTTGAACTAAGCATCTGCCTTCAGATGTGATTGTCACTCTACTGGGAGTGACTTTCTGTCTGTATTCCTCTGGCATACAGCTATTCCCTTGAATTTACAGTCACAAACAGCATCACTGTTCAGCATCACTGAAGTCACAAACTTCATCGCAGCTTCCTTTCTCATTTGTGCTAGCGTTAACAGAGCCCTTTTTGGTGAAGTGTGTTACAATAGTTATGCTTATCTAGAATCACCATTTTCCGTCCCATCATGGCCCGTGCTGATCCTGTGCAATCTTGTGATTTTTGCAAGCTCTCAGTCATGGTGCCCTCACAAGACAAGTCGTGTGTATAGATCCACTGTTCCTCCAGGGTTTTTCGTTTTGTGGAAGGCTGATTGATAGTGAAACAAATGTTGGTTGGACCATCTTTGCCCAACTGAAGTTGGCATTACAGCTGGGATGCATCTGGTGGTGTTTGTGGTGTAGGTGGACTGGGACAGGCTTAGCCTACTGATCACCTGGGACTTCTGTTTCAGGGAAATAACCTGCGAACCATGGGAGCTGAGGCTTTGGGAAAACTTCTTAGGGAGAACAAATCCATCAGGAGGTAAAAAAATGTATATACCTCTCTTTGTGCTATTCTTGCCGGATGGAGCACAACATTTGGAAAGGGTTGAGGGTGTTTTTTGTTGGGGTAGGAGGAATGCCAAGTGGTGCAATTTCTTGTGAGGGGTGGGACAAGTAAAGGCATGAAAAGTGGAGGTGCTCTTTCAGAGGACGCTGGGCCCTGGCAGCATCCTGCTCTCTGAAATTGAGTCCACGCACGGAGCTGGATGTTTGACCGGGCATACCGTGATCCAAATATCATTCAAGTTCATGCAGCAGTCTGTTTACTCCACGAACACCATTCCTGTCTGATTTCCCTAGCCTAACCTTAGAATGGAACAGCCTTGGCATGTGGGAGGAGGGCTTCTCCTTTTTCTGCCAAGGACTGAGAGCAAACAACTTTCTTCGGCGTCTGGATCTGCGCAATAACCAGATTAACCATCAAGGGGCTGAAGAGCTGGCCATGGCACTGACACAAAATACCAGCCTTCAGGAGCTGGGTAAGAGTTCTTTGCCCACGTACATATATGCATGAAAACACCATGTGTATCTTCAGGTTTCTTGCTTCAGTTTCTTCCAACTGGTTGGTGTCATTCCCAATTCCTATCAGTCTGGAATGCTTTGCCGACTTTGTGCAGGGAGAAGTCACAACTCCATGGCCTTTGGAGACTGGGAACTATAATTGGAATCTCTGGAACCAAACCTGCAGATGAAGAATTGTGTACTTGGAGTAGAACAGTCTTTAGTGGAGGAGGAAGGGTTTTCATTCCTATTTGTGGTTGGTGTTGGTATGCCTCATGACAGACTCTTAATACTTACTTCACACTCGTTTTGTCCTTATATGGAATTTTGGTGGAGTTTCCTTCAGGAAAATGTAGCTTTTGTTGCCAATTCTTTCTCATCCACAGGTCTTGTCTGTGGAAGGAAGGCTTGTGAGAGCCAAATGTGAGGCCCAGATTTGTGTAGATTTTCAACTGTCATGGCTTCCTGCAGTTTCCTAAAGATTTATCTTGCCTTTCTTTCTTTGTCAATTTCCCTCCCTCTCATTCATCTTCAAAGGGGACACAGTATTCACCTGTGTTTTTGCTAAGACCATCTGGGATTAGTTAACCGTGCTTGTAGATATATAAAGAGCATGGGTTCTCTTGAGCCCTGTGGTTTTCAGCAGATGTGTGACTACCGTGGTGAAAGTTTGCTTTCTGTATAGATTTGCGATGGAATAACATTGGGCTTCTGGGTGGCCGAGCTTTGCTGAACTGCCTGCACAGCAACAAGACCCTGAAGAGGCTCGAGCTGGCAGGGAATAATGTTCCTGGCGACATCCTGAAAGCTGTGGGTAAGTATGATGTGTGCACAGTAATGAATCACTTAACTCCTTTCCCAGTTCAGCACTTGGGGGATATAGGGCACTTGCTGCTTCAGAAGAGAGCTAACCCTCTTTTCCTCCCTTTCTCAACAGCATTTCCACAGTGCTCTATGTCACCTCCTCTTGTCCTTTAGTGAGGGCTAGTCAAGTTGGAAGTGTCGCTTTCACCAGCAAGAGCAAAAAAATAATTTGGATTGAGTTATTAGAGATTGCTGTGCCACATGAATGTGGGAGAATTTGAGACTTTTCCTCATAGTTTGCCTCTGATGAGCCAAGTTTTGATGTGGCTTATGCAGCACATCATGTCATTGTCCTGCCCACAGCAGAGCTGAGCATCTTTCCTGAGGCTGGGGTGTTGATTACCCCACACACACTGCTCTCGTTGATCCCATCCCAGCTTGTGATGTAAGGTGGGACTCTCTCTACGCGGGCCAGCATGAGAAGGGCAACTGTCCTGGTGCTTCTGATAGCCAGTTGTCATCCTGAGTGCTGTCTCTTCCAGCAGTGCTTGCTGTGCTGTTGCTTTAGAAACTTGTGCATGCTCTCCTGCTCTCTCTGCATCAGAACAAGCCTTGAATCACAACCAAGACCGTGAGGCTATCCTGAGTGAGGCCCAGAACCAAATGAACATCCTCAGCAAGGAGGTTTTGAGTCTGAAGGATGAGAAGAACAAGCAGGTCAGCAGATGTTGGCGGTTCAAATGGGGTAGCTGGAATCCTTTGCTTTCCCTTGAGGTCCCCACAGAACACTCAGTGACAGTATTATTGTGCACCTGAAGTTGCATTTGCATTTTTATGGGCAGGCACACAGCATAGTTTAGTACATTGGGTCCTTCCTCTGAGCTAGGTTGCCTAGGAATCAAGTGACAGTATGGGTATGGACACATCCCTGCTGAACACATTCTGGATTCTGGAGGAGTTTTGGTTATTTGTGCTTTAGTTTCATCTTTTGCAATTGGTTTGATACTTTCCAAGTGGTGTAAACCTAGAGATTTGTTTTTCCATCTGACACCTGAGGATGCAGAGTCCCTATAGCTGATGACCTTATTCAGGTGTGCTGATAAACCCATCAGACTTCCAGTTTGTTTCCAGTAGAATGGCTTGACATGTCTTCAGCTGTTGCTGGCAAGAGAAGAATGAGAAATGTAAGTGCTTGTAGCTGGTGCAATTCATTTTCTCACAGAATTTTGCCTTCTTCACAGTTCATGGATTTTGTGGATGCTGTAGACAAGCACAAAGAAGAAAAAGCCAGGAGTGAGAAGTGAGTTGGATTTCTAAATGTCTTCTGCTCTTTGATGGCAGAATTGAGCTCTCTCCATTTCCTGGCAGAAATTACCCACCTCTTTTTTTTTTCCTTTTATTTCCCTCCCAAATGCAGAATGTCTGTAGCACGAATCAGCCAGCTGCAGGATGCATTGGATGAGCAGTACTCCATTATGAATTCACTGAAAACCAAGTATGGAGGAGGAGAACCTTTGCCTTCCCACTATTTGTGCTGTATAAGCAGTGCCGAGCAGAGCTTCTAAGAAGGGGGATAATCGTGTAGGGTAGCTGACTTATTATTTTGGTTAGTTCTGCAGTAATATCCAGAAATTACAGTCAGATAAAGCCTTTGAGTTTGCCACACTAGTTAACCTGCTTTTAAGTAAAATTACAGTGTATTGGTGTAAGACAAAGTGAATTACAGAAGGTGGGAAGAAGGAAAAAGGATTCTGCAGATGGGATGGGGGCATGTTCCTTGCATGGTTTACAGCCTGGCAGGAATCGGTACCTGCTTTCCCTGGCAACTGGCAGTGTTCTCTGGGAACCGCTGCAGGTATTGAGGAGCCTGGCTTGGGAGCAATGAGGAAGAGCTGCTCAGAAGAAATGTTAGGTTATGCAGAGCCATATGCACATGGCAGTGGTTAGACTTCAAACTGCTGAGCCTGCCTACTTTAGTTCTGCCAGGTAAAGGCAGTGTTACTATGCCATGCAGTGATGTGGACATGTCCCTCTTGGACAGAATAAGCAAATTGCTTCTGCTACTCATGTTTAAAAATCTGTCTCTAATTTTAAACAACTTTGCAGTGGTATAAAATAGCTGGCTTTGTTCTGTGAGAGCAGGCAAATCCTGGAGGGGTCTGGGTGGGGAGAATGGCTTGTGGAAGACAGTGCAGGGCAAATGCAATGGGCACCAGAACACTGGGCCCTGAGAAGCCCCAGGTCACTGTTTGTAGATGCTGCTGCATACAAAGGTCAATGGTGTCCTTTTCCCAGAAGCAAAAAAATGCCTCATTTAGTTAGCCTGATTTCATCCACTGCCAGATGGATATTAGCACCTTGTACCAGGTGGCATAGAGAGCTTGCTGCAGTGTCTGCCTTGGAAAAGACTCCGGAAAGTGCTTCTCTTTATAGGCTGCAGATGACTGAAGCTGCCCTGGCTCTGTCTGAACAGAAGGTGCACAACCTGGGAGAGCTGCTGAATGCCATGAAACAGGAACAAAACTGTGTGGCTGAGTGCCACTTCAGGGAGCTCCAGCAACAAAAGCAGGTGAGCTGGATAAGTCCTAGTTATGTTTGAGAGCAGGGCTATAGGTCATAACTGGTTTGTGTAAATTTGGGGCATGCTGGATGGAATAGGGAAGCATGATTTTTACCACTAGTGGGTTAGCTAAAGCCACCATGACAAAAAATTCTTGTGTAAATTAGGTAGATGGGTGCCAGGTGTGAAGAGGAGTCGTGGTGTTTATGGGGTAGGTTGGATTTAGCTGGGTGTGATATTGGTTGGTAGTGCAAGAACTAGAGTGAGTACAGGTTTTTAATTTTGATTCTGTTTGCAGGAAGGTGCTGATCGGGAAGGCAGGCTTTTGCATGACTTGTCTGCTGCCAGTGAGAAAAATCTGCTGCTGAGAAACCAGGTAGGAAACCAAGTCCAAGTCTGAGAAGTGGCACTTGAACATATGTAACATCTGCTGCATATATATGGTCTCTACTTTGATCCTTGGTTGTGTGTGTCTTCGTTGTCCTGTACAGCCAACTTTCTCTGCTAACAGGAAAAGAAAAACCTTTGTGGTGGTAATTTCCTTGTGTAGGTGGATGAGTTGGAGAGGAAGTGCAAAGTTCAGCAGGATCAGCTGTTCCAGGTAAAACAAGACTTGACCAACACAACAGCGGAGCTGAAGCTGCGGGCTGTGGAGGCTGAAGGTGAGTGGAGGAGTAGAAACAGCTTGTGGACACCTGTGGTTGGGATCGCTGTTCCTGAGTCAACAGCACAGACAGCCGAGGAGAAAGGGTTCGCAGAGATGGTGAAAAAGTATGAGTACAGCTGTGTGGCAGGAATGCCAGAATTGTGATATGCCTGCTTTTAATCTGCAGAACGTCTGGAAACGGAGAAGAGAAGATTTAAACAAAGCCTTGAAGACATGGAATCCCTTCGGGTAAAAGAGGTAAGGATGGGGTTTCTGCAGCATCCCGGTTAGTCTTTCTTTGGTCCTGACCTACATCACCACTGGAGGTCATTGCTGTCATATGCTCTTAAAAAAGTTAAAAAGTTAGTGGGCTCAGATTTGTTGTGGGAATAATGGGCCATTTTTTCAAGCAAAGCCTGGCTGAAGAGATCACAAGACTTTCTACCAGCTAGTAAGATTTTCTAGCTTTTGAGAGTATGGGCCAGAGTGGTATGTGATGCTACAAGAGAGGCTGGGAGGCTGGCCTTTGTGTTGGTCTGTGCAGAGAGGTAGTTACAAATACAGAATCTTTTCCTGCTTCTGAAATGAATACACTTTAATGTTTTAATCGCTTATGGACAAGCAGTCCTTTAACGGGGCTCAGCATGCTAGTTCCTTTTCTGCTATGTTTCAAGGGGGGTTGTGTCTGAGTGTGGACAGGCCAACAGACTACAATCAATTCTCTTTGCAGTGTTTACTGAGGTCTGAAATCTCTCCAAAATAAAATTATACTAATAGATTTCTCTGAATATATAGAAATCTTTTAAGAAAAGGCACAGGCCAGGAAGATTTTACCAACCTTACAGCTAGAAAATGAATCTGTTGTGTTTTGTACCACTTGACAATGAGAGCTTGGACTTTATCTTCCTTGTGGCCTGGGAGGGATCTCTGTCTAAAAATTCCCAGTTTCTAGAGGGCAGATTGTATCTGTATTACAGTTTCCTAGTGGAGTTCTGGGAGAGGTAAGAACTTTCCTTTGGTGGTAGGTGGTTCAGTGAGAGGATGCTTCACTATCATGATGAGTGGTCCTGCTGCTTGCTGTGCCTGGAGATGGGAATGGTTTTCTGTCACTTGCTTAAATGGTTTCTGCTGCTTTGCAGGTGGATCGTATGACACAGCACATGGAGGCCAGTGAACGTTCCATGCACAACAGGATCCAGAGGCTGGAGGCCATCAGGATATCTCTGGAGGAGGTGAGAAAAAGTGCTCTAGGCACGTTTGAACACTCATATAGTGGTGCAAAGAGAAGGCTGCCAGGAAAGCTTTGTGGAGTCTTCCACTGCTTACCTTTGTAAAGATTGTCATGTGCTGTAAGGAGGAACAGAAAACAGCAGCATACCAGCTGAAATTATTTTTACTGCTTTGAGCTAAGGAAAAAGGTTCCAAGGAGAAACTTGTAAATTCAGATTGGACAAAAATAAGGATTCTGTTGAACATGGTTAGAGTGTTACCAAGATTGGAATTCACAGGTTTCCCATGTTGTCCCAAGTAGAGTAGCATGTTTATTCATATATATTTCCCCAGCTAGATCCAGCACTGCTCTTTCCTACTGCCTTGTTTTGGAAAGCTTTACCCATTACTTGTCCTCATATAACTGAAATTCGCACTGAGCTTAAATAGCAGCCTTGGAGTGAGGAAGGGTTTGTCATCTTGGTTTGCTTTTGCTGCCCCTGAGTGAGGAGAGCTGTGTCATATTGTAGCCTGTGACCGGAAGCTGCTAATGTTTTCTGGTCAGTGTTACAGCAGTGCAGCTTCTCTGGAATGATTTTCCATGTTTCTGTGGCAGGAGCTGAGCCAAGTCAAAGCAGCTGCACTAACTGAGCGAGGTCAGGCAGAGGAGGAGTTAATAAAAGTCCGGAGTCAGGCACGCTTGGAGGAGGTAAGGACAAGACCTGTGGGAAGGAAGTGGTTTGGCTACCTACTCTATATTTTAGTCTTGGGGAGCTGCTAAGTAACTCCTCTCTGGGTTTCACTGACTCACAAATGGTGTGATTGCTGAGGAAGGAGTCCTGAAAAGTCTGATTTTAATTGTCTTCAGTAGTAACAGAACTGATGTGGATATTGTCATGGCAGATTTAATTTAAGTTGCCAACATCTGAAGCCAGCAGATGGATGTTGATCATTCTTTTTAATGGCAACTCTCATGGGGTGCTCCTGTTTCTCTGAACTCTGAGAAATTTCTTCAGGTGGGTACTGCTGCTGGATAAATAAAGTCACTAGTATTGAACTCTGTGAAAATGGCAATGAAGTTAATATCCTGTGAAAGAGAACAAGAGATGATGGAAATACACAAAAACTATTAGAATATTTACTTACTTTTTACATCACAAAAGAAAATGCTTCACTGAGTTATAGACATAGAAATTTGATGTGTGGGACCCAGCAGTTGCTTAGCTGCATACAGTGGTGCTGCAGAGCCATTTGAGGTATGGAGGAAGTGAAGGTAGAGCATTGGTTGTAAACACTGGTGGTGGCATCGGTGCATCTGGCAAGGACTTGTCTCAGTTTCTCATTTGAGTGTTTCAGTCTGTCAGTGTTCTCTCTGGCAAGAGGAAGCAGCTTGGGGTCACTCCTGAGTGCAAGGAGCAGGGCTGTGTCCTGTGCTTGTCAGTGCCAGTTGACTCAATAAAGGAGTCACTGTATTAGGAACAAAGAGGGGAGAATCCCTTCACAGGAATGAAGTGGGACTGTTTAATTTTCATTTTCCTTTGTGTCTTACAGCAGCAACGACTAGAGCACCTAAAAGAGAAGCTGCGGCTGATGACTGAGTCAAGGGATGAAGCTCAGAACTGCTGCCTTAAGCAAAAAGAAATGGTTGCTGAGGCCCAGGCCAAAGCCAAACAGTTGAGCCTGTATGCTGATGGACTCAGGAGGAGGCTGGATGAACTTCAGCAGGTAGCTGGGACTGGAGTAGATATAGTCACGACAGCGCCAGAACAAGTTGCTGAAGTTGTTTGGTTGTTCATGGGTTTGTCTTTGTGTGTCAGGACCTGGACAGTAAGGAAGAGGAGAAAGTGACAGAGCTAAATAAGGTGAAAGTGGAATTACAGGAGCAGATTGGGCACTTGGAGGCTGAACGCGCAGCCCAGGATGGGCTGAGAGAGAAGATTGCAGCTCTGGAAAGACAGCTGAAAGGTGATGGATCCTTTCATGCTTCTCAAATGGTAATGCTGAGTTAGCCTGCACTGGGCCTGGAACTGAGCTGTGCTCACAGGTAGTGACAGCAGTGTTTCCTGCCTGTGTATACACCTATGAGTTGTACTCTCCATCCAGGGAGATACAGGGATTCCTGTCCTCATTTTATAGAGACCAAGACTCAGATGACCACCCAAAGCTGCACAGCCAGCAAGATGTTTGGATTTCCTGCACAGTGAAGTGTGCATGCTGTCTGTGCAAAACCTCTCATGTTGACTTACGCAGCTTCTCTTTTGTCCCTGTTGACCATACCACTTCCGTTGCCTTTGGCTTGTTCTTATTTATTCTAGGGATACCCTGATTTTCTTTTCTAATGCTGTTTTTCACAGCCCTATCCAGTAATCACCGTGAAGCACTGCTGGACAAAGAGGGTGAGATCTCTCTGCTGCTGGAGAAGCTGAGAATGAAGGAGGCTGAGATCTCCAGGGTGAGGGAAGAGGAGGCGCAGCGAGCAAGTTTCTTGCAGAATGCCATCATGGCATATGTGCAAGGATCTCCCTTGGGAACCCACAGTTCTAGAAAGTGAGAGCGTGGCTTAAAGGATCCAAATACCTGCTGTCAGGGAAAGGGTGACCAACTCAGGTAGAACTCCTTCTTCCTAAATGGGACAGTTTTATCAGAGTGGGGTGACACAAAGGCTTGCAAACAGAAAAACGCTCTCGCTGTTCAGAAACCTTCTTCCTGACAGCGTAAAGGAGAGGAGGAAACAGCTGTTCAGGCTCGTGGGTCTGAGTCCATGATGTGGAGCCCCTTCCCCTGCATTGCCATAGCCTATCAGCACAGGGGGTTACTCATTACTGGGGGAGGGGTTGTGTGTTCCCTGGCAGGGTCCTGCTGCAGCATTTGTTTGGGTGCCAGGGCTGTTCACAGAGAAATGTGATAAAATGTGACAGGAGTGTTTATAGTTCCCTGTGGGCCAGAGCGATTTGCTTTGCTAATGGGATCCTGAAACTGCTGGAAACACCAGATATAACCCACCTGTGCTTTTTCACCCAGTGTTTACAGGCAGAAGCAGAGTCTGACAGGGCCCTCTCTGGCTTGTTTACCCCTCCCTGCTGTGGCTCTCACTGTATTGGTGGGCAGTAGACACACATTCAGCATAGACAGAAACAGCTGTACGGAAGGGCTTCGGGTGCAGTGCTGTTCATGTCTTTGTGGGACAGCTGGGCTTTGGCCGTGCTTCTACTTACACAACACTGAGTGTCAGGGAAAGGGTGAGTGGGTGATTAGCTGTCAACATCTGTGCTTCTTCACTGTGAACTGCAGCCCTTAGGTGAAGATGTTGTGGCCAGTATTGCAACAGGATTTAGTTTCACTGGGAAATGGCAAGACTGTTCTCCTGGCTTCTCAGGCTCCTAGAACTGAGTGCTATGGCCTTAACCTGGAGAGGAGCAATGCTTCTGGCGTGACACTGGGGAGTTGCTCAGAGCACAAAGGGGAGAAGGTGGTTCCTCTCCTGACAGCACAAGTCCTTGCAAGGGTTACGAGAGTCTGAATTGGAGAAAGCAGGAGCTGCTGTCAGGCCAGCAGTCTTAAGAGCCTTGAGGGAGAACCTTGTGAGTCTGGGGTGGGAACGTATCTTAGAGTACGTATTTTAAGAGACACCTGGAAAATGAAAGTTTCTGTGTGGACTGGTTGCTTTGTGTTCATGATTTTTTATTTTGGGTTTTGCTCTGCTTTTTTAATAAAGAACTTTTGCATTTTGCTATTAACACTGGAGAGTGGCAAACTGAATGTTTGGCTGATGTGTGGAGGGTGGGGCCTTCTGCTGTGTTACTTTCCTGAAGACCCTGTCAGCCTGTCCTGGAGCTAAAAGGCTGTTACAGATGGATAAGATGGGTATGGGTTTGGTTCTGGACTAAGATAAAAGCAAAGAAGCTGGGAAGCTGTTCCCTAGTCACAACGAAGACAGCCTGTGGCGGTAGCTACTTTGTGGCTGCTAGGCAGTGCTGCAGACCCGCAGGTAAGGGAAAAGCAAAGCCTGTTGTTTTCAGACAGGGCCACTAGTGTGGGCACCTCTGTTCCCGGCAGGATACCTTGGGGAGCTGGGGGGAGCCAAAAGCCATCTTCCTGCAGGATTTTTGCTACTCCATCTTTGTTCCTCAGCAGCTCTGGGCAGACGACGGTGAACTGTGCAGCTACAACGTAACCAGGTTTTAAAGCTTTGTCCTCGCGCCGGTGGGCCCAATGCGGTAACCGGCCCTGAGCAGCACCCGCCGCCTCTTTCACGGGGCGGGGCCGCCGCTTCTCTGTCCCACCGCCCGCGGCGGAGCCGCGTCTGGCCCCGGGAGAGCGGCGGGGGCGGGGCCGGCGGGAGGCACGGGCCCTGCCCCCGATGCACGGCTCGGCTCGGCTCGGCCCCGCTCCGCTCGGCTCTGCACGGCTCGGCTCCACTCGGTTCGGCCCCGCCCCACCCCGCGGGCGGTCACTGCGGCGCAGTCGCGGCGCCGCCATCGCGGGCAGATGCAGGCGATCAAGTGTGTGGTGGTGGGCGACGGGTGAGTGCGGGAGGGGCCGCCCCGGCCGCGCCCCGGCCCCCGCAGCCCCGCACCAAACGGGCCCGGCGGCGCCGAGGGAAGGAGGGAGGGCTGGCCCGGGCCTGCGTCCCGGGAGAGCTGCTCCGCCGGCGGGAGGCCCCGCGTCAGGCGGCGAGGCTCGGTCCGGCCTGGATTGACGAGGGCGTGGCTCGGGTGGGGCTGGGCCGGGGGCGGCGGGAGCGGGGCCGGCGGGAGACTGGGGCCTTGCCGCGGCCCGCGCAACCCTGCCCTGCTCCTTTCATAGTTCATGAACTTGGGTGCTGCCTGGGTAGCAAACAGGCTTCTCTTGGGTTTTACATCTGCCTCCTTGTTGTTTTATTTAGGTGCCGGTATTTCGCTATTTTTCACTGTACGTGCTTGATTCATGACAGAGTCCTCCCGAAAATCTTGATGTTTGCAGGTTTCGTATGTCCTTTTGTTGATCCGAGGAGAAATGCATTGCTCTTTCTGATTTCACCATGTGCTCCTTGTCACCCTTTTTGCTTTTTTCTTTAGGCTCTTCCTAAATGCCTTTTTCTGAGAACACATCTGCCTGCAAGATGCAGGCATGCACTAGATTTATGCTGCTTTGTAACTTTCCTAGCTCATCGTGCGTATTTTTCTTCACAATTCCAGTTTACTTTTCTGATCACATCAGCAAGAACAGAGCTGAGGTACTCAGACCTAAATGTGAACTGGTCTTAGGCAGGGACTAGACTTCCCCTTTCTCGTGTGTGCCACCCCCTCAAATACATGTTTGTGGTGAGGCCTTCCAGGTTCCAGCCTGTGTGGGGGCTAAAGAAGGGAGTAGGAGAAAGCCAGCCACCCAAACAACACAGCCTTATTGCAGCGGGGAGAGGAATGACTGGGAGCAGAGGATGTTGGAAAGGGAGTTCAGCTGAAGGTTTGCTGTCTTGTGTTTTGCCTTAAGACCAAGTCAACAGTGCAGACTAAATGAAGTTGGAAACACATAGATACACAGTTTTTGTGAATTACAAGCTTCCCTGTTTGGTGGGAGAGAGAAGTCAGTTCAGGAGGAAAGTTGGACGAGTCAGCAGACAGAACTTCTCTCTTCTCAGACCGAGGGGACCTAATCCAGAGGAGAAGTTGTAATAGTGGTCCGTCGTCTCTGTGCTTTCTGTCATCCTGGTGTGTGCAGGAGACTGTCGACTCTGTTCCTCTCGTCTGACGTCTTTTCTTACGTCAGTCTGGTTGCAGAATTGGGTAGGGGATACCCAACTCTGCTAGCTATTCAGCTTCACCCAGGCACCTCACAGCCAGCTTTCCCTGGCATTGGCACTCACGATCTTTTTCTGGAAGGTTGTCTGCAGTTCACAACTTTCTTGATGGTAAAGAGGTTGCTCACACTGCTGGTACTCCTCCATTCTTACAGCGAAGCTTTCCATTAGGAAATCTGCAGGACTGGTTAAAGTCTGTATGCTTACGCTATTGCCAGCCAGGCCTGGCCTGGCCCTTGCCAGCTGCCACTGCTGGGCTGACCAGTCCTGCCAACCTCCAACAAAGCCCTGAGCTGGTATTTTCATCCTTCTTCGCTAATCTTTTTCCAAACCTTCAGTGGTCAGTTTTAAAGTCCAGTATTGTTTATGGATACTTATTTTTTTCCCCTTTGTATTTATTGATAGTGAATTCCTATCTGAGGAGCTTGCAGAATTCTGCATCGTTGTGTGTTTTTTAACCTCACTGTTTTTCCATTTTGCTGAATTACTATGCATCTGTTGAGCCTAGCACACAACCCTAATTTATTGCCTCTCTTGGTTCATGAAACAACTATATTTTGACTGATGTCTTGCTGAGGGCTGAATGGGTAGGGAAAAGGAGTGGGAGAGAGTAGGGTCAGGAAGTGCTCGGGCAAGGTGCACCTTTTGAGTTCAGGCCGTGTCTGTGACAACTAGGGAGTTCTAGCCTGCAACAGGTTTGTTTTCTCACACGGTAACTTTTTATCTAACCTTGTGTTTTCCGTGGGGGAAGGGTGAGTTTTACTGCCTTAATGCTCCGCGCTGTACCCTTCTTTATGCTTGTCACTCTTACCCTCTGCAGAGCTGTAGGGAAGACCTGCTTGCTGATCAGTTACACCACAAATGCCTTTCCTGGAGAATACATTCCCACCGTGTAAGTAATGGCCTTGGGCTTCAGTTGCTTTTTGATTCGTATGCACGTGTGTGTAAAAGTTGGGTTTGTATGTGAGGAGGTGGCTGTTGCAAATCAGCCTATGAACTTCACAGGTGAGGATGATGCTGTGGCTTTGTGTGTGAGGAAGGCATATTGTCCCCACTGGAACTGTGCTGCAATATCCTTTCCTGATTCACTGCCCCTTTGAATTCCGTATAGAGATTTGAAGGTCACCACAAAATTGTCACTGATGGGGACTCCTCCTTGGCAGGTTCGATAATTATTCTGCCAATGTGATGGTAGATGGAAAGCCAGTGAACCTGGGCCTCTGGGATACAGCAGGGCAAGAAGACTATGACCGACTGCGGCCACTTTCCTACCCACAAACGGTGAGTGCTGGGCTTGGACTGGCTTGTGACTGCTCCCTCTCAGAGACAGGGAGGCATCCAAGGACAGGCATGCTTCTTCCCTTTGAGGAAAGTCTGAGTTCTTGCAGCTGCACCCATAATTCGGTTGTTTAAGAAGTATCACATCTGATTTTTCCTAAGAGATTGTCCTTTTCTAGTCCCTGCTTTGTAATGGTCTTTGAAGAGTTATGGGTGCCCCAGGGAGGCTCAAGTAAAAGGAATGCTGTAGGGCTGCTGTGCAAGTGTAGCCAGTTCCATATTCCCATTCTCTCTCAGCAGGACAGATCCCTGGCTGCACTAGGAGTGTTTCTGGGTGTAGCAGTTCCTACGCAGCTGTGCTGCTGGTGAAACCCTTAGCGCTATTAAGATGTTTGAGGCCTCAGGCTCTTAACATGCAGAGCCCAGCACTGTGGAAAAAGATGTAATCATACACTCAAGGTCTATTCCTTCCCTCTCTGAATTAGTTTAACACCCTTAATGGGGAAGAATTTCTTAAAGCCACAGCAGTCCTTGCTTGTGGAAGGAGGTTGTCCTTTCTCAGGCTCCCTCTGCAGCCTCCCTCCACTGTCTCTAGCTTTTTCTTTCTGCACAGCTGACCCTCTTGTTTCTGCACAGGATGTTTTCTTGATCTGCTTCTCCCTTGTGAGTCCAGCCTCCTTTGAGAATGTCAGAGCTAAGGTAAAGTATTCTCCTCCTGGGTGAAACAGTAGAAGGGAAGAACTAGTGACACTCCCTGCCCCACCCAGCACCACACCCTACAAGCCCAAAACTTCAAGCAGTAATGTTTTGGTGAGGGAAAATCATAGTCTGCAGGTTTTAAGCAGGGCCTACTTTTTATTCATGACTTCTTTGGCTAAGTTACTGCCTTTCTGAATCTGTGTTTTAAGATAAGGGATGTCTTAGAAGCTAAAATAGAGTTAAGGGCAGCGCTGTGTGCAGAGTTAGCTGGCAATGTCTGTCATGATTCTTTGTCTCAGTGCCTTCATTATTACATCTGCACTAGTCTCTTTTTGCAGAGCATATTAGAACTGTAGGCAGCAGTATCCTGTTCAGGTGTTGCCACCATGTCAGTAGTAAACCTCTTGTTGCCAATAGTAGGAATGCATCCTCATGGTTATGGCCACTCATGTAACTACTTTTCTTATCATGCCTCTCTGTTTCAGTGGTACCCTGAGGTCCGACACCATTGCCCAAATACACCTATTATCCTGGTGGGCACCAAGCTGGACTTGAGGGATGATAAGGACACCATTGAAAGGTTACGTGATAAGAAACTGGCCCCCATCACCTATCCCCAAGGCTTGGCCATGGCTCGGGAGATCGGTGAGTCTCATGAGCAGATGTCGGTGGCACTGAACTTTGTGAGGGGGTGAGGGACAGCGTATGGTGGTAGAACTGGAGTGGTTGAGCTGGAGCTCTCTTTCCCCAGGGTCGGTAAAGTACCTCGAATGCTCTGCCCTGACACAGCGGGGCTTGAAGACGGTGTTTGATGAAGCCATCCGGGCTGTGCTCTGCCCACCGCCTGTGAAGAAGCCTGGCAAAAAGTGTACCATGTTTTGAGGGCTGTGGCCTAGGTGTTGGCTCAGCATGCTGTCATCCTCTGACAGATTGCATATTAAGCTGGGTGTTTCTGAAGGGGGCTGGGATGTGTAGGGCCCTTCATCATGTATGAAGTCAGTGTTTTTTAAATGTCTCTTTGATTTAACGTCAGTGTTGATGTGAAGGGGCAGTGGGGGCAGGAGACCAGCTGGGGACTATACAGCCCCCAGGGGAGGTACAACGGGGAAGGCAAGGTAGCTCCTTCGGGCAACAGGCTGTTTTGGCTCTCCTGAACTCCAAGTGGAAGGGGCTGAGACATCCATCCTGTTCTGGAAACACCTGTTTTCAACCTGCAGGTGAAACAGGTGGTGAAGATCCTGGTGGGAGCGGGGAGGGAGCTGATTTCAATGGTGCTGAAAGACAAGAATAGCTGGGAGGGTGGTAGAGTCTCCTTGCCCAGCCTGCTGTGGCTAACAGTTAACAAACTGGTGCTCTAGCAGAATGTTCCTGAGACTGTTAAAGAAATCATAACCAGCCCTGGAAGGGGTCAACGTAAATGAGAAGCTGAAAAACTAATCATTAGGTGCTTTATTGGGTACTAGCCAAACTCTGTGAGTGAAACAGCTCTGTGCAATCAATGCATTTGCCTTTTTGTGTGCACACCCTAGGACAGCATGGTGCTGCTCCCCCCCATTAGTCTTTAGCAGGGCCTCCCCCCAAAATCCAGTCTCTGCAGAGCAGGGCTGGGGTTGTTGCCTCTATTTTTTTTTTTCTACTAAAGACAGCAAAGGAAGCAATGAGGAGTCTGCTAACTTCTTTCCCTTCCCACTGAAAATACAGACAGACTCTGTGGATTTGGATGGAACAGGGAGAGCTTCTGAAGGGTTGTGGGGGGGGAACAGGGTTGGAAGAGAGGTCCAATTTCTAATCATCATGTAGAGTGACAAGATAAAACCTTATTTGGTGCAATAAACATTCTCCATGAAGGCGTATGTGAGCTTTATTATATAGCAGCCTTGCAAAGCTGATTTTCTGCCTCACCTCTAATACAGTCTTCAGCCCTGCTGCCCCTCCAGCAAGAGGTCTGTGTCATTGTTTACAATCCATTGTTTACTATCCAGTTTACATCTATGCAGTACTCATATGTAAACTGAGGCCAGGTGTGAAATGCAGGTGTCATCTTAGGAGACAAGAAAGCCCCCGTCGATCATCAGTGAGCTGCCAGTTGTCATAGCACTCTTGTCACTCAGCAGGAAGAGAATGCTGTTCACCACATCATCCACCTCTGCAATCAAACACAGAGAACATCTGATGGCCACCTCAAATTGTACCAGAAAAACAAGCACCTAAAAAGGTCTGCCTTTGACCTCTACAGGTAATTAGAGCAGGAAAGTGTTTCTGCCTTCAAACTGTGCTTGATGAAGTGTCCAGGACAGTGTGGCTGAAAGCTGGACATCAAAGTGTCCTTGTGATCAAATGATGCTTAGGTCACAGCAAACACCCAGTCAGGTTTATGAGCAATAGGCTAAGTTCATTTCACTTGTCCCAAGATGAGGAGGCTGTAGAAGCAAGAAGGAGGGTTGATTCTCACCCTGTCCTGATCAAATACTTCAGGAGTTCAGCCAAAATGCACTCAGCAGAGCTGTCACTTGGCCCAAAAATCAGCAAAGTACTTCTGGCTCTGATGTCAGTGAGAAGGAAGGCTTGGAGAAAACACAAGAGCACAGCCTGGGAGCAGACCTACATCACTGACCTGCGAACTTTCCCAGGGGAATCCGATTAATCATGGCAGCAGATTTCTGAGGATCACTCCAGTTAATTCTCCCCATGTCAGTCATAACCACAGTGGGGTTCACAGTGTTCACCCTAATCTGGGACCAGGAGGAACAAACAAGCTAACCCAACTGCTGTGGTTGTGCTCAGGTTCAGCTTTCACACTTTTTTCTCACAGACTCCTACCTTGTGGGGTCCCAGTTCCATTGCCATTACTTTGCTCAGCATATCCAAAGCACTTTTTGTGGAACCTTTAAGAGAAGGGAAGAACAGGAGGTATTTAACTACATAGCACCTGGTCTGGAACACGCGGGTATTCCACTACCCAGAACTGGCAGCGGGCAGCTTGGTGACTATGGGTCTTCAGCTGATCAAAACTGAGAGGGGCACTGCTAAAGCTGCACACACTTACAGTAAACAGCATGATCCCTCAGTGCACGCTTTGATGCCTGGCTGGAGACATTCACAATAGCCCCTGCCACCTGCTGTGCAATCATCTGTCGAGCAACTATCTGGGAGGGGGTAGGAGAGAAAAAAAAAGAGGAATGTCAGAATCCTAAAAAGAGAAATCATTACTTCACTCCACAGGACTCTCACTGGGCTAGTATGGTAGACCAAAGAACAAAAACGTCTGGAGGAAGCAAGTCCTCACTGCCTCCTGCTTACAAGAGAGTCAAAGCAAGAGCCCGTGAAGGGGCTGTACATGTAGGCTGTCGGGTTGACTTTGGACTGCAGTCCTTTCAGCCCCGACAGTGGACACATATCCCTGCTATGTACAACAATTTAGTCACTGCTTTTCATGGAGGCAGCTGCAGCAACTGTTCTTCCTCACCTGGGAGACATGAAGCACAGCCCCAAAATTCACATCAAGAGACCTACAAATAAATCAAATTTAAGTTACAGAGTGGTTGTAGCCCAGCCCAGAGAACTGTTTGGGAGGCAGCAAAGGACTAGTGCTGCTGGTCTCTTGGAAACACTGGTGATAGTCTAGGACATGGACAGAAATGCAAAGTGTAGGAGGAGCCAGAATGGTCAGGTGTGAATGCAATGCACTTTCCATTGGCTGCAAGCTTGTCAGCGTGTGGGGAGGTGCAGGCATCAGGCACATTTCGAACAGGACTCTGCTCTTACACAGCCTAATGGAATTCCTGTGTCAAAGTTTAAACAGAGCCCTGGGTGTGAGCCAGGGCAGATGAATCTTAGGTCAAGCAAACCCTTCACATAGATTTATGCAGCAAAGCCGCTGTAATAGAGGCAGCATTTCTTCTGTTTGCTACATTGTGCTTCCTTAGTCAGGCTTCCGCCTGCCACTTCTGCTGATTGATCTTAGTAGAATCTATACATTTTATGTTCTAGTCACAAACCTTTATTATAGATTCTCAACAGCCATTTTCAACATAGGGACACAGCACGACCCAGTTTCTCAGAAGGACGTGGACTCAACATAGCCTGTATCCTAAAGCATACTCACAACAAAACTACAGAGCTTTTCAGAGAAAAAAGATGTCATGTTATTGTAGTTAGCAAATTTAATTTCCCACCGTGACTGGTTTTTGCTTCCTTACCTGGCTTTGTTGTCCCTATTTCTGAATTGTCTTAGCAACAACTACCTTTCAATTTAACCAAGCTGGAACTAGACTGGAAGCTCTGAGCTTGATGAGCAGCAAAGGCACTCTCCTCCCGTGCCAGTGGGATGGTGGGTGCAGCCCACCATTCTGGAGGTGACACTGTAGGTTCTGGCTACTTACAAATGGATGTAAGAGCCAGTGCTTGGTTTCCTTTTGCTGTTTAAGGAGTGAAAGGTGATGTTATAAAAAATGAAAAGACAGTAAAGAAAAAGGACATACGCAGTAACAAATCGACCAACACGGGGCACTGCTAAAAGTGTGCATGTCAGCCTGTCTGGTGTCTGTGCATCAGCTGCTGTCTTTGTTCTTTCCAGCTACTTCCCCTCTAATAACACCCTTTTCTGGAAAGCTCTGCCGCCGTTTTTGACGTTCACAGCTTTGGGACGCCGTGGCGGGCATACTCGGCCCCAGAGCTTCCCGTGGAGCTGCGGTCACGTGCGGGAGCCGCCTGGGAGGCCGGGGCCGAACACTCACCGCTGCAGGGCCGACCGCGTCACCTCCAGGAACGGCTGCAGCTCCGCCACCGCCGCGTTGTTAACCAGCAGCTCGAACGGCCCCGCCGCGCCCACCGCCGCCTCCACAGCCTCCCAGTCAGCCAAGTCCAGGCAAAGGGTCTCGATGCCCGGGCACTGCGGCGAGGGCGGCCGCCGTGGGCGGGAAGCCGCGAGGGAGCCCGGGGGCCCGGTGCGGGGTTATTGGGGCGGGGGAGGGGGGCAGGAGGAGGGGGTCCGGTACCTCCCGCGTGAGGCTCTCCAAGTCCGCCGCCGTTCGGCTCAGCGCGGTCACGCGGGCCCCGGCCCTGCTCAGCGCCACGGCCACGGCGCGACCGATCCCTGGGGGGAGACGGCGTCAGACTCGCCCCGGCCCGACCCCCGCCCCCGGCCCTCCGCCCGCGGTAACCTTTGCCGGCCCCAGTCACCAGGGCCCTCCGACCGCGGAAGCTGAGATACGACTCCATGGCTCGGCTGGACTGTGGCCGGGGCGGAGTCCGGGGGCGGGGCGACCCGACAGGGCGGGAGAGCAGCGCGATCTTTCCTCGCCTCCGGGGCCGGACGCTGCCCGTCGTCCAGGGAACGCAGCACGAAGCCGTCTCCAGGCGCATCCAGCAAGACGCACACAGAGGTGAAGTTTCTTGGCTCTCACTCTTGACAGGACTAGCTTTGAGCGACCACAGAAACCCAGGCTGATGAAAAAGACCTGCCAGCTCTCCCCCCTCGAAGTTGCTGATGAAGATGACAGCTAAAATCCTCATTATCTCAATTCTTTGAGTATACTTTGTTAATCAGCATCTGCAAGGATTCTTCTCATTCTTATCTGTTCTCCCCATCCCAGTCATCGAGCTTACTTGCTTTTTGGCCCTTGGCGTCACATGAGCCTGACAGGAGGGTGTAGTTTTCTGGATTAGTGGGTTTATGGTCCATTTTTGAAACAGAGCACATGTGAAGAAATATGAAAGAACACAGCCTTTCACATATTTAAATATTATTTTATAGAATCACTTTGTGTATGAAAAAGTAGTTTGATGAAAAAGCTGCATCCTGATAGATCCACACAGCTTACTGTAATCTCAAGAAACCTTGGAACGGGCCTGAACACACTGAACAGTTTCCTATTGCCCTGCAAGAGAACACGGTCCTTTTTAAGTTCCATACACACCGTCCCAGCTTTGAGGGCACTGCCTCTTTGGCACACCTAGTGTGACCTGTAACCACAATGTGAAACTTCTACCGTTTAGTTTTGCTGCCATCAATATAAAGTGTTGTAATTTTTTAACTCCAGTTTGCCACAATTGCTGCCCAGTCCATGCTGTCTGTGTCATCTTACAAGAGGCTGCTTCCAGTGGAAGGGGAAGAAAAGTTCCAACAGAAGAGTTCAGAAGAAGTGCTTGAAGACAGAATCACCTCAAGAGCTCCCGAAGTTTCACAGTTTTCTGCTACAGGATTTTAAAACCAAGAACCTAACAAGTGTTTTAAAAAAAATTATATGGATACCAGGAATCTCCAGAACTATTAATGACAAATCATTAAACCACAGGATGCCTCACTTCTAGTTAGCAGAAGACCTAATAAAGAGGTAGAACCTGCTATTCCATAAATCCTCCTCTGTGACAGGCACAGCTGTAACACTGACAGCCCATTAGGGAACACCCAGTGTGCTAGCTGGGCTTTGATCTAGTTCCCTGCAGCATTCTTATTTCTATACCTCATAGTCACCTTAGTACACATGGCAGAAAGGAGAAATACAAGAATGAGCTGCAGGACTGTGTAAGTAGCAGTCAGCTTGTTTGCTCCTCAGTGGAGCTAACTAAAATCATGCAAAGAAGGCAATGTACTGAGGTAAACACGGAAAGGTTTGTTAAAATGCAGGGAACATGGTATATTTTAGGAGGCTGACACCTGTGCTAAGTGGCATACTTGAATACACTACAGGCATTTGCGAGGTTAAGTAAGTACCTGAAGCCCACAGTACAGCTGAGCACAGCCATTTACAAACCTGAAACTTCTGCTAGGTCCACAATCAAGCCAGTAATCACAGTTCCAGATCATACAATGGCATTCTATTATCCTTCCCTTAATTTGGCCTCAAACTCTAGCATTAAACCAGAAAGTATTTTTTGAAGAGTCTGCAAGAGTAAACAGTGGTTTTGAAAATTTTTTTTTTTTTTTTTTTTTTTTTTTTTTTTTTAATGGTATTCTCCAGGTCAGATAAGGTTTGCACATGGCCAAAGTCTGGGCTAACAAAAAAGTAGACATATGGTGCCCCATTCATTCCACTTTCAAAACTAAATTTACTTTCTTTAAAAAGCAGCAGCAGATGATACTGCTAGAGCACTGAACTGCTTGTGAGTGTGCAGTCTCCTTTTAGTAACTGCATGAACTATTTGTTGAAATATTAAGGAGTAAAAACAAACAGTGATCTTTATGGTAATTAAAAGATTATCTGAAGAAGCTGGAGTAACCATGGTCATACAATTAAAGGTCCTCAAATGATACCATCAAAACCTTCCTCAGTGCACTGCAGCTATCTAGCATTCCTTCCCCCCATCACACAGCTTCAGAAACAGGGTGTGTTTTGCCAGCAAAAGCTTCTCCAGCTCATGCGACAACTACTGGCCAAGTGGGAGGAACAATTACCATCTTGTCAGGCAAATATTTCTTCAATATCAAATATCAAGAGAATAGATCATACTCATCAACCATTGCAAATCAGCTGGCATGCGAGCCAGGTCTGACAATTACCTCCACAGGAGGTACACATGGATGACGGGAGAATGTGCATTGTAAGCAACTTGTCCAGTCCTGAGTAAGCTTACCCTCACACAGGGTTTTCCCATGACAAAGGCTTTCAGCCTTGTTTACCCTAGTAATTCCAGGATTTCTGTATTCTGGCCCACTGGAGTTTTAATCTGGCAGGCCACAGAAGCCCTTAAGTAATTCTGTTCCCAAGAAAGATGACTGAAAACTTTGCCTCTCTTGTCACCATGGGGACTACAGTCTGCTCTAGCACTCCAGCTTCAAGACAGTGGCTTCTAAAAACCCCTAAGGGTAGTAAGAACAGTCTCACTCCCAGTACTGTATTTACCTCAGATGTGCCCAAGCACAGGTTCACATGACATCAGATGAAAGTGTAAAGTGACTCATACACACAGGACTGTGGTCATCTTATGAAGAGCCACTAGACAAAAGAACAAAGATTCTTCTTGGAATGTCCCAGGCTGCAGCTGAACAAACCACATCTGACTGCTTTTCTAAACAGAAACTGTCTACCTCCTTTGTAGATACCACTGGTTGTCTCCCAGAAGAATAAAACCACCAAAAAACTCCACAACTCCTGTCTTATGCAAACTAGCTAAGACATAGGTGTCAGTGGCTGGTCAAGAATTATGACATCTTCTTAGCAGGGCACCAAATAGTGTCAGGATAAAGCAGACAATGGACAGATTTAAATCTATATTGGGAAAAAAAAAAAAAAAAGACAGCATTAGATTGGAATTCTCCATACACAGAACATACTAGCATTGAATGTGCAGCAGTCTGACGGAGCAGAGGGTGGGTTTACCTGCTTTTGGCACAGTAACAAGAGCTGACATGAGAAAATAACCCCATTAGTGGGTCTGATCATCTTACAGATGACAAACATGAACACGGTAGGGAGATCTTGTTTTGGAAGTGGACACTCACCGGGTTGGATCTTGCTGAAGGCCAAACACTCCTCCCACACTCACGACATTGTGTTTGTTCTCAGGGTCACCGTAACTCAGGGTTACCTGTAAAAATAAGTAAGTATTCAGAACTTTTAACACTAAGGCAGAAAACCAGAGTGGAAACAGCAGGGTGTGAATGTGGTACCAAGAAAGTCTCCAAAGATGCTGTCTAATCTGAACATGGATCACATTTGGAGGACAGCAGTTAGTTCTGATGTAAGGAATGTTGGTGCTGAATGGCACTAATGGCAATGGGGGAGAATACACAGAAGATCTGAAACTTGCATTGCCCTGAAGAACAAGATGAGTTTGAATTGTAAGCTTTGTAAGGACATTAATCCTGCTACTGTCTGTACCTTCGCTAAATAATACGTTCATCCTCACCAGACATTGCCTGAAGTCTGCAATAGCAATGTTTTAGCACAGGGGAAAAATATAAACATTTGCATGTTAAATGGCATGGAAAGGATTGTCATGTTTCAAATCTGGAACAAAATTTAGATCTTTGGAACACCCAATGAGTGCTGTTCCTCCACACAAGCACTGCATTAAGAATTTTTCGGGTGTCAGGTACAAGAAGACTTATGTTTTCTTTATAATTGTACATTTCCTGGGTTTTGGGGTAGCTGTCATCATCTCATGGAACCAATGATCATCAGTGAAACAATGTATTCATGCTACAGTCACATTCACTAAGATGAAGGAGATGACATCACGGTGGAATCTGGCCCCAAGCGTACATTTCTGCTGCCTAATACAATTGCCAGAAAAATATAACCACGCAGCGTTGCAGGGGCAAAACCACACTCCTGTTTACTTAGGGTGCCAAGCAATGTGATGCAGGCAACGCTGCTGGATGGCCTTGTGGCTCCATCTGCTGCCCAGGAGGTAAAATGTATCCCAGCAATTAAAAAGTAACTTGATTTTTCAGAAGCAACTTTAAGTTTCTTGAGATTCAGACAAATTATTCTTAAAAATGATCAAACATTTAATTATGTCTTAGCTATTGAATAAGTACTTACTATAGCTGCCTTTTTGAACAGCATTAATTAAGACTGAAACTTTGTTAGGCAAAACAAGGAAGACTATTTAGCAAACTTTTACACTTTCTGCTACTGCTACATGCAAAAAGTCAGGGTTTAGAAGGAGATGGGGAACACCCTACTTAGGCTTCATGTAGCAGAATGTGTCCCCAAAGGAGGGGACAGCTAGGGTGACCAGTTGGCTAGGGTGAAAGTGCGCTTTTTACCTAAATGAAGGAATTAAGCAGGACACAGCTCTGAGTGAGTCTGTAGATATCCTTCTTTGCTGAAGAGTGCTAAGTCTATGCAGAATATTCTTTCTGATCCGACTAAGGTGTATTTATAAGGATGGGACATGAGGTGTAGTCCTACCTGCTGCAGCACAGACTCGCCTTGTAGTCTCTGCAGATTTTCCAGGTGGGAATGGAACAACGGGCTGTGTAGCAGCTTTACCTCCAGCAGCCCTTCGATGATGTAGCCAATAGTGCAGTCATCGGGAAGACGCACTCTTTCTGCGGTACTGATGAAATTGCCCAGGCTGTGACAGAGAGCATAGGAGACAAGCCAAAATATGTTTTAAAGCCTCCCAAACATGTATTGATGGAGCTCAGCTAGGAACAGTGCTTACCTGGCCCAGGGACTCATCTTCAGGGCAAGACCTCGGCTGATACAGAACCCAGCTCCACCTGTGGCAAACCAGAATTTCACAGTTGTCTTCTGAAGAGCAAAAAGAAAAAACACACAATAGTTACTGATAATCAGCTTTTTCCATTTGGCTGCGCAGGGAAGGGAACTCAAGGTTCTATCTGATATCACATAATACATCTGAGTCAGAACAAGGCTACAGATGAATCCCGATTTGTTTAGGCTGCTGGAAAGTGCAGCTAGCTGTTCTCTCAAATGAAACTATCTTGAAACAGCCAGCAGGTGAACCATCAAATGACCCTAAGGGAGTTATGGAAAACGATAGCCCCACTTCTACCCAATCCCATCTGTCCCCTGTTCATTTTAACTAAGGGTCATAGCCAGCTCAGTGTTACTGAGGATATCAAAGGTGATCCATATATATTGGCTCCATGTCCGAGGAGACTATTTTGTTGTGCAGAGTCTTCCCTAACAAGCTGCTTTATTATAACTGACTTTCTGGCCAGTGGATTGATATATCTTTAGAACTGCCAGTGTAGGCAACCTGATTAGGACTTTTTCCTTAGCACATGTATCTTGTGATTGAGATATGTTTGCTTCCAGTTCTTGAAAACTTAGCAACCACTTTATATTGGAAATGTTTTATCTATCCAGAAGGCTTTTGTCACCCCTCTCAGGTTGGTTCAAGATGATGACAATGTGTGTGATACTGCACCCAAAACAAATAAAAAACCCCTTGAACTCCCACCCAAACTCCCAAGCCCTAAAACAAGGAACACTGCCCCCAGAGCCACTAAAGGAAAAGTAACAGTCAAGGTGGGGAGGTCCTGCTAAGCTCAGAATGAGGCAGATCACAGCATACATGAATAAAGGAACAGAAACAGCAATCCAGGAGACAGCCTCCATTGTGCATACATATGCATACAACATCGGAGTGAAGGTGCATTTAACCCAGCACCCTGCCTCTGAAAATGACCATCACCAGGTTCATTTCTTGCAGACTAAATCACTCGGGTTTATGGGGGAATCCTATGAGTTTTCAAGGTTTTAAAGGCTCAGAAGGTTGGGATGTCTCTCAGACAAACTGCAAAGTTTGCTTACTGATCCATCACTTTGGACATGGTCAGCTGCTTCGATGGGATGGTCCAGGCTCGGTCGCCCCACATAGACGTCCTGGCTGTGTGAGAAGGCAGACAAGAGATGCAGGAGAGTCCGAGGGTTCACGTAGTTGTCATCATCCACATGGCAAAACCATCTTCAAACAAAACAAAGCAAGAAGCCATAGGGACAAAGAAATGAATTACAGGTTTACAACTGAGTCTTAAGTCTTTCAGGCTTGGAGCAGAAAGTATTTCTTGTTGTCCCAAATTACAGAATGGGAAAGATGAAAGCACCCACAGATGCTAAGTCTGAAAAGAGGCTGAAATCAATAACCCCTTTAGATTATAATCCTTTCCACCTTTCAGAAAATGCTTGTTTATAAACACTGCTTCGTGCTGTGCTCCCTTTCTTCCCCTCATCCCTACATTTCAGCTAATACTGCATTCCTTACTGGAACAGAGATGGTTACTCAAGTTTCCTGTAAGCACAGAACTGGAAGAAACAAAGTCAATCAGAACAATGTGTTTCACTTACTTTTGCCCAGATTCCAGGAATTTATCATATTCCACAGACATCTTGCAGCAGAGAGCTTGCCGGGTATGAACAGCGGAACAGTTGGTGTTGATCATATGATCCCCTAGAAGAATAAAGATCAGCCCTTTCAGGTTTGAGAAGCATGCATAGTCAAAAAAAGACTACAAAAGAAGTGCACATTTGGCACTAGTACTGTACATCTGAGGTGCACATGGTGCACACATGGAGAAGAAACTGCAGGACAGGCAGGGCTCACAGGTTATCCATCTGGCCTGCAAGCTGCAGAGGTCATAAAATTGTGTGAGTGCATAAAAACAAGTGAGGGTATATAAATAGTGTTATGAGATGTGTGCAAAGGAAATACCTACTATAACTTTGGGCCATGTAAACTTAAGCTTACTAACAAGAAGAAAGGGTGTACAAAGGTGAACCCAGTATTCTAGAAGTTCCAGGCATCTTGTCTAGGTGGCAAGTAGGGAGAAATTTTCTCCATTTTCTCCATCTTAACTTCCCTAATTGCTGTACAACATGAAATAGGGACTTCTATAGAAAGTATGAAAGAAGCAAAACTCAGTTATAACAGACAGTATGCACCTATGCTGCTACACAGCTCACCTGCTTTCAGGCGTAGCTCCCGATCCTCCCAGTCTGTGAATATAAACGTCTGTGGGAGACAAAAATGGTGTGTCCACGTTTAAGAACTTCAGATTCTAATTTTAAATTTGCTCTGTTTCAGTCAGAATTCAGAATGTTTTGTCTGTCTTGGTCGTTTGTTTCAGAGTATCCACTGGAATGGGGGAGGGAGTAGCAGAGAGACCCCTAGCAACTTCAACCCCTGCCTCATTTGTTACGTTCTTTCATTACAAACCAGAAGAGTGTCATTTCAATAAAGCAGCCTGTATTTTACCCTCCTTGTCTCAGGGTACAGACAACTGATTGCCAGACAGAAAGGATTTTGGTCTTTTTTGGTAGTACCTCCTTTCTCTGGCTAGGAATCATCCACAGCTGTCAAGCAGGTTAAGAAGAAAGAATGCAAGTCAGAGTGGGAAGTGGCAGGTTGTTAACACCGTCTTGTTCCAACTGCTGGACAAAATCCCATTAATATACTTGAATAGACTGAAATTCTGAAACAAGGGAACAATTTTTATGTTCTATAGAAAAACTTAGGTGGCTGAACTACTTAGTCCAAAATATCGGCTTAGATGCATCATCACCAGGAATCTTGCACTATCATGTAGCACTTTCCACAGTCACACAAGAATCAGCAAGCTATGTTTGCTTGGACTACCGATCCCATATTGCAGGCAACTGGCGTGTTCAGCAACGAACTCTTTTGGAAGCGTGTTCACACCAACCGTTTATATAAGACGGCCTTCCACAGTCTTAGAAAGAAAGCCGCTTTTAACACAAGCAAGAAGAAACTCCGTGAGAGTGCAGCAGCTGCCCTGGAGAGCACAGGGCCGAGGCTCCCGGCTGCCTATCCCTGCCCGCTGGCCAAGTCTCACCTGTCCCCTCGCCTGGGAGATCCAGGTTTGGAGGAGCAAGTCCAGGCGGCTCTTATGGTACTTCCTCGTGGTCTTCACCGCAATAAAGATGTCCTTCAGCTCTAGGCTCTCCCTGGCCGAGCTGCCGGCGGCCCCGAGGCGGCCCCTCCGCGAGAGCTGCGGGCTACCCGCGAGGCCTCCGCCACGGCCGCCGGCCCCGGGCCCGCCGCCCGGCGCTCCGGCAGAGCCTTCGGGGCCCGCACGGTGCTGCGGGGGCGCGCTGGGCCCAGCGGCGGGCGGCGGGCGGGGCACGGCGGGGCGCTGCCCCCGCGGCAGCAGCAAGAGCAGGAGGGCGGCGGCGCCCAGAGACAGCAGGACCCCCACCCTGCGCAGCCCCAGGCAAGGACCGTTCATGCTGCAGCCCCGCGGGCCCCCGCCGCAGGGCGCGGCCACCTCATGGCCCCGCACTCTGGGACGTGGCGGTAGCCCCGCGAGGGAGCACCCGGAGGTCGTCGCGCCGCCGCCGCCGCGGGGCCGAGTGGGGCCGCGGCCCCTTTAAGAGCTTCACCTGTCGGCCGCGGCCTGGCCGCGACGCGCGGCCCGGAAACGGAAGCGGAAGCGGAGTGGGAGGGGCGGGCGGCCGGAAGCGGCGGCGTGAGGGGAGGATGCCGCTGCCCGTCCAGGTCTTTAACTTGCAGGTATGGGGCAGCTGTGTCCCGCCCGCCCGGCCTGCCGGGCCGGGCCGCGCTCTGCCGCGCTCTGCCGCGCTCCCACGCGAGGTCTGGGACCTCGGCCCGACCGCGGCCTCCGTGGGCGCCGTGAGGCCTCCGCCTTGGGCTCCACGGGCAGGGAGCGGCTCTCGGCTGGCCCTGGGCCCTCGCTCGCCCTTCCGTCGGGTCCGTCTGTGTCGCTTCCGCTGCCCTTCGCGAGAAGCAGCGCTCAGCCGAGCATCCTCCGGCACCCGTGGCGTCCCCCGCCGCTGCAGTGGCCCCGTGTTTGATTCCCGCGTTCTACGTGCCGTAGGCAGGGCTAGAGTAGTCGCGGAGGGTACGGTGAGGTGGCCGAAGAGGAGGAACTGAGAGTCTGCAGTGCAGGGGAGAGCCCCAGGAGCGCCGAGTGGGTCGGTTACACTAGGTACCCGCGAAGGCTAGCTTTTGCAAGTTTTAGCAGTAGTAATTCTGTGTCAGGGCACGAGGCTTTGGGAAGTGAGGAGAGGATGAGGGACAGTTCAACATCCAACTCAGCTCCTTCATTAGTGACAGATCTGTATTGCACGCCCTCCAGCAATAGGTCACACCTCTTCCTTCCGAGTACAGCAGGAAACTTCAGCTCAGACACCAGTTTATCTATTTGTGTGAGGCCTGGTGAGGTACCCTCAATGGAGTACCCGTTGGTACTCTGTTGGCACTCCCGTCAGGAAATCTTGGGGAGTGGTTGTTATATTATTTGCTTTGTGAGTGGTTTTTAAGCCAACCTTACATCTTCCTTCCAAAATAAAGAGCTTGAAAGCGTCTGAGTTTGCTTGTCCTACTGGGACTTCCAGACCACTTGTATTTTTCCTTGTCTGGGAATTAAGTGAGAAACGCAGAGTGTAGACTCCCAGCTTAGCAAGACACAAGTTGTTCTGTTCCACCAGCTGGAACTGCAGTTACCTTTGTAATGCTGTGTTCTAAGGAGTCTGTAACTGAGTTTTTACTATGGTAGGCAAACACAGACTAAACAATCTAACCTTGGCACTTAGTGTTTGTGATATAAGAAAAGATAGAAGGTAGATAAAAGTGGAAAAAGTAGTGGTCTCAGCATATGGTGAGTTGTCTGTTTGTATGTACAGTTTTCCTGAGTGGTGATCTAGACAATCAAAATTTCCTTTGTGCCCTCCCTCCCTTTCCTTCATGGAAAGGTTATTAAACTAGGAAACAAATGTTTTTATGCTTCACTTGCTTCTTACTTCAGATTTTGGGAGATTTCAGTGTTGAGGTATGTATTTGGTGTGTACCAGTTTGTGAAAGAATAAGACCCTCAGACTGTGGGTGAGTATAATTTTTAGAGATAGGAAATCTCGATCTGCCCTGTGCTTTCTCACAAAAAAACCCCAACCAAACGAGCTATCAACCCAGTCAAAAAACCCCCCCTCAATCTTTGATTTCTTAACAGACAGTAAAATCAGTAAAAATATGGAAATAATCTGATGTGTGGGGGGGCAAGGTGGTTGGCATTTCTTTTGTGAGATCCACTTTTGCAATTTACACCAAATCAAGTGTTGCTTGTATAATATGTGCACAAAATTAGTATTCCATAAGAAGACATTCAGCTAAGTTTTCCTCACTTTAAATGGGTAATTCCTAGGAGGACTGTTCAGCACACTTTGACTAGGAAGAGAAAAAGAATTCTGTGCTAGCAGACCAGTTTAGTTTGTGGAATGGGATAGCAAGCTAGTCTTACCTGGAATACATTCAGGGGCTGTAATGATGCAGCTGTGCTGAAGTCACTGCATAGGTGTGAGTCCTTATGGCTCAAAGCAGTGCAGGATATACTGGGAGAATAAAATTTTATTGTTTCTGCAAAAGAGGCTCTATCTAAGTAACTGGACTTGAAAACTACAGTAGGATAGTTCAACTAATGGCAAATCTCTGCAGTGCTGACAAATTGTTCCTTGCCATGTTGGAAACTCTGAAATTGCCATTCTGCATTCTGTTCTTTATGGTTTTTAATACTTCTAAGAAGTCTAACAGTTTTTGCCTTTTTTGCCCCCCTAAAATATTACTTCTAAGCATTAAAGCAATTTTGAAAGGTTGTGGTGAGTTTTTTGGTACGTTTTGTCTTTCGGAACTTCTTGGGCTGAGTGTTAACACCTGCTCTTGCTCAGGGAAGGGAAATGGAATGCATGCCGCAGATACTTTGTAGAATCAGATTTATTGACCCCTTCACTGTTTTGCTTGATAATTTACCAACCCAAATAAACTGCTCTGTGTGAATGCTAAGCCATGCTGCTGCTTGCGTTAGACCAAGCATCATGCTAACTGTTGGTGTTGCTAGAGAAAAATCCTAAGCATATCAAAAGACTGAGGAGTGCTTTTTAATTTTTAGAATTTAACATGTATTTAAGCAAGTCTTTAATAAATTGAATCACATAGTTATTTCCTGCTCAAATGTAATAAGCTACTTTTGACCTAATTTTGATATTTTAGGGTGCAGTGGAGCCCATGCAGATTGACGTAGATCCACAAGAAGATCAGCAAAATTCACCTGATATCAACTATGTAGTGGAGAACCCCACATTGGTACGTGCTGCTGAGGGCTGTGGGTACATTTCTTGTGTGTGGTCTCTTCCTTTAAGAATTTTGAAAAAATCCCTTCTGAAAAATCTTAAAGCTGATTAGTCTTAACAAAAGGTGTCACAACTGAAATTTTAAAAAAGTAAATTGTAATGTACTGCATATTTCTGAGGAAATCCTAATGTTTGAAGAAAGCAGATATGGACTAATCTTACTGATTTTTTACTTGAGTCATGTTGCCCTCCTTGAGGGGGTCAGGTCTGTAGGAAAACCTGTCCAGGTCACAGTGTAGTAGCCTGATGTAGCGTGTCCATTTTCACCTTCTGAGACCAGGTTTTGTTGGCAGGATTTGGAGCAGTATGCATCCAGCTACAGTGGGCTGATGCGGATTGAGCGGCTGCAGTTCATTGCTGATCACTGCCCACAGCTGCGGGTGGAAGCTCTTAAGATGGCTCTGTCATTTGTCCAAAGAACTTTCAATGTTGATGTGTATGAAGAAATCCACAGAAAGCTGTCTGAGGCCACAAGGTACTAAGAGGTCATGGGACCCTGGGGAGCTTTCCTGACAGAGTTAAGATTGATGTGCCACAGCGGAGGACTTTGTATGTAATACCAGCATGTACCTTAAACAAATTGTCTTTGCCCTTAGAATTTAATAGCAGTAAAATGTGTGTTCATGCTTTTTTAAAAGATAAAGCACAGGAGACATTATCTCATTCTGAAATCTCTGTGCTTTAAAAAGCTGCAGGTAGATATTGAGGTGAGTTTAGTCCTTGCAACTGCCTCAGATATTAATGAACATATTTGTTTTTCCTTGGGTAGATTATGGAGATGTGTTCTAGATGCTTTTGTTTTCATAAGTTAAAACTTAATTTAACTCTTTGCCTTATTTTGGTTTGGTTTTTTTTCTTCTCTCCATGTTCTCCCCCCCACCCCCAGTTTGCTGTTAAGGATAACCTTTGATATCTCGCTTATCCATCCACGCTTCCCTTCTTTGCATTATTTTTGTTGCTATGCTTATTTGATGATTTCTTGTCTGTTTTGCGTGGGGAGACTTTATCATGTGTGTGACAGTATGCTTATCCTAAGATCATTAGAATAATTTTGTGAAGTATTTGTAAACATCTGTGATGCTCGTGTTACTGTTTTGCACTGGAGATTTTAGCAATATGTTTCTTTTTTCCCCACTACCCTTATTTTCTCTTTGGTCTATTTTGTGTATGCAGTACTGTTTGTTAGGGTAACAATGCCAGGCACATAGCAGACCTCTGTTTTGAAGTGTTTTCAGCCTAATAGCTTCATTCAAATACTTTCCTTTCAGAGAACTGCAAAATACACCTGATGCTGTCCCTGATAGTGGAATTGAACCCCCTCCTCTTGACACAGCTTGGGTTGAAGCTACACGCAAAAAAGCTCTTCTTAAACTGGAGAAACTCGATACAGATCTGAAAAATTACAAAGGGAACTCCATCAAGGAGAGTATCAGGTGAGATGCAGAAGGCTCTGCTGGAGCAAGGAAGAGCATTTTGCTCCTCCATGCACTTAACATGGGATGTGCTCTTAGGTCAGTGTGTTGAGTTACTTGTTTAGAACAAACTGACTTTGTTCCTCTCTGAGCATACAGTTCATTGATGTTTTAATTCCCATCCTCCAGGAGAGGCCATGATGACTTAGGTGATCATTACCTGGACTGTGGAGACCTCAGTAATGCTCTCAAGTGTTACTCACGAGCCCGTGATTACTGCACCAGTGCTAAACATGTCATCAACATGTGTCTCAATGTTATCAAGGTAGGAAGATTTGCAGGCAATGGTACTTGGTGTCTTTGTGATACCTGCTGCGAAGTCACTCCCCCGTACTCGGCTCCTGTGTCCGCAATGATGCGGCTTATCTAAGGAATGCCATTTATCCATGCCTACTCCACACTGTTTCTGGCTCTCTACAGGTCAGTGTCTACCTCCAGAATTGGTCTCATGTTCTAAGCTATGTAAGCAAGGCTGAGTCTACACCAGAAATTGCAGAAGTAAGCTCCTGCTCTGTAGCTTGCATGAGTTTTCCCTTTGTTTTCTGTTTCCAAAATTTGTAAAGTGATTTCTTCTTTTCCCCTGTTATGACTTCTCCCATAATATGTGTGTACAAAATCTGACTCAAGGTCAAAACGGATACTTCCCTGTCCTCAGTTTTACCATATTTCCCTCTTGCCATTGAGATTTACACGTTAATTATCAGGGTGAAATATTTTGGGGGTGATTGTAAGCAAAATAGCTTTCATACTGTTTGCTAACTACTGCTTTGTTTTATGCTTTAGCAAAGAGGAGAAAGAGATAGCCAGACACAAGCAATTCTCACCAAACTGAAATGTGCAGCAGGTGAGTGAGTCTTTCAGCTTCCTGTATGGTTTGCCTGTCTTTCTACCTGTCCATAGGGCTCTTGCGTTTATTTTTTCTCTCATATTTGACAGACTTTGTATTTTCACACCAGACATGCAAAATTTAATGAAGCTGGTGAGATAGAACTGCTGGCTGGTTTTTGCCATCTCTTTCCTCTCCCTGAGTTTCTTCAGAGAGGATACCTGTGTGAGTCAATGTAGTTCAAAGGATGCTTGATACAGTCTGAGGATCTTCTTTTTCTTCAGTAGTAAAGGCACTAGCAGCCATGTGGGGGCCTCTCCTACTCCCCAGATTTTTCAATTCTCCCTAGTCTGTATACTATCATAAAAAAAGGACTAACTTTTTCTGGTTCCTAGGCTTGGCTGAACTAGCTGCCCGGAAGTACAAACAGGCAGCAAAGTGCTTCTTGTTGGCATCATTTGATCACTGTGATTTCCCTGAGGTGAGGACCAAGAGGGCACTGTGTGCAGGTCTTGGAGGGGATGTAATTCTTCTAAGTATTAGGTTGTAAAATTCAGATATTGTAGTTATTCTTGCAGCATTCCTGTATAGTTTGGTGGTGCTGTGAACTGTGCTGGTTGGCTGGGGGTTTTTTTTGTTGTTGTTGTGTTGGGGTTTTTTTGTTTGTTTGTTTGTTTTTAAAGTCTCTGTTCTTGGCCTCTCTAAATGTTCTACTCTAGATCACATAAGAGTTACCTGTGAGATCTATAATTCTGTGTTGCTCAATCAACCAAAACCTCTTGAAATTGGTGTCTACTCTCTTAGCAGTGTTACTGCTCTGGCCCTGTCACCCCGCACACTGGGTGAGAGCAAGCTGAGTGCTTCCGCTGCATTTGATAAGGACTAATCTTGTCACTGAATGAAAGAAAGGCCTGGGGTAGAAGACTTAATGCCACCCTTACGCCATTTTGCTAGTCAGTGACAGCTCTCTGTCTCTCTCTCTGTAGCTATTATCTCCCAGCAATGTGGCTGTGTATGGTGGGCTCTGTGCCCTTGCTACATTTGACCGTCAGGAACTGCAACGAAATGTTATCTCCAGTAGGTGAGTGATGCCTTGAGGGGTTTGTATGTACTGGACATCTTTTGCAACATGGGACTTTGGCTAAGAGTGGATTCTGGCAGGAGTATTTCTCATACAGGAGAGAAAGAATCACTGAGCCTTAGTTTGGCTTTAGCATTAAGTGGTGTTTCACTGTCTAAAACACAGTGGTTAATCACAGCTAAAATTTTCTTAGTATAAGTTTCCCGTCCAGGTTAAATCCAGCATCTGCATAGCCCAGTTGTCTTGTCTCCATCTCCATCAGTAGTTCATATTAGATATTAAATCGAGGGACACAGCCCTCTGTCAAAGGCAGCTGTTAGGATAATTTGCCTTCATGTTGCTCCTTGTTCTGGTGTTAATCATTAAAACAATTTAGTAATTATTAGTACACCTTGGCCTGTAATCTAACTATGACATATAGAAGGTTAAGAGAATTATAGTCTTTGAAAGAAAGTGCATATTTGTGTGTCAAAGATTGAATTGCAATGACACTGAATTCCTATCAGCTAGATGTACAGAAGCAGTAATTTTAAATTGCTGTGGAAAAGGGGTTGTTACCCTTTTTTGTGGGCTGAAACATAGGGTGAGATCCCAAGGTTTAAAAATCTGTGATGGAGAATTGGGAGTGTGCTGAGTAAGAGTGTACATCCCTAAGATTTACCACACTCGCAATAGGTTGTTTCTCTGAGAAATTTGCATGCTTGACGTGTCTATGGCATGCTGTACTTAATGAAGGCTGTGCTTTGAAAGGGGACAAAAAGCTGGCCAGCACAGACTACAGTCCAAGCACAGATATGGCATTTGTTTGCTGGTGATGTATCCTGATTTTGACCTATTCATATTCATTATTTTGTTTTGTGTGGACAGACACTTCTACTACTTGGTTCGTCAAAAGTCTTTTGTCTTCCTTCATCACAGCTCTGATGCTGTGCTCTATCTCTCTGTGTTCCAGGCTCCCAGCCCTGCTGAAAATGGGCTGTCTGGTCTGTTAGAGGGTAAATTCTTGGAATCTTTGAATGGTAGTGAGAGTTTTTAACCTTGCGACTTGGGAGTGATGGGGTTATGGGATATTTAAGTGGTGAATTCCAATGTCTGATCACTGCCATCTTTATCTGTAGCTCCTTCAAATTGTTTTTGGAGCTGGAGCCACAGGTTCGTGACATCATCTTCAAGTTTTATGAGTCTAAATATGCTTCATGCCTGAAGATGCTGGATGAGATGAAGGTGAGTTGCAGGAGAGCAGAGCAGAGCAGACCCTAAACTTCCCTTTGCCTAGCCTTTTGTGAGAAGCAGTGATTGTCAAAAGTAGATACTATATGTTCAGCTCTTCTGTCTCCTGACATGGTGCATGGAAATTGGGAGTAGTTTATTAGTAGAGAGAAATGATAAATGTTTTAAACGTATTGCTAATTCTTTTATTCATTCTTGTTTTATCATACTGTCTTGCTGTAGTGTAATATTCTTAAGGTTTAAGTGTATATGCATAAATGTTTCAGAACACAGGAATAATGTATTTTTCCAGATTGCTTCTCAGCTTCTGATTATTGCTTTATTGTTTTGCACAGGACAACCTGCTGCTAGATATGTACCTTGCACCTCATGTCAGGACACTTTATACCCAGATTCGAAATCGTGCCCTTATCCAGGTAATTATTCCTGTCATCCCAGAGGTGGATGAACAGGGAGATAGGCCATCTCTTTGCAGTTGCTTTTCCCTTAGTTTCTCAGAAGGTGGAGAGTGCCCTTGGCAATTGAATATTTTCTTCTTCTTAGTACTTCAGCCCCTACGTGTCAGCAGACATGCGCAAGATGGCCACTGCTTTTAACACCACAGTGGCTGCTCTGGAAGATGAACTCACTCAGCTGATCCTGGAGGGACTGATCAATGCCAGAATAGACTCGCACAGTAAGGTGAGTGCATTTCAGCCATGGATTATAGACTGAACAGGTTTACTAAGATTAGAAACTCTCCATTCCTGAGACACTTGGAAGGCGCATTCATCTCTTGGGCCTGGTGTGTTCAGTAGGGGTGAGCTATGTGTGTGACCTCAGGCTCCATAATGCCTTAGCTGTTTTCCTGATGTGGGACCCTGGCACAGCTCCCATTTACAGTTCTCTGTATTGGTTACAGATTCTGTATGCTCGAGATGTAGATCAGCGCAGTACAACTTTTGAGAAGTCTTTACTAATGGGCAAAGAGTTTCAGCGCCGTGCCAAAGCAATGATCCTGCGAGCTGCAGTCCTGCGCAACCAGATACATGTCAAGGTATGGGCGTGTTAAATAGGGACTTAAAGGCAATGTTATGATTTTTTTTTTTTTTTTTAACTAAAACTAAAAGTTGGTGAACTGAAGATTCTGGAAGGGAATGAAGCTATCGTGTTCCTGATTGGACAAATTCTTACAATAGTAAATACTAAATATATGAGGTGTTTCTAGCCGGTACGTTAACCTGCTTGTAGAACTCAGAATCTCCTTGGAAGTTTATATGGTTGGGTTAATTCTGAATAATTCCTTTGGTCCAGTCCTTGATAGACGTATCTTTTACTTTCTCAACAAAGACTGTTTGAAGTAATTTTTTCAGCAGAGGAAGTAAAAAATGCATTAGGTCGTTAGGAGTATTCCTTCTGGGTTGCAGTTTGAAAAGGATGACTTTAAGGAGAATAGACCATCTGCACAGAATGTGTTAATTTCTATAGTATATTAATCCCTGTGATTACTAAATTCCAGACAGGATTCAATTTCTGGGGCCAACAGCCCCAGTACATAGTAAATAAGAGTGGCTTAAAAGTTCTGGTTTGACTTTTTTAGGAAAAGTTTTTGTGAACTGTCAAAGTTGTTAACACAAAATCATCATTAATGAACCTGGGGGTATGCTCTCCCCCTGCTGCCATCCTGCTAAGCTTCACCTGTGCTTCATTTTGTCTCTCAGGAAGCAGGCTGCAGAATATTTACACATCACTAACTAGGATGTGTTTTGGTCTTGTTGCAGTCTCCTCCGAGGGAAGGTAGCCAAGGGGAGCTCACTCCAGCTAACAGCCAATCCAGAATGAGCACCAACATGTGAAAAACTTCGTGCACTACCAAAAGAAATGGTCCCTCAGGACTGTACCCAGTGTCTCACCCACTAACTGCTGAGCTTCACAAACTGTCCCTATCTCCCTCCCTTCTTGCTCGGGTTGAGAGAGTCAGGGTTGGTTTGGTGGTGGATAATATGAATATTCCAATAACTTCAATTCTCTTGAAAAGAAATTATTTTTAAAAACAGCATCCCTGCAAATGGATCATCATTTCAGTTTTGGTAGAAAACCTTCATTCTCCTTCCACCACTCCATAAAGAGCTGTCAGGTTATTCATACAGATGCTGAGTTGAGAGTTTTTCAGCTGCTATTAGTTTTCTTGTTTCAAAGCTGCAAAAATAGTTAGTTGAATGGACAGGCATGATATAAGATGAGTTTTGCTGGCCTGAAAGTATTGCCTTGATTTTGAGCAATGCTGAGCTTTCTGTTTTCAAATAAACTTACAAGTGCATTGCTCTCAATTATGGAGCTAGAGTTCTGATGGGGGACGAGATTTCCTTTGAGAAACTCTTGGAGAATTTTCACCTGCACCAGAAAATATGACATTGCTTCCATGCATTCAGTCACACGTCTTTATTTTAGGGTTTTATGTTTACCTGCAGCCGGGTTCTCTCTCTCTCTCTCTCTCTCTCTCTCTCTCTCTCTCTCTCTCTCTCTTCCCTTCCCTCCCCCCCCCCCGCCTCTGGTTTCTATTTTCAAAGAACTGTTTCCTGATGTGTTTCCCACTTGTGTGTGACCTAGCTTTGGGGTCCAGTGTTATCATAGCAGTAAATCTCTACTTCATGCAAATATTGCTGCTTGCCCAGTCTTACTGCCGTAGTGTGTGATGGCTTCCCCACATGTGCAACAGTTGTTTTGGGTAGAATGGATAAATGCCATAAAACACCACTCAAGTCTAGTGGAAGCGCTAAAAAGAGTCAGTCTAGGTGCCCACTCTCCAGGTGCATTTATTCTGCTTTTCCTTTTATAAAGGGGTTAAAGGTGGCAGCCCAGGGTGTTTGTGTGTGTGTGTGTGTTCTTCCTGTGTTCATGAAAGGAGATATGCACTGAATTTTCTGAAGTCAACTGCAGCCTTGTATTCATCCAATCCATAAGGCAAACTGAGAATTTTACTCCAGCCCTGACTGGTCTGGCAACTGACTACAGATGTTACTGTTAATGTGTTCATGCTTTTTTAAAAAAAATGAGTTGTTATATCTAGTGCATTAAATAGCAGGATTTAAAAGCTTCTGAGTATTTGGAGTTTTATGTTAAAGTTGGGTTTTAGGTATTTCGATCTCAAGCCATTGATTTTTTGCTAAGCTTCATTATGTTTCCTAGGGCCATTGTGTTTTGCTTTCCGATCTGGTTGGAGATGTAGCTTGGATGAACTGTGAAGAAAATGCAGTTTGAAGGAACATTCGAACAGCAAAATTCCTGTAGCAACAGTGGTCTCTCCTGGCTTTCCATGCTTTTTATGACTTAGGTGCTGAAAAAGGAACCAGTAGTTTCTGTGAGGTCTTTGGTTACATTTGGCATGGAAAAATGCTCCCATTTCTGAGGGAAGAACTTGGTGTCAGGCATCACTGATGGCCAGTTTAGTGAGAAAGGCAAGTTGAGTCCTTGGGTAAATTGCTGTACATCCTTATAAGAAATGCAGGGAAAGTATTGTAATGCTTTCTGTTTGTGCTGAAGGAAAGCTTTTCAGTCCTAAAATGCTACTTGTTTTCTTCCCCAAATGGGCCAGTATTACTATTTATAAGGAAAAGATCTTACACTCTGCTCTTTAGAAGATGGTTTTGCATCCCAGTGAAGTGCACCATGCCAGTCTGTGCTTCCACTCTCGGGATTTTTTTGACTGACATCTGTCCCTTGCTGGAGGATTTCTGCTGCAGGGCTCCTCAGTGGTCAGTGATGTCTTGAGCTGACTAGAGTCTGTTCTTCCAGACACCATCCCTAAGCAGCCACAAGGGGCCCCACAAGGTGGAAACAGCAGTTTCCAGCTCTGGCTGTGGCCCGAGGCCATTCCTTAGCATGGGCAGCGGTGGTAAGTTTTCATCCACCCAGAAAAAATGCTTGCAGCCTCTTTGGGAGTGATCAAGCATTTCTCTTTTATTGCATTGGCATCGTGGATGCTTTGTGCAGAATTACTGGCATATAACTGTCTCCTTTAGCCTGTGAAAGAAGCTGCTGTTGCTTTAGGATCTTTTAGATGGGAGTCAGGGCTGTCCAAGCACATTTCTTCTAGACATTGTCCAACACCCGCCTCAGTCCTAACTGCTTGCAAGTCCCAAACCCCACAAAATACAACATGATATGGATATAGTTCTAGGTAAATTGCATTCATAAGCAGTTTCCCCCAGTAAAAATTATTCTTACCTTAAATTCTATGTAATTTCGCAAGCAATAAATGGGAAAATAGTGACCCACATAGAATGAATTTTCAGTGATTCCCTGTGACCACCAAGGTCATTCCGTGGATGAAGTTTTGTGAGATGTGTAGCATGTTGGTATGTCTAAGATATGATCAGAGGAACTAATTCATATGGATTTCATGAACTTGTGCAGCACCTTTTTGTTAAGGAAATGCCAGTGGTAGGTCATGACAGGTTCCTCATGCAGTGCAAATCCTGCTTTCTTTACATGACCTTGCTAGGAATAAAGGAAAAACAGTTGGAAAGAACCTTGTTCTTTTGGCCAAGGCAGTTTTAATTAGCACAATCACTTTTAGTGGTAATGTAGAAACTGCCATTATGAGATTTGTGTTAGAGTAGTTGGGGGTGATTGGTAATTATCTGCCCAGAACTTGTCAAGCACAGTGGTCTGTGCTGCCAGGTTTTGCAGGGGGAGGTCTGTAAGAGGTGGTTATGGACCATGACTGGTGCAGCGTTGTCTGTGAGCTGCTATTGGCTGAAAGGTGTCAGTGGGTGAGGGAGGAAAATACCAGCTTGGTCTTTGCCCCAAGCCATGTGGGTGTGATCTGTACATCTCTCCTGGGACTCTGCAGCAATTTCTCAGCATTGTTCCATCCTCTGGATAGCTCCCAAAACTGCCACTGAATAAGGTATTACTTCTGATACATGCAATGCAATATAAACTTTCAGAAAAAAATAAACGAGGAAACTTTAATAATAGCATAATTAATAATAAAAGCAGAGCAACAATGCTTCTGACTAAGACCTATTGTGTATCAGTAGAAAGTGCTTGTCAAGCACTGATTTATTTTTCTTTTAAAGTCTCAGCCAACTTAATTTGACTATTTGAGATTCTTCTGCCATCTTCTTCATTACTCTTTATATGATGCAGATAGCAGTGGGGCAGCAGTGTGCTGCACAGGACAGTGCTCTTAGTATTTTTTATACCACCTGCTTGTGACAGCTGAGGCTGAGACAAGTCAATGTTTCACTTCTCCGGTATTTCATCAGCTCTGAATTTGCAGTAGGGTGAAAAACGCCACACTGGTGTGGAACTGACTTCTGCTTCCTCTCATGCTGTTAGGGAATAGGGAAAGGATTACTGTCTACTTTGCAAATGAGTTTTGTACTTAAACAAATGTTGTTTTGGCTTCTGTGTTCCTATGGATCTCTGAACTCCATTCAACATTTCATAGGGTTCCTATGTAGCTTTAGATTCTCTCTAGGATAACTTGATCAGGCTAAATTAATTAGAAGGAGAAGAGAAACTGGCTACTAGGGCATGTCAAGCTCTAAGAGAAAATGTACAAGATTCAGTTAAGTAGAAGCTTGGTAAATTCATAATGCAGTTAAGTTTCTTGACAGCAAATAAGTAATTCAAGCTTAGGCTTCAGTAGAGCTATTAAACCTACAGACTGAAGGGCAGCTGCATTAGCAAGAGATGGTCTAATCCAAATAAGAACTCAAGTGGCAGGACCTGAAAAATCTGGCTTAGGTGGTAGATCAGGTTGGATATTGTTTTTGTCCCTGACCCTACAGGTACTACTGTTTCACTTATCTAAGCCTTCAACGCTAGCTTTGACTATTGTACTCCCTGTGCCTGTAGTCGATATAACTGTGAACCCTCTGCACATAAAGTTTGTACCCCCTAAATACGTACTGAAATCTCGGAGTTTCAGTCTTTGTTTTGATGCACTTTTTGTCTTTAAAATTTTTAAAAATATTTTTCTCATATCTCATTTCATAACCTATTTGTCAGAGAAAGGCAATTGGCTTTCTTTTTTGTCAGGTGAAATACCCCAACTTTTTCTTGTGTGCCTCTGAAAATAATTTAGATATGAGAATCCATTTCCCCTCAAACCTGAAGACTGAGCATCATTTTCAGCATCATTCTACACTCAGGGTACTGCCTTTTCCTCCCCCTACTCCATTAAAACTAAATTGTGTGTATCTCCTTAAGGGCCTGTGAAACAGAAACAAAATAGGTCATAACCTTGCCAAGGTGGCAGACTACAATTTTTTGATTAAACAGGATGATTAGTATATATTGCCTAGCCTGAAAGTAATCCCTTGTTCATGCAGGTGTGCCCAATGTGAACAGTAATTGGCTTGGCTTTGCTCATGTTGTAATTGGGCCTCCAAGTTCACAATCACTGGTTAGTGAGCCATGGATCATATGGACAACTTTGCCTTAGTAACTGCAAGGTTGGCATCTTCTAGCATGGCTGTTGAAAGTTCAGGTTGAAACTTTTGTCCATTAGCATGGTGATTTGTAGCTGGATGCACAGAGGTGGGTCTGTGTTGCAGTGCCAAACTGAGCCATTTTCCTGCCCTTGTCAGGAGTGTGGCAGCCTCCAGCCATGCCATGGACAGGGGCGAACAATATAAGGTCTGTCTGCTTTCTCCATTGTGCTTGTTAAGAAATGCCTTGGGATGGAGGAAGGGACAAATATATCTTAAATACTAATTCTTTATAGAAGGGTGTCCACTTAACATTCTCAAGCATAAGACCTCTCTTGAATTTTAGGAGCCTTAAGCCAGCTTGATTGTTCCTTCACACTGGTGATTCTGTGATGAGACTGTATTTGTGAGAGGAAGGTGTGATCTAAAATCTCTCTGTGTGGGTAAGAAGATAAGCCAAATCTCTCACTCAGCCCCAGTTCTCATGTGTTGGAACTGGCTGTTTCACCTTTTTGGACTTTGTAAATTTTCTCTGGCACAGTGAGCAGGAGAATGACTGAGCTTTCTGATATTTTTGGGAAACTGTAAATGGGAAGAGATCAGTTAAACAGTTTGAAATTCTAGGATAATGAATATTTAGCTTTTTTACTAGAAGAGGGGGGAATAGACCAGAGAACTCAAAATACTTGACAGCTTTAGCATGTATGCCTATGCAAGGGAAGAAGTGGACTATTTCCACAGGAGGTGGGAGAGGTGGTTTCAAGTTCCCATCTTTAAAAGAGGCATGTGTAGACCTGCATCTGGTTTTGTCACACCTCTCAGAATTTATCAGGTGGAAAAGACAAATGATAACATAATGAAGTAGGAGACCTTGAGCAGGGAAATGTTCATGGACTTGGTTCCAACTTCCCACATATTTTTAGACAACCCTCTCTGTTAAAATAGAGATTTCATCCTCCCCCAACCTTTAGCTCATGGAAGACAGTTAAGTTTCGTCATACTGTAAGAAACTAGTAATTGTTAATGTGGATATATCAAGATCTTACAGTTTTCCAAGTACTGCTGCATTCCTTCTGCATTGAAAATGTGGCCTACTAAAACGCTAACAGATATGACACATTTTCTGTTAGTGAGGAAGTCACTGACATTGCTATTTTTTGCATGCCAGAAGGCTGTTCTAATACAATAAATTTAGTCCCCAGTATTAAAAACAGAACATGAAGGGTTAATGAGCATACAGGAGGCAGAGTGTAATGGGAGCTTACAGAAACTGCCCTCACCCAAAAATGCAGCATTTTCAGTCTTTAAAATACAGCATGAGGCATTTAATTGCATTTCTTTTATTTCAAATGCAGGATAATTCCCTGAGTAAGCAGTTTTTTACTTAAGTAAAACTTTTCCAGAACGTAATCATGTGGAACAAGTTCACGCAGCTGACAGTGAGCTGGAGATGACACATTCTTTGGCCCAGGGAAGTAGTGGTCTGGCAGGAACTCTTGGACTGTTCATTTCCAAAGCTTCACCCTGTACTGTCACCAGCCTCCTTCAGCACTGCTGTCTCCCCCACCTCTGCATCTCCTCTCTGACTGATCTCTGCGGTTTGAATTCCTCTTTGACTGTGCTGCCATGAAAGGGATTTTTCATACTTGGTCTTAAAAAGTAATCCATGACCTGAAAAAGCAAAAGGGGGGAAAAAAACCCAAACCAATATCCTGAAATGAGATGGCGACAGTGGTAAACAGAATACCTAATTTCTTATAAAGAATGGGTCCTCACAGACTGGAAACTGAATCCTGAGGCTTTGGAAGCAGGAAAAATAACATACAGAGAAGGAAGAGCAGTCTTTTAAAATGGTACCATAAACTTTTAGACAGCTATGTATGTCGGTTTTAACACTTACCTACACCCCACAATGTAAAGATTAAAGTAATGAATATACATGGCAGATGAGAATGTTTGCTTGATGCCTGGTAAGGCTAGATACACTTACCTGGACAATCTGCTGTCTCCTTGAATGCTCTTTTCTTACAGCATCCTCGGCACATATTAAACACACATTTATTACCCTGGGTTGGGATAGCAGTATAAAGAAGCTTGTGTCAGTGAAAATGAAAATTATTACTGTTTACTATAATAAGTAGCAATACAGCTCTGCACTTTCAGATCTTCGGGAAAAAAAACATGTACTCAGCCTAATGAATATGACAGCATTGATGTCATATTGGGGGCTATTGACTGTTTGCACATAAAGAACAAAAAAACTCCAACCAACCAAAAAACAATCCACATTCAACTTGTGCAACCCCCATAGCCTGTTGGGCAGCCTGAGTTACCCACTACAAGCAGGCACAAACCATAAACCCTTTGCAACAAGCATGAGCACATTTGGTGCTTGTGAGCTTGCTCTAGTTCCCTGCAACATGAAACACAGTGCCTGACATATGCCACCATTTGCAGCTATGCCTAAAATATGTTACAACTAGAATTACTTCCCTACTTGCATCTTAAAATACACCTGTGTATTAATTAAAGTATAATGTATGATCCTTAGGGGACAGCAGCAGCTGAGTCTTGGCTAACTGATGATGTGGCTATACGAGCCTTGGTCTCTGGGGTGCTTTGCTCACACACATTTTAGAAAGAGGGGTGATGTTGAGCGTGGCTCCCTCCACCCCAGTTAAAAAATCCTACATGTTTAGGGAGGCTTTAGTTGAATTCCTTCTCCTTCTTCTTCTCCACACCCCCCCCACCCCATTTCATGACATAGCTCAGACATGCATAATCTAGGGGAAGAAAATAAATTACAGGCCTAGCTGGAAGATTTCAAGGGCTGCCTGCAACATTACAGTGATGCAAGAGCAAAACAAAAGTCTAAGCCCTGCTGCAGACAATCCTGGTTTATGCACCAAGCAACACCTGGATTAGCTATGAAACAGGATGGCTTTGAAAGCAGCCCAGCCCAGTGCTCAATGTTTTCCCTATAATGAACACAGCAAAAAAACCCCTATTTTCTTCAGTAGCTGCAGCTTCAAATTGAGCCCCAGCTGGCTTCCACTGCTGCACTGCAGTAACAGTGTTACAACAGGGAGCAACATCACATGCTTGTGTTGCAGGCTCCCCCACCCTCGAGGTGTAATGCTAATTTTTAAGCTGGAACACAAAATTACTTGCATCTTACACCCTGCTTTACAGGTATATTAGCAGCAATAAATACACTCTGCTCACACAGCTCAGCAACACCACCCTGTCAAGCAAACAGCTATGTTCCTCAAGGGAAAAAATAAACAAACAAAAGCAAAAGCAACCCTTTGCAAATATCCAGTATTTGAAATTTCAATACAGAACCTGTAAACCAGCTGCCTCATTTCACATTGCTAATAGTGAAAGCCAATGTTAATCTGCTGCAGAGGCAGAACAGAGGATGAGAAGGTGCTTATGCTTGTTTTGATAAAGGCAGAGATCCAAACACAACACAAACCAGAGCTGCACATACTGCCTGACACTTACAACAGGCTGTACTGGGATGACAGTTAAAGTATTTTTATTAGTACATTAAGAACCACACCAGTTATTCAAATTTTCACTTTGCAGAAAAACTCCACTCACCACTAACCATTGTAAGAGGGGGTTTGTTTTTCATTTCACAGTAAAATACACATCATACATGTGTGGAAGTTTGGAGATTTGTTTCCAAGATATCTTGGGAAGTTCAATTAACTCACTCAACTGTCTTAACAATAAACACCCTCCGCAGCAGTAAGACTGCACTTTTTTTGGAAAGGAAGGCAAATTCTCTCAAAGAACCTATATATGTTAGCGATTTTTGTGCAGCACCTTCAACCTCAGAGATTGGTTACAGTTAATGGTTAAAAAGCTTTTGCCCAAGTATGGACTTTCCTCCCCACACACACACTTATCAGCAGGACTTGACATGCACCTGGCGTGACTGGGCACTGGCAGGGACCCACCTCAGGATTTTGAATAACGAACAGAATCATAGAATAGTTTGGGTTGGAAGGAGCCCTTAGAGGTCATCTACTTCAACCCCCTACAAAAAGAGCAGGGGCATTTTCAACTAGATCAGGTTGCTCAGAGCCCTGTCCAACCTGACCTTGAATTTTTCCAGGAATGGGGCATCCACAACCTCTCTGGGCAACCCGGGCCACTGCCTCACTACAAAAAATGACTTCTCATCTAAGGTATATCTAGTCTGAATCTATTCTTTTACTTTAAACCCATCACCCCTTGTCCTACTGCAACAGGCCCTGCTGAAAAGTCCATCGCTGTCTTTAAATCCCCTTTAGGCACTGGAAGGGGCAGTGAGGCTCCCCAGAGCCTTCTCTTCTCCAGGATGAACACCTCCCACTCTCTCAGCCTGTCTCCGTGCCAGAGGGGCTCCATCCCCTGATCATCTTTGTAGCCTCCTCTGGGCCTGCCCTAACAGCTCCATGTTGGTCTCCGGCACCAAGGGCCCCAGAGCTGGATGCAGTATGCCAGGTGGGGGGGTCTCACAAGAGCAGAGTAAAGGCACAGAATCCCCCCAACCCTTGACCTGCTGCCCACGCTGCTTTTGATGCAGCCTAAAACACAGGTGGTTTCCGGGCTGTGAGTGCACATTGCTGAGTCATGACCAGCCTCTCATTCACCAGCATGCCAAAGTCCTTCTGGGGAGAGCTGCCCTCCGTCTGTTCATCCCCCAGGCTGGATTTGATACCCAGATTGCCCTGACCCAAGTGCAGAATCTTGCGCTTGGCCTTGTTAAACCTCAGAGGTTCCCACAGGCCACTGCTTGAGCTTGTCCAGGTCCCTCTGGATGGCCCACTCCACTCAGCTTGGTGTCATATGCAAATATGCTGAGGGCACTCTTGATCCCACTGTCCACATCATTGATGGAGACACTGAACAGTGCTGGTCCCAATACAAACTCCTGAGGGACACCACTTGTCACTTATCTTCATCCAGACATTGCACGATTGACCCCTGCGTGGTCATTTAAATTCCATTTAACGGAAATGCTTTTATGGACACTTGTACTGACTTACCTTAGGGTTTCCACACTGATCACATTTTGCATATTTGGCTGAGAGAGAGAGAGAAAGCTGCTTTCAGCAATGGTATTTTTATGTGGAAGAAGTTAAAAAAAAAAAATCAGGACCAGACAAAGCCTGGTGCTTTTCTAGCCAGAGAGTCTTTTTGAAATAAAAATACAGTACCTCAAATAACAATCCTAAGGTAAAGATACTTTGAATTTTTAAGTGCCTCTAAGATAAATCAAAACATAGAGAATTTTAATCCTTGAGTCAAGCATAAAACAGGAGGACATCAGCTTGAAATTCATACAAAATTTCCATTTCAAATGCTAGTGACAGCTGCAATTCAGTTTGTAAACAATTTTAATCTTTAAAAGATGCTTAGAGAGAATCAGTGACCTACTACTTTGATCCTTGTTTCCTTTACTAGTGAACATTATTTGAACCACATTGCCTGCTATTGAAATTTCCCAACAATTCCCCCTCTTTTTCAAGAATTTTCTACAAATACACAAGCAAGGAAAATTCTTAGTAGCAGTTTATGTCAAAGGTGGTATCAGCAACTCTCCATACATTTATGTCAATAAATGGAACTTACGTTTTAAAGATGGATCAAAGCTTTTATTTGGATTTCTTAACTTCTTTTTTTGTTTATTCTTGGACAGAAGCTCAGAATTTCCATCTTCCTCTTCTTCCAGAGCACGTTTTCCTCTCACACCTTTCTCAGTTCCACTGTCTCCATTCTCCCTGCATCTCTCCTTTGGCCTGAAACAGTGACTTTCATTGTAAGGTGGCTGGAGGGAAGAAGTAGCTGTTCCCTGACCATTATTTTGGTTTACAGAAATCTGGGTAAACCATAAACCTTTCTGTCATGGCTACAAGGAAGTGTCATTGCCCTTAGAAGTGGGATAGAAAAAACTAACTTTTTTGGTTAACTCTGGCAGTTAACAGCAGACACACTATCAGATATATCAGTTGGAAAGCCAATTAAAGTTGGCCAGTGTAATTAGGCACCTCTTATTCCTAGGTTTTACTTAAAAATTTTTAAAGTATTTACTTAAGTATTAATCTTGACACACTTGTTCTCTTCTTCAGCCCAATTTTCAGCAGAAGGGGAATAAGCTATCTGAAAAACTTGTCCATACATTACAAGCATTCTTTATAGAACACAAATTAGTTCTCATCTTTGCTACCATAGCAGTTACCAGCAACATTCATGTTGCATGTAACAATAAAGCACTGTCAGGTAGCATATTCAGTGCACATCAGGTTCTTGTTCTGAGCTGCAGTGGGATTCCTGATTTTTACTTTCCAGAGAGAGAGAAATTTGAGGAGGATCCAAAGGAGAAGATGCAAACAGTGAGCAACATCCCCACAAACAACGCAATAACTAGGAAAAAACCAAACTAGAACAAAAATAATCCGAAGTCTTAACTTTTTTTTTTTTTTTTTTTTTTTTTTTTTTTTTTTTTTTTTTTAATGAATGTAAGCTCCTAGAACAGAATCAATGTCTGATACTGATGGTATGGGTGGGAAAGGCCTATGCGTACCTGTAAGTATCAAAATAGGTAACTCACCCTGGCCTGATGTATGGCTGACAGATCCAGTGGAAAAAAGGCAATCCTTCTTTTGGCTTTTCTCCTTCTTTCTGATTAGCTATTTCTTCCTGCAGCATAGAGTTACAGTCAGTTTTCCTGGAGTTGTCAGGAAATACACTAAACAACACTTCAAACTCCAGGAAATCACAAACTGAAATTTAAGCTAACAATTACTGGCAGTTACATACAGGCAAAAAAACCATCTACTAAGACAGATGAACTGAAGCACATTTGTAACTCCTAAATCAACTTTATCCCATGTAAAGTTGTCCAGGCTTAAAGGGGATGCTACTGCAGTAAGCTACCAATATCAAGGTTAGTAAGGCACAAAGCGGCAGAGAAGTGATTAATGGATGTCAACTGCATGACATACTTGGTACATTCCCACCAAGTGCAGGCAGTGCTGTTCTGGGAAATTAGGGCCTATCTTGGTACCTGGCATCGCAGTTTCAGCTCCCTGTTGACATCTACAATACCCTCTAGAGTCTTCACTTTTGCTAATTCTTCACGCAGCTGCTGGTGAACTTGAAGCCTGAGGCAAATCCCAAACATCAAGTTATATTCAGACTGAGATCAACTAAAAATAACTTTATAAAAGCATTTTATACACTTTCCCCAATGCATTTGCCTTTGGTAGAAGCTTATATTCTTCCTTGTAAGTCCAGAGAAAAGCACACATATCTCTCTTCTAGATAAATACTTGGCAGACAACCAAGGTACTTTGACATAAGCTAACACGAATGTACATTGCATCAGCTGCCTCTCAGTAACTGCCCACAGCTATGCTCTTATTCCACAATATATGCCACAGCGCTTTGCCTCACAATGAACAAGAAGATAGTTAACTTGTGTTTGCCATGAAGTGTGTGTATGCATATGGGCAATTTCCACATCGCCACTGGTGTGCTGTGAGCTCATGCCCTGGCTGATCTTGTGGCAACTCGTTCATTCCCCATGCGCCGTTTCCCAGATATGAAGTGAAGGGTAAAGGCCTCGGCCCACACCCTCTCCAGCCAGATCCAGGAAAGAAAACCTTGCAGCATACTCATTCTGGCCAAACAAATCCTTGTCCAGAAAACTCAGACACTTACTAAGCAGAATGAGCCCTGAAAACATTAGGAGTTCTATGGAGATACTCACGTGTGATGCCAGAGCTTGAAGAGATGAGCCCTAACATAAGACAATGGACAAGGGTACTTCCTCACTATCTCCAGATACTCCTCAGCCATCTCCCACACCAATGGGTTCCGGCCCTCAAACAAAGCTGGGTTATGAAGATTACCTTCTAGGGAACAAAAAGAAATACTCAAACTTTCATTTCAGGATTGAAAAAAAGGCCAAAATCTCTGCTCTGCAGTTTGATAATCTCTTTTGTGATTCTGCAGCCACAGACACATCACCCACATACTCACAAGAGGAACACAGGGTCCTTGAAAGTCTAGCCTGACCTCAGGATACCGTATTTCAGTATACAACTCCTAATTGCGCCAAACAGCTCATACCTAATTACAGTTTCTAGAAAGGCATGTAACCTTGACACAAAGACAGTAGACCAATTAGTAAAGAGAGAAATCACTGCTTTTGTTGCCCAGTGGTTAAATACTAATATGACAGGTGTCTTGCCTTATGCCTGTACTGATATTTGTCTGGCCTAAGTTCACAGATACAGCTTCTCACTGTTCTTTTCTCTACTGGCTTCACAAGCCTTTTGTTAACCAGTATTTTCTAAAACCAAGATTCTACAACCCCTCTTTAACTGTGTGAGTGATTAGAAGCTCTTTCTGATGCCTATCCTAGTTCTTCCTCTAGGAAGTTATGTCAATTCTTTCTTGTCCCAACCCAACACGAACCACCTGCAGGAATATTAATCTGCAGATGCACTTAGTTCATCGAGAACTATTCAAAAACTGTTCCACTGATTAACCGATGCCACAAAAATATTCCAGAACAACAGGAGCCCCATATGCCTTTGTCAAGTAATTAGACTTGAGCTGTCTAGTCAATGGTACTGCAAGTCCAACATAACAATTCTTACAAATTTTAAGTGATTCCTGGTCCTGGTATGAGATGGCCAGTTTAAGAGGAGGGAGAATGTCCACTCAGCTGTCAAGCACAGCTGTTCACCAAGTCAATCTGATATAAATTTTTAATAAACATATATGGGGCTGCTAAGAGAAAAAGAAACAATTTGTAGTCCCATCTGTTATGAGTAAAAGTTCATTTTCTTTACCTGCACTCATGACGCCATGTACTCCTGTCTTACGGATACATTCTTCCACATCTCTGAGACACTGGATGTTTCCATTTGCAAATACAGGGATGTTTACAGCTTTTCTATACCAGCGAATAAAACAGATGCATAAAATTGAGAATTAGAGTCAACCCAGAAATTCTCCTCCTGTCACACAAATTTGTTTGCTCTTCAGTGCCACTGTACACTCTGCTTCAAATCCAAAGTGTTAGCAGGAATCCACTAAGACTGGTACTGCTCACTAACCTTACAGCTTGAATGTGCTCCCAAGATGCCACACCAGCAAGTGGTCCTTTCTGTTCTTTAGTACGGCCATGCACAGTCAGCAGCTGGAACACAAAATTACATTTACTTTCCACGTGTATGAACTACTGGAATAAATCCACGGACAAAAACTTTCATTCACCCCCTACGCTGCCACTGAGTTCCTGCTGCTATTTCAACAGTGCACAGAGTTTAGCAACACAGAAAGATATCAGCAGTTTACCTACTGTGGCATGGTCTTAGGCTCCTTTCATCTTGCTACTCCATGGCATGATATGATTGTATCACGGGAGAACCTACAGATTTCCTTTTGCACTGGATTCCATTTGTGATTTGCTTTAGAACTTGTGATATATTGATCTAGCTTTCTCCTCAGTAGAAGGTCCAAATACTGTCAATACTGTCTCTAACTACATACCATCTCTTCCAATTTAACTGGAGTTAAATCCTAGAAGGCTGCCTATTTCTTGTAGTGATACCTTTCGATACCCTTTTTTTCCTACAGTACTGTGGATTTCATGCATTCACACTGCCTCCTGCAGCACTATGTGAAGATTGAGATGCTCAACCACAGTGAAGGACGCTGCACAGTGCAGTGATTACAAGAGACTCTGATGTCATCATGTCTTCTGTACCACACTACTGACCTGTGGCCTAGGACTGCAAACACACAGAATCTGTCTGCGTCCTGCTTGCTCTGTCTGCAAAGTAATGCAGCCTATTCATCTCCACAGTATACCAAGAACTGGTCATCAGATACTTTAAACAAAGATACGTGGCCAATGCAAGAGTAGAGGGAGCAGCTGCCTTCTTACCTGGCAGCCAGCTTTCTCCAGCATCTGTGCATACTTCACTGTCTTGTCAATGTCTGGGAAAACGCGGATTTTGCATGTGATGGGAACAGAGAGCTTCTCGTTAGCCAGTAAAACTGAGAAAGATTGAAAAGACAGGTAAGTGGGCTGCACAATGCTATGAAAAGTGTCTGCTCTCCTCAAGATCTGATACTGGGTGTGGTATGGAAAAAGCCTGAGAAGCTAATGCTATGCAGTTCTCCCAGCTTAAAAAATCAGCAGTGTCCTCTGCAGTCCTTATTGCATAGTTTAATCACATAACAATAACACAAACATGAAGCACAAAATCTGCATCCCAACAAGGTGCCATAAAATAGTCACCCATTTAATAGCCGTAACATTTCCACTGCATCAAGCCTTCACTTTCAAAGACGACCCCCTCACAATTTAATTATTGATACAAGTTCATTATCATCACAGGCTATTGTACTCCTCCAACATTAACATTTGCTTGTCTACCTTTCCTACAAAAAGTGCTTCACTTCTTTGCAAATTATCACCCAAATAATCATAAGTAGAGTCTTATCCATGGCACACAAAGGCTTATCAAGTGAGGTAGGCTGTGGATGCAATCAAGTAGTAAATGTAGGTTATAGAGTCAGGGTGAAATCTAGAACAACATGTTAAACTCCCAGTCTTACACAGTTCATGGAATCACAAAAATACTAAAAAGAGAACTAACAAAGAGAGCCAACCGGAAAACACTGAGTAATGGTGTGACTGAAATTCTCTTCTCTTCCAGAGCTTGGACGTACAATGTAGGAAGGTCTTCTAATCCAAATCCTACGAGCTCTAATGATAGGTACTTCCTATCACCCTTTCAAAGGAGCAAGCAAGGTGTATACAGTTGCGAGCAGAAAAGAGTGTTCCACCATTTTAAAGGCGGCGGGGGAAAGAAGTAGGAAGAGGATAGCCTAAGACAGCTCTCTTACTAGACAGCCTGGGTTCTCACCCAACTTGATGATCTGGGTTCTCTTCATACCTTGAGGCTGTTCTGATTTGCATATTTCTCAACAGTCACATTACATGCTGGGCAAGGAAGCACTGTCTATCTTCCAGGCTCTCAGCAGTGTCTTTGTGCCAAACATCACTCAAAATTCCCCAGACTACCAGGGATGCAAACAGAAATAAGACTCTCTATCTGCATGGTTCCAGCACTTGCTTTGAAGTGGGGTGAAGGCACATTCTCAGTTCTACAAAATGACCAAAACCTTGCTTTGTATATCAGTTCCAAATGTACTTCTTAAAAAAATATGATACTGTTCACAACAGCTATGGATAGCCTGAAAACAACCTAAACAATTAGGAGAAGAAAGGCATAATTTGCTATGCTGTGGACAGAAAGAATACATGGAGTTGATCAGAAAGGGGCAACTGTGAGGGGCAACTGTGGCTTCAAGCAGAAACATGACTCTTGGCACCTGAGAACTTCAAAGTTAAAAAGTAAGGCACTGGGACTTCTACTGTTTCTAGCGTTGGAGAGCCACTAAGCTATCATATGAGACTGGAACTTAGTTGACTCTCTTTCACCTGCAGTCTGTTTCAGGTACGAAAGTCTTTTAGCAGATCTGGTATGAGTTTGCAGTGGGATACCACCAAGTATCTTGACGGTGCCACTGGAATACCTTAAGAAATTAAAAAAAAAAGGAAAAAAAAAAAAAGAATGCAACCACCCCTTCAAAACCCAAGCACAACTCTGCCCAAAGAAACATGATGCACCTCCTTTTCCCCAAAATCCCTAACCTCCTCTCAATAATTAGTTCATCCTATTCCCTCTCTAAATACTTACTCATTCTCTGAAGAAGATCCCACTCCTCTTGCAGAAATGCTCCATAGTGACCTATGATAAAATAGCATATGACAGACTTGTGCAGAAGAGTAAGATCCTGAAGCACAGTTTTCATAAACACTCACAAAGAAAGATCCAGACACTCATACGCCTCACTGGTAGAAATAGAGTTGCTCTGTCCTGCCCCAACTGGAAGAGTCGGATCATTCTGTTCACCCTAGATTTACAGGACAGACAAGGACAAGAAATCCCCGTGCCCTACTTTCACTGGTACTCCCAAAGGCTGATATGTTGACACTGGCAGCTCAAAGTCCAACTTCTAAGGGTTTATACCAGATATTTAATAAATCCCATTAGGATAAAAGATGATCAGACTGAAAGATCTATTTGCACCACTGATCATTTCCTATTAGTCTTTGAAAGATATTTTAGAAGAACAATGGGCAGTTACTGAACAAATCTTTTCTCAACACCTTAACTGATACAAACTTTTCAAACACTGGTTCTGGTTTTCAAACATGCGGTATCTAAGGAATTCAGCAGGTGTCATCCTCTTCTACACTATTGTGAAAAAACTCTGTGCAAGAACCAGGGAAATAGGAGATCCTAAGTGTCTGAATGATGTAATTTTAAGTGCAGTTTTTCAGAAACAGGCTGTTTGAGCAACTGAAATCAGAAAGAAAATCAAGCTCTTACTAAAGATACTGTTTCTGAAGGATATTCTAGACACAGGAGCTGTCACTTAAGAGAAATTTGAATTAATTATACCTAATTTTTGGTTTAGGTACTACAAAGCGTTACCTGCTACCCTATTGGGTGTAACTGACTTCAGCAGTACTGCAGCCCCACCCCAAGGCTTGGTTTGGGCCTCTTGATATTTTACTGCCAACATTCACATTTGAAACACCATTTGCCATTTCTCTGCTTATCCAGGGTTCAGATTTGCACGTACCTCTCTTTGCAATCATCTGGGGGCAACCCAAATTTAGGTCTATGGCATCACAGTAATCCTGAGCCAACAGTGCTGCTTGGACAAACACTTCAGGATCATTGGCACAGAACTGTGAAAACCAAAGAGAAGTGGAATAATCAGGCAATAGCTTTCTTCAAATACTGACAGCATGTTACGATGTAGTTATGAAGCAACTACCTGCTACAAAAACCAGGCAAATATGCACAGTTAATAATACCAAACACTATTTCTCAAAATGAAGAAAGGAAGCCATGTGATGTAATCCTTTTGGACTTCAGTAAAGCATTTGATACTGTTTCTCACAGGATCGTTCTGGACAAAATGTCCAGGCCACAGCTGGATAAACACATAGTGTGATGGGTGAACAACTGGCTCATGAGTGAAGGGCAGAGGGTTATAGGGACTGGGATGACATTAGGCTGGTGACCGGTCATGACTAGGTTCCGCAGGGCTCCATCTTAGGCCCAGAGCTCTTTAACAGCTTCATAAATGACTTGTAGCCTTGCTGAGGATACTAAATTGGAAGGAGCTGTAAACTCCCTGGAAGGCACAGAGGCCCTGCAGAGACCTTGACAATCAGAGCGCTAGGCAATCACCAACCATATGAAGTTTAATAAAGACAAGCAGCATATTTTGAACCCGGGTGAACCAGGGTGACTCTGTATGTACGGACAGACTGGGGAACAAGAGGCTGGAGAACAGCACTGTAGAAAGGGACCTGGGGGTCCTGGTTGACCGCAAGTTGAATATGCTCAGTCAGCAGTGCCCTGGCAGCCAGGAGAGCCAGCTGTGTCCCGGGGGCATGAGGTCCAGCATCACCAGCTGGGCCAGAGAAGGGATTGTCCCACTCTGCTCTGCCCTGGGGCTGCATCACCTCAAGTCCTGGGGACAGTCTGGGACACCACAATATAAGAAAGATCCAAAGCTATTAAAGAGTGTCCAAAGGAGCCTACAAAGATGGTGAAGGGTCTGGAGGGGCCATCTGAGGAGTGGCTGAGGTCACTTGGCATGTTCAGCCTAGAGAAGAGGAGATGGAGTTATAGACATAGAAGTCTATAACTTCCTCACAAGGGGCAGCAGAGGGACAGCTCCGATCTCTGCTCTCTGTGACCAGTGACAGGACCTGAGGGAACCTCTGGGGCTGTGTCAGGGGAGGTGTTGGCTAGATATCAGGAAAAGTTTCTTCCCTGAGGGTGGTCAGGCACTGAAACAGGCTCTCCACGGCAGTGATCATGGCCCTAAACCTGCCAGAGCTCAAGGTGCATTTGGACAACACTGGTGGGATTCTGGTGGCTGTTCTGTGCAGGAGCTGGACTCTGTGAATCCCTTACAACTGAGGATATTCTATGATTCTATGAAAAAAAAAAAAAACCAAACAAAATTTGTGACACTTACCAGCTAAAGATCCTCAATCTTCAAATGATAAAATGAGAAAGATGAGCATTCAAGAGGCAAAGAAATATCAGATGAATATTTTACATGTGATACCCAAGAATAACTGGAAACAACTCTCAAAATCCTCTTCAGAACAAACAGCTGTAGAATTTCAATAGGGAAAGGTGGTGCTTAAGGAAAGAGTTACCCATAATGTCACTGGGTCTGGAGACAGCTCAATATTTTTAGATACCAATAAGCACCACTGCCTCTAAAATGAATTCCCATTAGCATGGAATGTGAAAGAGACACATGGGCTATAGTAAAATGCTCAGTCTAAATGGAATGTAATTAATATTACATTTAAAGCACAGTCTAAAAAGAAAATTAATAAAATAAGTTGATTTGAAGCTTCTTTTTTGAAGAGGACAGACTGTTCTTCTCATTTATGCTTTTAAACAGATTTTCTAAAACTCATTTTGAACAAAAACCAGTGACATCACATCTTTACATAAACTTGAAACAAAATTTAAACTATTTAATACTTCTGAGCAGAAGGTGTTACTTAAACCCTAAAGCCCTCCATAAATTATGACCAACTAATATTTGCTTTCTCTAAGATGACTGAAACTATGGAAAGCTTCCAACCATGCCATGAGAGATGTTAGTGCAGTAAACAAATCTTCAGAGCAGGCTAAGCTCAGATGTACCTCTGCCTAATCTAATTCTGAAACTCTGTGACCAAATCTGTAAGGACTGCTGCACAAGATCAATCCAAAGATTAGTTAGTTCTGTACTTTATGTCCAATAGTGGCCTGTGGGAAGAAGGGCAACACAGCAAGCTCACAGCAACTGATCCTCTTCAGGTAATGTCACCCACGACACACAGCTTACTGAGCTGAAGATCTGTGACATAGCTTTCTATGATTACTTGAATTTCTGCCACTTGTATTTTTCTGTGTCAAAAGAAACTACCTCCTCCAGAAGAATGTACAAGATGCTGAGATTAGCTCAGTTGGTTAGAGCATGGTGCTAATAACACTAAAGTTATGAGTTCTATCCCTGTATAGGCAACTCACTTAAGAGTTGGACTTGATGTACCTTGTGGGTCCCTTCCAACTCAGAATATTCTGTGATTCTGTGAAAGCTGTACTGAGACAGATCAAAGGTCAGCACCAAGATGTCTAGGGAACAGCAGACGCTTAAAGACTTTGGAAGCAGAAGGTGTGTTTGTTGCACCTAAAGACCCTCAAATGTTTTCCTTCATTCGCTTTCTAAACTCACGTAATCTTCCAGAATCCAGTATATCCCACAGTAGTGAATTCTGCAGTTTATAACTACCACTACGCTTCCTTGTTTCCCATTCATCATCTTCAAGCCAGTAATACTTCCACAGGCTTCTCTTATCTCTCCCCTCAGTCAAGGGAGACACTTCTTTTCCAGGGTAAAGAGTCCTCATCCATTTAACTGATCCACATGTGGAAATCAGTAATTCCTTTGCTCATGACAGCTGTCTTTCCCAGCATTATTCTTCAGCTCCACAAGCCACTTCCCTCTTTGGGATAGAGTGAAGTACCCAAACATCACAAAGTAGTCCAGAAGCAGAAGCAACACATGCTTTGAAGTCTGTCCTATATTCCTTGCATCCTTCCTCTATAGCTAAACACTGAGCTCAGGGTTTCAGAGAACTACTCAAAAAGCTGTGATCCTCGTTGAGTGGTACCAGATCTGGGACACACCCTGACTCTACAAGACCAACTGTAATCTGTCTCTAAAGATGAGGTGCAGGGGACTGAAACCCTGTGAGAAGTCCAGTGCTCCAGGCCCCTGTGGTTACGACAGCAAATCCTATGCTAAATATGGGACAAATAGAAAAACACACATCTTTGTGAGCTAAGTACTGTCAGCGGTATTTAGATGAAGAAAATGAGATTTCAGTCATCCTATATAACCACGTTAAAATGTGGACGAGACTGACTACCTTCAACTCATGCACATTTGGAAAACGCCTGGATTTGTTAGCACGAGTGGGGTGGATGGCCCGGGTGCGTTTGGCAATGCTGACTTGCGTCCTCAGCATTACCCAAGAACGGCACCGCACGGTGAGCGCAGCGAAGCTCCTCCCGGCGGCAGCCGCCGCTCCTGGCGATGGGGCTGGCAGGGCGAGCCGGGGCGGGGGCCGCGCTCACCTGCACGATGAGCGGGCGGTCCTCGGGACAGGCCTCGCCATAGAGATTCTCGCGGCGGTAGTTGGCGTCCCTGAGGAAGACCTGGGCGTGCAGCATCGGTGTGTAGCAGAGCTGGGCGCCGTGGCGGCGGCTCAGCAGCCTCCAGGCCAGCTCGCTCTGGTCCACCATGGGCGCCACCACGTAGTGGGCGCTCCGCAGCGTCTCCCTCCAGAAGGCTTCCCCGCGCAGCTTCGGCATCTCCCGCCTGCTCACCCGTGCAGCGTTGCGGCAGCTCCCGCCCCGCGCCGCCGCACCGGGGCTCGCGGGCTTCCGCTGGGCCCGTGCCGGGCACCGGCGCAGCCGGACGGTGCCACCGCCATCTCGCTCCGGCCGGCTCAGCGGTGCAGCCGCGCGCCGTCCCCTCCAGAAACGTCGGCTCTGCCAGCAAGGGGCCGCGAGCGGGAGAGACGCAGCAGCCGCAGGGCCCCGCGCTGCCCGGGGCGGCCGCAGCGCCTGAGGGGCGGCTGCCGTGGCGCGGTGCTGGGCGGTCTCCCCCCAGCTGCCGTGGCCGCGCAGGGAGCCCCGGCAGGCGGCCGGTGCGGTCCTCGTGCAGCACGGCCCGGGCAGCAGCTGCCGTCCGTTGTCCCCGAGCCCAGAGCGCGAAGCCCGAAGGGGGCGGCTTTGGGCACTTCGGCCTCTGCCGCCGCAGTGCGGAGAGGAAGCGCCGTGACTGAGCATTTCAAGAGCTCAGGCTAAGTGAGAGGCCTGTCCTGTCCTGTCTCTGGTGTCGGATGGTCGGGGCGGAGAGGTGAAAATGGTCCACCTGACTGAACCAAATATAACGGCATCCATGACAAAATCGTTCATTCTGCATCATTTTATAAAGCTACTGACCATCACCAGGATGAGCACAGTGGAGGATTTCTGCTTCTCTTGGCCACTACCTTCCAGAGTATCAAAAATGCTGCATCTCTACTCCAGTCAAAACAGCAGTGTAACTTGAGTTACAGGACTTCTTTTCTTCAAAAGAGAAAACTCTCACAAAATCATATAACAAAGCACCAGAGCCTAAGCAGGGTTATATGTACACTCCAATTGCTCAGTAAGCCTGTTAAGAGTCTGTCCATTGACAAGCCTTCACAGCTCAACTTCACTGTGAAAGCCCGTATTTCCCCCTCTCTCCACCTTTCTAGCACGCATGGCTGTGATGAACTTGCTGCAATAAATAATTAAGTTTCAAGCTTCTAATTATTTTTTACCATCTTTCATTACCTCTCAGCAGCCTAAAGAACAAGGTTGCTATTTGAAATATACAGCCTCCACCGCTATCAGCACTCACTTTTCCTCTGCTCAGCTGCTCCAGGAGGTTTTTTTTTTCCTTTCTTTTGACCCTGATTTGCAGGTGTGATGTCTGGTAACTTACTTAAGTCCAGAAGAAACAAACACCTGCTTCCTATTCTACCTTACATCTTTTGGGTTTTACTCCATCTCCATCTCAGCACCAGTGAACTTTGCTTTCCGGTAGTGCTATTTAAAAGTAACCAGTTCTATTAAACTGTGGCACTTCTTGCATTTTTTTAACTAGTATCTTCAGCAAGAGAGGTGTATTTCTTTGCCTTCAGGAAAGGAAAATAATAGCTTTAATACTGATGACAACATATGCTATGTGCCATACATTCTTGAACTCTTCCTATTGCAGATTTAAGGTATATGGTCCATCACTTCAAAACAGCAATGTTCATTTGGGAGCCTTAACAGTTCCCCCATCAGAGAACTCTTCTTTAGTCTTGAGATTAAGATCAGCATGGTTTTAGCCTGTGAGAAGCTAGCTGAAAAGGATGGAATGTATCAGCTGACAAGAATCCCCACTTCAGTTTCACAGAGAAGGGTAGGTGCGGGGGACTTCTCTTCTGCCCTTGTCTTCTCAAAATAAGAAACTGCAATATTGGATTTTGCCTTCTGATATTATTCTACCTCTGTCTAATGTGATGGGCTACTGAGAAACAACAAGCAATACCAGCGCTAATAAGGTTTTTATTTTTGGCACACTGTGTTCAGCAGCCAGTTATAATGGGTTACATGGCAGCAGCTCATAATTAGATAATTATGGGGAAAAAAAGCCCTAAACAAAACAACTTGCTGCTTTTCAAATAACAACCACAAGAACATTGACAGCATATAAGCTGTAAGTAATTCTTAAGCAACTTCTATGACTAAAACAGTATCTTCAAGCTCTGCTTAGATGAAACCATATATATTTGTTTATACAGGGAACTCATCAAACTCCTGCTTCAACAGATGGGACAGCATTAGTCCTTGCTGCCTCCACACAGCCCATTCAGATAAGTTACACACTTTAGCACAGAACTATTGTACCTGTTTAAGTTTAATCACTCCTTTCTTTTTCCTTCCAGTTTTAAATATAATCAACACAAGTAGGACTCTTTCACCTTTTTTTTTTCAGGCTCACTACAACTGCCAGTAGTTAAACCAAACCAACTAGTCCCCATTTGTTTTGTTTCATATAGTACCCTACGCCAGTAGGTGCAGTGACAGTGTGCAGTAGATGTAATGAAGTCCCATGGGCCACACACTGTTCACACAGCCACTCCAGTATCAGTATCCAGTATCCCTCGCACATCACACTCCTTCTGTTACTGTCTAACACTCAGACATCATACCTAAAACTTCAGAGCATATACACCCATTGCCTATCCAACTCTCAGAGGGACCCTGAGATAGACACCATTGTCCCATTTTACAGATGGGAAAACTGAGGCAGGAATATTAATGGCTTGTCCAATATGGCAAATAAAAGCCCATCTAAGAGTTTCCACTTCAATACTGTGGTTGTATCTAAGGTACCAAAATCATGGCAACAAGAAGCCATGCTTCAGAATACTAAGCCTTCTCCACAGACTACAAATCAGGTATGTCAGCAGCAGTTTTTGCTTTATACCATGAAGGGAGAGATTCCAGGTGAAACATGAGATTAAGAAATGGTGGTAGAAAATAATTCAAAAGCCAACCAGTGATGAATTCTGTTTAATACTAGGAAAGCCAAAAAGACATGCTTCAGACCAAAAAGTATTAACTAGAAGGGGAAAAAAAAAAAAAAAAAAAAAGAAAAAATGAACAAGACATTTCAAAATGGTTTAAGCTGACAGCATGTTGTTTTATTTCAGATTTCACAAAAGAAATACTTTATAAAACTAAAACCAGTTAACCCAGCCACTATCAACAGAGGGTGGTATAAGCAAAAGACACTAGGTCAGAACCTGCAGTGAAGAGCCATCTGTTCCTGTCACTGGAATGCTCGTGTATCCTGTCAACTACCAGGATACTTCACTGGGGGATGAAGATGGAGAGAGCCAGGGTTTTACAGCAGTTCTGAGAAGCAGATTAGCTCCTCCTAGTTGGTGCTTTGTTGCTACCCAGGTCTCCTCTGTATCATAAGTGTAGCAAGGATTTACTGATTTCGGAAATGACAGATCCAGCATAGCAAAGGCAAGAAATTTTTCAATTGAATTTTATGCAAATTTCCTTCAAAAAGGTACTGTATTTTAAAATCAGACCATCAAACTGATTACTTAGCTAACTTATGTGGGATTTCCAGTCTCATTACTGAAAGGAAAATGAATACACAAGGCTTAAGCAAGTCTTGTGCTAAATAAAATATATAGGGGCTTTGGGTAGATCCTTGTATGTTTGCCTGAGCTTTGATTATGGGAGAGCAGGGGCGGGAGGATTTTTTCAGTTACTGTAAAGGAATTCTATTCCCTGCCCTCCCCATTCCAAATTTTTCATTGGGTGGCGAGACTGGAGGTGAGAGGGAATAAGGTAAAGCACTAATCTTAATGCTTTACTAAGGTTCTGATACAGCAGGCCACAGAACCTTGCACAAATATAAACAAAGTACCTGCCTAGGGACAGCTTTTCCTGTTTTTATCATGCCCAAGTTAAGGCTGTTCAATACAGCAACATCTGTCAAACTATCCACCCTATCCCCCCAGGCCCCTCTCTCCTTTGAAGAGTACATGATGGCAAGAATCCTTCCTTCTACCTATTCCTTTCTGAAAAGGGCAGGGCAGTGGGAGAAAGAAAAAAACAAAAAAAAAAAAACCAAGAAACCAGATTATTTCAGAGATGCATTTTGGTTTAACAAATGGGCAACTTTCCCTTGTAGAATAAACCTTCCCCTCCAAAAAGGGATGTTTCTTTTCTCCTATAACCCACGATAAATTAAAACCAAGTAAGAAGTCTCTGGTTTGACACAATAAATACTTAGAATATAGCAAATTAAAAAATATAGTTACAAAACCCTCAGTGGAATTCTCTTTCTGACCTAAACTGCAGACAGATTCTTCACAGACAAAAAGTATCTCCAAAATCAGCTGCAGCTCCTCTCCTCTCCCTGTTCACTAGGCTTGGTCAACAAGTGCTATCACATACCCTTTGGAATACTGTTAAGACAAAAACAATATAAAGCACAAGAAATCTACTCCTAAATTTGTTTTTTATACTGCCAAGGGTGTAGGAAGCAACCATCTGTGGGGAACCCTCATTGCAGTGCACAGTGACAGTGTCACAGCACTACAGTTAACATGGACAGGGAGACTAGGGGGAAAAACAGCCACAGGAAAGGAAGGAGATAGAACCCATAAAAGTTGGGAAAGGAAAAGATAAGCAAGAAAGAGACAGAAAAAGACCAGTTGAGTCCAGCTGGACTTCCCAGTTCTGGCAGCAGAGCAGATGAGATGTTGAACAACAGGAAGAGTTCCTTGGGGTCTGTCATAACATAGGAATGTTGTTGGCATTTTCTTCGTCATTGACAGTGAGTAAGGAGAAGTTAACCCTCTCTGACACTGACACGTGGCTCTGCCAGTGAGCTGTGGATGATCCCAATAATTGATTCAACACCATCTCCCTCCAGCAAAGTGCGGTGATCCCCTTCAATAACATGGACAGATACTTTTCCGTCGCATACCTGCATAAGTATGAAAAAGAAGAACTTTTCATTCACAATTTACAACCAGCTAATCACCTAGCCACTTTGGGTTTGTCAGTCTTCTAAGTTACTAATAATTTAGACCACTGCCTCTGTCAAACTCAGTTAAAAATAGCACCAGTTTTACTCTGACACATTTTCACAGACCAGCTGTGGGGCACTGTTTGGAACCAGTGTTTTAAAGCACAATAGTTTGACAGCCTGACAGGTGGTCCACTCAAATATAAACTAGGAGGAAGTCAACCAACCTAGTACCAAAAGATTAATTTACCTGCAATATCAAAGAATGAATGATAAAAGTAGCTACTTCCAAGCCCTTAAGTAAACCAAATAAACACCCCCTGCATCTTTCTACCACCACCAGGAATCTTCCTTTAAGGTCATTATGTAACTTTAATAACATATAAGTTAGCCTGGAATCAATAATGACTAAATTAGATGTCTGAAGGGATAAGGAAATGCCAGAAGCAGGAAGGGAATTCTGAAAATCACTTCCTTTTCCCCTGATATTTGCACCAATTTAACCCTTGTATGTAAGCAGGGGCTAAAGAACAGTGACGTTATCTGGACTACAGGCCAAACCCTGACTTTTTTTTTAGCCCACAAGAAACCCACTTCTAACTACTACCTTCTCAGTGAAAAAAATGCAACTGAGAAAAAGCTGTCTTTGTCAGAAGAATGACACTTGCTCTTCAGAAGGGTGCCCTCATTCAGTGAACTAACTTTAGGGCCTACAGCGAAAAGAGACTGTAAGATGCTCTCTTTTAACATTGTTATTATCCAAAGTCATTCTAGAGAGCTGCAAGAACCGGCTATAGAAAACACTTATCCTATATACAGGCAAGACTTTCTGGCCCTCACTACCCACAGAAAATGCCTGGAACCAATCATCTCATTTGCTTTTGGAGACTTCTAATTCTTGGTAGAGCATAACAGCTGCAGAACGATAATTTCTGTCAGGTTGGTTTTGTCCTTTTTTCCTCAGTACAGATGATTTCCCATGCTTTTCTTTGTCTTCCCCAAGTATCAAGAGAAACTCAACAATCACCAGTGGGCCTGAGACTGACCTCTGAGAGTTTATAGTCTCTACCTAGACCTTCCTCATATTCATTGTGAGATTTTGCCCGCATCAGTGTCACGTTCCCATGATACTTGGAGTCTGGTATATACTTGTCAGCAGCCTTCAGTTTATGGTAAAATGAAGTAGCAGCAAAGCTGAGTGCTTCACGATTGATGTTTGTATGAATCTCAGTTATTAGGTCTACAGCAGCATTCACACGAGCCTCCAGATCTTTCAGGGGCAGAAGAATCTCCAGCAGCTGGAAATAGAAACATTTTTTTTCCCACATTAGTCTCAATAGCTGAGAATCCCATCTACATTAAAAAAAAACCACACCCCTCTTGCGCAATATAAAGACATATAGAAACAGTACCTTATTGTATTCAGTGCCCATAAATTGCTGAACAAAGGCACACAATGCTTCAGTCTCCAGTGCAGCCTCATTACCTTGGGTCAGTTTGGCTCTGTAGCTCTAGAAAGGAGAAGAATACAATGTGAATGTGCGAGGGATGTGCCTGACTTAAAAGTCAAATAAAAACAATTAGAGAACCAAAGGTGCGAACTGGGAAAAAAGGAAGGGGGGAAATCCCTTGAGGACAGACTAGAAAGAAAATCCACAGGTAATTGCCAAGAGCCTAGTGTTCTCTAAAGTACAACAAAAATTAAAGGGAAGCCTTAAGCAAGGTTTCCTCACACCACTACAAGAGGATCTTGACTTGCAGACACCAGGATCTTCCAGAAGACATACTAATATTATGATTTATCATAGCAAGAACAACATTTGTGCCTGAGCTCTTGCCACTTAATGAAGACCACCTCTCATGTGCTACTACCCTTCAGCCATCTCTAAGCAGCCACTGTCTACAGTTGTCTTCCAAAATCCCTGTGAAGAAAAGTCTGTCGGCTTTTCAGATTGCACATATCTACAATAGTAAGCTCCGAGAAAAATGAGCCCTGATGAGAGATGATGGTCCCCAGAAAGAAGATTCTCTTTGCGCCCCTTACCTGGGTATATGCTGCCACAAAGGAATGAGACCCATCAAAAAGGAATAAACTGTTGAATGCATGGGAAGCATTTTGTTGTGCTTGCAGTTGGGAGCACATTTCAAAGGCTACACAGGCACCAAAAGAGTATCCAGCAATGCGGTAAGGTCCTTCAGACTGTATCTGCTTCATGCAATCAATGTAATAGGCTGCCAGGCTTTGGATGCTGTCCAAGGGAGCGGCTAGAACATGGAAGTGAGTTAGAAACAGACTGGTGAAAAGACACTGGCAGAGACAAATATGTTTTCATGCACTCAGAAACAACCCTGATGGAAACATCCAGGTTACTTTGCAGGTAAATTACTAAATTATGGTTAACAACTTGCACTTAGGACAAGTAGTGGTAATATTCCTGCTTTCCAAGGACAGGTTGAATAGGATGCTTTGACTTTTGCACACAAACTCTTCAATCTAATCTATTATTCCTCTTGATACCTGGGGATGTTTGACATGACCCTATACAGACTAATACGCCTGATACTTGTTCTTCCAAGTTTAATAGTCTAGAAACAAAGCCCTCTCTATAAGCAACTACAGTTCAGAATGTTGTGTGTGCAAATTCAAGATGAAGAACTGACATACCTTTTGTGCACTGGAGCCCATAGCAGGGCATGTGAAGTCTGGAGGCCAGAGTGTAGAAAACTGCAATGGATCCTTCAATGGGGTGAACAAGGAAAAGAGGGCGCTCCATGCTCTGAACATCATTGAGACGAGTAATAGTTGGCCCTTCTGGGTTCACCAGTAAGTTGTTCAGATCTAGTTTTGGAGGTTCGCCTGGGCCTGTCTTCATCAGTGGGGATGACTTCAGCTCTTTGAAGGAAAGCACACCAGACAAACGCAATTACTTTCAGTGTCAGTCTTGGTCATGTAGCCATAGTCCTACCAGACAACCTCAGGGCTGCTCTAAATTAGCCTGCTGCCTCACTACATCATCAGGTCACAGACAAAGGGATCTTCCAACTGTCAATTGCTCTGCAGCACCTGCATATGCTTTTAAGCTTCCTGTAAGCATGACACTACATTGTTTATTCCCCAGATAAGTAAAAGGTCTCAAATTGCATCCTACAGAGAGCTGCATAAGAGTACTCATGCATGCAGCTGCTAGCCGAGCAAGAAAGCAGCTTTCACACTTGCTCGTACATCCCGCCCCAGAAATGATGGGCCTGTCCCAGTGGTCAATACACTTCTGTGACATGTCTGTCACTTAAGGGCTACTCAATTATAACTTTATTTCATGATCTGATAGGGGTTTATGTCACTAGAGATGAAAGCAATGGACTGGGAGTTTATTTGGATTCAGGTGACTGGTAGCAACCCTAATCCAGACACTCTACCCTCTGCTGTCCTGGACTTGGAAGAAAGTTCACGCAGCTTGTTGATCGTAAGGAGTCGAATTTCTCTCATGGTCATAACGATGTCATAGTCTCTCTCCAGCATCTGGCGCACCTCCACACCCATCAAGGAATCCAAGCCCAAGTCAGCCAAGGAACTCTCAGCATTCAGACTACTCACATCACGGACCCCTGCGAACAAAACAGCATACTAGCAAAAGGCCAATTTCTTTTCAGGTTTAGGCCTCTCTAGCAGCCTTCTCCACTTTCTTCCTTCTCCTAAAATCTCAATGAACTGCAGCTACAGAGCTGCAGTTTACCTTCCACGATCATCTAATACTTTCGTAAGTCACCTCTTCTACAACCCCCACCTTGTCATATGGGATCTAGTATTTAGAGTACATATTAAATGTGCACAGATTTATGGCAGGGGATAGATCAGTCCCAACTAAATAGCTGTGAATATTTTCACATCAGCTCTAGACCAAATATAGAACAGCCAGTCAGCTAGACAGATTTCACACACTGGAGGCTCTAACTGAAACTGCAGTCCTAGACCTAATGCAACTAATCCTCAGCTACAATGGGATGAAAGTTATGTCAGTGATGGTTGATTTCAACACTTGATGTCTATCACACTGGAGGAGGAGATGATATGTTTAGGCTTCATTGCCTTTTCCCCTTTAATTTTCATGCTGTTCAATCTCTCACCCTTTCCTTACCCGTAAAAGGCCTCTCATAATAAGACCTGCATCTACAGCTTTTTGTCCACTCCTCCACCTTGTGCTGTGCCAAGCTGCCACCCTTCCCACTATTAGGCTTCTTTACTAGCTCATCCCTTTGTTGCTTTCATACTCTGTTTCTTCCAAACTAACCCTATAGCTGATGCGATTTCCCAGACACTTTCCTATGACTTCTAAAAGCCACATCTGCTCTGAGAGGTCAGATTTGCTGTCAGTGAGCTGCAAACAACTCCTTAAGTAACACTCAAGAGACTGTCTTTCATTATCGGTACCTTTTTTGGTAGAAAACAAAGGATCAATAGTCAGTTCTGTCTGCAAAAGAAACAACTGACGTGGGACATAGGTGGAGTTGACAGCGATTATTCGCTACCCGCACAAAAATAAGAGATGCAATGGTAAAAGAAAGCGGGTTCAAGACAGACAGAAGGACATGATACTTGCAATGCATAGTTAAGCTATGGTTATAGATGTTCACACGAGATGACAGCTGGTAAGTGAATACACTACCAGTTAAGACACTAAATAGAGAAAAGCTACTTTTTGCAGCATGGGGACATACCAAGGTGAATGTTTGAAAGCTGGAATAGTACTCAGAAAGTTAGTTATGTATTTGATCTATTACGTGCTGCCCCAGAATTTTGCTGTTGGGGGCTGTTCCTGTTGATTCTCCATTTGGAGAAAGGTACCAGTTTACTCTAAATAAAACCCAAGCCACTGGAGTATATATGCGTACCTATGTAAACACAGTAACAGAGAAAAACCCATACAAGAAACAAAGTCATTATTTGAGAGAAGGAGCAGTGTTAAGAAAAAAAAAAAAAAGAAATCAGTCTCACAACAGTAACATACCCACACCACAGGAGATCGGGAAGAGATGCTGAACAGAGCACTACTGCTTTCCAAAAGTTTGGAGAGACTAGACACTGACCAGTGACAGCACTTACCCAGGATGTGAGCAACAGCTTCTACAAGATCCCGCTGACTACCTCCTTCAGCTTTCACTGAGACCTTCTCTGCTAGGACAAAACTGGACATGACAGGATGAGGTTGATTCAGGAAGACATCGAGCACCTCCAGGCATGAGCTGATTTGTTGCGGAATCGTTCCCCCCACCACAATGTCTTTGTTTCCCATTGTCTTCAGCAAGATACCCACATCACCAATGGCTCCCCACTGGATTGCCAGGCCTGGAGGAGAAATCAGAAGAACACACTAAGCAGCTAACTAAAGGACATGGCAGCAACAAGAGTGAGTTAATAAAAAAGGGACTTAATAAGCAGCTATGCTAAGGCTTGCATTTCCTTTGTACTGTTAAATGGTCAGTATTCATTCACACATGAATGACTGGGGGAAACATCTAGGAGCGGAAAACAGCCTTCAATGTACTTTATCAGTCCAGATAAGTGCACAAGTTTCTGGTGAGCTGGTCTTCATCTGGATGTTTGGCGAGACAGTTTATACTGTGCAATGAGTAAAGTCATCTTACCTGGGAGTCCATCCTTATGTCGCTGCTCACAGATACGCTCCATGGTAGAATTGGCAAAGCCATAATTACTTTGCCCAGCATTTCCTCTTCCACAGCTTACAGAGGAGAACACAACAAAATAGTCCAGGTCTGGACACTTCTTACGAGTCACCCTTGGAGCAGAGCAGGAGAGAGAAACCTCATCAGAAAAACCTGCTGATTGTACTACCACCCAAGGCTAGTGCAAGACTAAAATGACTAAGTTCGATCAGTTCTGTGACCTTAAAAGCAGTTCTTATTTGTCCCTTCTACAGACACTTACCAATCCAAATGAAGGGTGCCTGAATACTTGGGCTTGTTGACCTCCCAGAATAATTCTGGGCTCTGATTTTCAATCATGCCATCTCTAAGGACCTATGGGGAGCAGGGAGAGGGATTGAAAGAGAAAGTGTAGTTTCAGTATCTCCAGTTTCTCTGTTTAATATGCCACATGGCTTGAGAGATGAGAGGATATCACTGCGCAATGTTATTTTTGTAACTTCACAGTACAGACATATCCCAAACATCCCAAAATATGACAACACAGCTTTTGCCAAGTCTGCTTTTTTCAGTATTTTTTCAGTATTGACACCACAGAAGTTCTACATGGGATTTTTCTTGTCCACAGGGGTCTAGGGCAACATCTGTGTTACCACAGAACTGAACTTGCTGGCCAAACACTGTTGCTTCTCAGGTCAAGGGAATAGACCCATAAGCCTTTAGTCACCAGGTAAGACCAAAGCATAGTGTCCTTTGAAAGGCAGAGAACTTTACTAAAATTGTATGAAGCCTGACTGCCTTCAGTAAAAAAGTCACTTGAATGGATGCTGCCTCTTAGAAGTCCTAAGCATTTTTGTCACTCACCACAGCCAAATTAAAGATGCCTCCAACTGGTCCAAGCTGCAAAGCTTCTTCTATCAATAGCTGTGTTCCTTCTAGTGTTCCAATATCACTGGTAGATACCAACACTTCGATTCCCAGTGCCTTCCACTCTTCAACACGTTTAGCCTGGTAGCCTAGAAAAAATAAAGGTGGACAGTGCCTGGGATGAAGCATCCCAACGATAAGGCTTTGGTTAACCTGCTCCTTTATGCTTTTCTGACTAGATAGGGACTCAATAACTAAATAATTCCTAATTCAGCTATAAGACAAAAATTGGACAAAATCTGAACAGTAACTAGAAATCATTTGAAATTCAGGAATATTCTAAATAGATAAAAGTGGAGAACAGCATTGGGAGACCCTAAGGGTTTGGGTGGTGGTAGGGGGAAGGAAGGAAAAGCATAACTGTGTAGAGAAATGAACAAAAATTTGGGTACTGAGATAGGAAAGATTGGCTAGATTACAGCAAAACAACAGATTATAGCAGCACAGCCAGAACTTGAGAAGAAGTATTTGATCTATGTGTTTGTACACACAAGTGGTGTGATTGTGAACTTGCCAAAAGAAAGAAGAAACCTGTAGAGACAGAGAGAAGCTGTGTTATGACTGAATTTGTATGGGGAAATACTGAAGACTATCACTGATAAGAAATCTCAGTGCTGCCACTGTAATCAAACTAACACCTTAAATCTGAGTAAAAATGTTTATGGATGTAATCAGATAGTAAGGTCCATCTTTACAAATGAGCTATCTAAGGAGCAAGAGTGAGCATCCACACATGTAACTTGAGGGACAAAGTATCTTTAACAAGGAGTTTTTAGGCCCTTCCTTATGGCATGTGATCCAACACGCTACAGCTAGTGGACAAGTCTGTGAGGTAGCCAGACTGCAGAGGGCACTAAGGTAAAAGAAAGGCTACAGAAAAAAATCCTGTGTAATAGAGAAAATGGGTTGATAGAATTAGGAAACATAAAAGGGGGAAAGTAGTAGTTGGAAAAAAAGGTCAAGCTAAAAGATAGTTCCTCCTTTACAATAAAGGAGACAACAGCTTGTTTGAAGTGAGATAATACAGGAAAGAAAAGAAAAGAGATCAAGACGTTATTAGTCACCAACAGGACACTTAAAAATGGAGAGAAACTACAAACTGAGGTCTCTTGAAAGGCAATCATGCTCCCTGTCCCCTTACAATTTTTGCTTACCAGTTCGTATGCCAGAACGCGACGTCAGTATAATTTTCTGTGCTCCTCTCTCAACTAGCCACTGGGCCAACTCAAGCCCAAATCCTCCTAGGCCCCCTGTGATGATGTAAGACTTGGTAGGTAGACAGGAGGTTCGGGAGATTGCAGAGATTTTAACTGGTTCAGACTTTCTTAAAGAATACTCCTTTTCCTCTTCTTGGACCTTCCCCCCACAAAAAAAAACCCCAACCAACCAAAAAAAGCCACAAACAAAAAAACAAATAACACAAAGAAAACAAGAAAACAAGAAAAAAAAAAGTAGTTACAATCAGATACATAATGCATCTCTGTATCTCTTATCTCTCCATGCTATGCTCCTCCAGCCAATGTGAATGAAACTTGCAGCAGCAGTGCCAGACTTGACAGTTACAATTGTGACAGCGTCAGCAGTAAAAACCGACCCTGTGCTGCCTTACTCATACAACTTAAACTTGAAATGGATAAAAGTATCCAATCGTCACCAGAGGACGGCCAGATGCATCAGAGAACCAAAATCATTATCTCATTACCTTGATCATAACTTTGCCAATATGTTTTCCTTGTGCCATGAATCTGAAGGCAGCTTCTACCTCTTCTTTGCTGAAGACTGTACTCCTCAGGGGCTTTACTACACCATCTTTTATGCCTTTCTTCAACAACTCTGATACTAGCTCCCACTCCTGGTTTCCCTCATCAAATATTGAATCTAGTAGGATCCCATGAAATGCCACATTCTTGAGGAAGAGAGACATCCCTAGAAAAAGCAATTTGGTTATGACCTGATGCTGCTGACATTTCAAAATGGAGCCTATCCTCTGCTTCAAACATTTCTGGGAAGTTCACAGGAGTAAAGCAATCAAATGCTTGAATTCTACATTTTCCAAACTCATTCTTGCATATACTCTCCAAATGCTATATTCATTATGTTATTCTCTTACAAGCAGACCAGTTTCACAGAAACTCCACTCCCAAAAATTGTGTGTTGAGAGGACAAGCTATATCATGGTCAGTCTGATATTAAAAAGGACATTTTTTTTGTCTAGTGACAACTGAGTTAGAGCCACAGGGGAGCTAGAATCCTACATACATCATGTCTATCTCCACAGGAGACTCTTCCTCATAGCAAGATTTTACAACATGATAGGATCTTTTGAAATTTAATTAGAATAAGGAAGCAGACTGTCGACGCTATATGCAATCATTCTATAACAGGAGAACATAGCTGTAATTTTTCACTAACACACCACCTTATAACATTCAAAAATTTTTTCCCACCCAAGAGAAACCAGGTTAATCTTGCCCTGTGCCTTCAAAATTGGTAGATGCTGTTGACTACCTTGAGGGACAAGAGGCCTTGCAGAGGGGTCTGGATAGACTGGAACACTGAGCAATCATCAATCATATAAAGTTTAGCAAATGCCAATTGTGCACCTGAGACCAAGTAACACCAGATACAAGTATAAATTTTGGGGAGGCTGGAGAGCTGCCATGCAGAAAGGGACCCAAGGGTGCTGGGCGGCAGCTAGAACCTAAATGAGAGGCATTTCCTGATGGCCCATCTTACCAAGATGACTGTTGTTAGACAGATCAAATTTGCCTATTTCCAAGAAGCGCCCATGTCGAGCAAGACAACGCAAACTGGCTTGGAGCTTCTCTTCCGCCAAGGAATTTAACACGAGGTTGACACCTGCAATGAAAGAAGAAGCAGCTACTTAAACTCAACTCTGCTGAGAGCCTAACTCTGTCTTCAAGTGACTCATATTGTCTTTAGAATGTAAAACTGCATAACGTGGCATAGCTGACAAAAAAAGTAAAAATATTTCTTGAACCCCACCTTTTCCATTGGTAACTCGAAGTATATGCTGCTCAAAGGTAGTATCCCTGGAGCTGGAAAAGCTATTAGCATCTAGCTGTGGGAATCTTGCTTGAAGATACTCACGTTTCTCAGTGGAACCTGGAAGTAGAAGACAGGTTGAAAGATGTCACTAATTTAATTTTTATGATGAAACAGCCCATTTTCTGCTGCACATCTTTCCCCCAAGGACTGTAAGTAAGCCTGAGAAGCCATCTCCAAGATTTCAGTCTCTCAAGGTGTCAGACCTTAGGACAAAGGCTGTCTGGTTGCTCCTGCACATTTATGAGATAGAGCAAGGACCAGAAACAGATCAGAGCCTTTCAAAGGACAGGCATTGGATTCATATTACTAAATTTAAAATGAGAAAGCCATGATCTTCTTCCATACCTTTGATTATATAGTGTACAGAGGTAGATAAATTTGACCGTGCTGTGGAATTTTCAAGTACAGAGTCAGTAGCTGTATTTACCATGTATCCTGTTCTCAGCCTGGAAACTAGATCAAAGCTACAGCAGATCATATTGGGGGAATAAGTATATACCTAAAAAATATGTATATACTTATATATATATATATATGTGTGCATACACATGCTTCCTCTATTTATTATCTACAATCTATTTCTCCCCATGACTTTGGGCCCTCAGTACTCACCTACAGTAGCAAAGACACGGCAGCCCATGCTCAGGGCAATGGCAATGGCTGCTTGGCCCACACCTCCTGAGCCAGAGTGAATAAGGATACTCTCACCCTTCTTCATACCACCTCGAACCACCAAAGCATAATAAGCAGTGGCATAAACCACAGGCACTGAAGCTGCTTCTTCCAGAGTCCTAAGGAGCAAAGCAGAAGAGATATCTTTAGCCTTGGAAAAGGCTACTAGATTCTCCTGATGAAATTTGCATAAGAAAGTGTAAGAAAGTTGCATTAAGAAAGTGTAAGTGGTTGTCAATCATACAGCAGACTACCACAGCTGCCAAGCACAGCCGAGTTTCCTCATTCCGCAAAACTATTTCACTAACTAACCAGTAACATAACCAACACTGAAATCCCAGTGTATACTGAAACACATGAAGCTAAGAGCGCAAAAAAAGATGAGAGCCTTGTGCAAGCCACTGTACAAAAACTAGTGCTGAACTCCTGCAGTGAATCTAACCCAAAATCCTACAGTCGCTTGGGACACTATAGCCCTGTCACCATTTCCAAGAGGAGAATCTACCCACTGTACAGCACCCAGGTTTGATCAGGGCTGTCATCAGCCTCAGGCAGGAAGGCAAATCTTAACCAGAAAACAGAAGGTGACCTACCAGTTTTCAGGCACCTCCCATAGAAACTTCTTGTCACAGTCTACCACTGTGGCCAGCCCCTTTGCTGGCAGCAATCCCATCACTCTTCTTCCAGCCAGGTCCCGTCCTGAGAACTCCATGCCCAGCATGCATTGCTGCAAAGCCCAGTTACCTGAAAGAACATTAACCCCTTTTACAAAAAAAAAAAAAAAAATTCTCTTCTAAAATTCCTTTACTAGAGCAGCAGTCCCTGAAAGTCTAAACCCCAGAGACCTGAAGAGTGCTGGGATTTTTCTATTCTGTACACAGTTCATAAGTTGCCATAGTTAGTCTCACTCCAAGAATGGCAAAAAAGGACTTGGTCTCATTAAATCTTAAGTATTTATCCTTGATGATATTGCTTTAGTTTCCAGTTTTCATCTGAGAAATTTCAGGAAAACATCTTGTTTCAGAGGCAATTCTGTCCCTCTGAAAAAGAATGATACATAAACTAGCAAAGGATGATCACCACAAAAATATGTAGTGAATAAGTCACATTTTAGGCAGACACTTATGTCAGTTAGAGAATCATAGAACAGTTTGTGTTGGAAGGGACCTTAAAGATCATCTTCTTCCAACCTTCTGCCATGGGCAGGGGCACCTTCCATTATGCCAGGTGGTTCAGTCATGAAGGGAAATACAGCCCTACTCAAATCACCCATAAGAATCTCCCAATGAACTTAATTTTTACAGGTTCCACCCCCTCTCTTTTAAATATATTTTTAAAACCATTTCATAGACATTACACTAATTCTTAACTCGCTATGAAGCAAGATAATACCACCTCCATTTTGGAAACAGGCAATTACTTCATTGTGCATTTTTTTTCCCTGATATCCAAGCATGTCCAACAGCATGGCAGCACAAAACTTCAACATTCTCACCTTGGTGTTTACCATGCCCATCTCTGGAACCTCCATCAACTTGTTTTACCTCACACTTGGTATCTATGCAATGCAGCAAGCATTCTCAGAGCACGGTTTACTAATTGTGCCATATGAAAAAAATGGAACTGTAACCGGAAGTAGAACTTGGAAGCTTTTGGTGTACATCCCTGAAAGAGGGCTGTACTTGCTTCTCAAAAGCATGCTTTCTGGCATACACTCTAGCCAATGCATAACTAACATTCAAGAGATTAATTCTAGAACAACAATACATAAATACATTTCCTTCTAGTGTAACTAACTCACCAGGGATAGCATCTGGAGAAAGCTTCCCCGTGGCCAGCATAATGTCCCGGAAGTTGAGAGATGCATAATAGACTTTGCAAAGTAAAATATTGGGATTAGCTGTGTGGAAGTGTCGAAGTGGGGAGACAATCCAACGAAGAGATGAGAGATCTCCACGAGTCAGCACATTTACATAGGCATATTCTGTCAGCTCCTGAGGTTGTGCTGCAGAAGAAGGAACAATAAGAACTTCCACACATTAACAAAGGTACATGCCTTCCAAAATGACTAAATTGCTTGTGTAATTTATACCTCCTCCTCAATTTGCTATCTAGAAAGCCCTTTCTTGCTTTGCAATATTACTGATGCCCGAAATAGCCTATCCCTCCTCCTGGCACCACAATGTGCTACTGTTCACTTTGAGCTGGAGTAGAAGAAAACAAAATTGTTCATTAAAAATAATAATAAAAGGTAACTATAGGAACAATAGCTACTTATTTTCTATTCAAAGTTCATTCAGATTCAAGGCCTTGCGAGTGATCCTCAGATCTCAAAGGATGTACCTTGCTGCAATGGGAGATGCCTGAAGGAGCCCCACTTCCCATCACGATACACATTCATCACCAGGTCCTTCTGAACAATCTTCTGCATCTCCAGGGAAGAAAGACTCGTAGGCGGGACAGCAGATGAAGGGTTCAAGTTGGAAATGAACACACACCTGAAGACGAGAGTTGTCATTTTGTTTGTTTTGCTATAAGCCTGAGAAGCAGCTAACACAAATATCTCATCTCCCAAATGTGATTCAAGGGCATGCTTACGTACCTGATTCGGTGGCCTTCTGCTTCAAGGCGAAGGCAGTTCACCATTCCCAAAATTCCCGAGTTCGCACAACTGGTGGCAGTCAACCACACAGGCTGCTCTGATGGATCAGCCAAGACCTCCTACAGGACAAACCCCAAACTGTTTTACTAGGAACCATGAAGAAAATAGCCCTCATGTCCTTGGCAGAGATTAGTAAGTTCTATTTTATTAAAAGTAACTGAACACACGCACACACACACACATATACTCTTCTTTTAACACTAGTAAATGTCTCATTTAGAAAGTATAATGATTTGGCAATTCAGATACCTAGGACACAAGAGTTCTCACCTTTAAGGATTCAACCCACTTATAGTTCATCTCATCTACTGGCAGAAAAACGGGTGTTTTGACAGGGGTTTGCCGACGACACAGGTAAATAACTGAGCCAAAGAATGACTTCTTCATGGCAACAAGATTCAATGAAGCTTTGCTGAATAAGTCCTCCCACTGTGCCTGTCAAATCAGGTAAAGCAACAAATTAACAGCAAAGTCAAAAGTCAGAGTTTCTTGCTTTTTCTTGAAAACTTGCTCTGTATTGTCTTAGTACAAATATATGTTGGATTAACATAACAGTGTTTTATCCACATCTAGACTACTCCTTCTCCCCTAAAGGATCTTCCAAAAATGGGAGTACAAGTATCTCAAAGTCCTGGTTAAGGAACCAGTCTTAGCACACTAGCAGGTGTGCAAAAACCAGAGCAGTGACCATGCCATCAAATCCCATAGGGCATTTGAATGTGTCTACCCTATTTCACATAAGTGCTGTCTGCATGGAGATGGGGAGAAGCAAGGGAAGAAGCACCCATATATCTAAGTTACACTGAAATGGCATTTCAGAAAAATAAAAGAATGAAAACGCATGTATGGCATATCCAGAAACATTTAAGGATCTACTGTCTGAATGAAATAAAGATGACTGCAGGCTCTCAGAAAAGCATCCATTTGCTTTTTGTATGCCAGGCACAGACCAGAAGAAGGTTTTTTACAGTGTGATCCCTTATATCAAGGACAAGAGACACTGTATCTAGAAAACTTTGAGAACTGTATTAAGTCCTGCCCACTCTTGCCTGGCTTGCATCATTTTCTTCAGAGAGAGTGCATTCAACTGAAATGTATCTTCTCCCAGGGATTTGCCAATACCAGGCTACTGATACTAATGACAGATCTATGTTTTTTGTTATCAATGCCAGTAGCATCTCAGTGTCTTTTCTTTATCCCCCTGTTTATCAGGAAAGATGCTGAGAACTTAATCTTTCTTCTCAAATCCCCTGGAAAAATGTCTGCAGGAAGTAAAGGGCTAGAATCCATGTAATTGCAAAATTCAAAATCCAACTACCCCACTCCAGAATTATAAACAAAACCCAAACTATTAGAAGTGCTACTCTCTTCTTGTTCTAAAAGAAGAGAGCTGAGAGGCTGCATCCCCTCGAATCAGGAAAAACAGTAAGTTCTGTAGAGGCGCAGTTTTCCATTACTGCTCGGTCTAACCGTTGCCAAGAGAAGATGATGTCCCAGTTTCCACCCTTACCCTTGCCACTCCCTCTCCTCCTCTTGTGCAAGCTTTGGCCTTAGTTCACCTGCATGATATACCAGTTTGAAGATACAGGTGCTCTTCTCTCCCTCCTGCAACTTTCTCAGGGCTTATTTTACTGTATCTCATTATGGGATCAGATAATGTAGGGACATGGAAAGGAAAAAAAGAGGAAAAGAAAAATACAAGAGAAAAAGCCTTCCTTCTGGGAGCACTTTAATGTTAGAAGAAATTAACTAGCTTGTAAAATCTCACTCCCAGCAGTAGTATCACAAGTAAGAGAGATATTCTGATACCAAAGCATTTCAGGATCCTACAGTGATAAAGCTGTATCCCACCCAACAATGCAGCATGTGATTTTAAGTATAAAGAATTTGTCCTGGCCAGTGTTTTCATACAGATTAGACAGATATACAAAAGACAATGAATTATTTTCAGTGCATTAAGAAAGGCTTTCCTGACTGAACCTACAGTTTACTCTCTCAACCTAATATGTAGTAATTTGCAAGTCCTCTCTTCTGAAGACGTGTTTATTAGACATTTCTGCAGAAAGCCTCAATGGAAAGGCATGCAAGCAACGCCTACTCAACATTCACCATCAGAGCATCTGCAAGCAGCAGACTCAGACTATCGTGAAAGTATCTGTCCTTCCAGGAGGCTTACCTGATTCAGGAAGCTGTTTTTCTGCTGCAGATCTGGGCTTGTAAGGAAACCAACAATTTCTCCAAGAGTTTCTCCCTTAAGAAGGGTGTGCAGCAAAACAAACCCTCCTTCTTTCACAGCAGCTGCCAAATTAGAGAGTATTTCAGTGGTATTCACTAAAACACTTGTTGAACAGTTGTACACCACTAGGTCAGCATTGTTCAGATTTCCAGAGGGAAGGCTAGATGGATCCCACTGGCTAGAGACAACACCAGCATCTTGTAGCTCTGTTTCAATAGCTGAAAGGTTTTCCAGGACACGGTCAGTGGCAATGTACTCCACCTGCAACAGGGGCTGAGTATTCAGAATACTTTTCACACGAGAGAACAGTTGTCCACTTCCTGCGTTAACCTGTGAGAAAGAGGGGAAGGAAAAGGAGAGACCAAATCAAAATATGAAATGATATCCAGAATTATAACTGGAAAAACAGCAGCATGTAATCAGGTTACTGGAAGGCCTAGAAACGCTAGGTATGGTCCCATCCCAGGCATCCAACCAACCTCTACTATCTTCATCCTATGACTGATCATGTTCTCCAATGCCACATCCAGGCAAGTCTTCAACTCTGCAGAATCTAGCAATCCACTGAGAAGAGGGTCATTTTGGAAGTGCATTTTCTCTCGAATCACAACCTGTTGCAGTTCAGAATGGAGGTTTCCATTCAGTTCCAGACGGCAGATTTCAGCAAGGATATGCTGAAGGCCCTTCTGTGTGGGTGAGGACTCTGTAGCAGCCACTGCAGTTTCTAGTCCAGGGATGATTAATTTGACCCCATGCACTGCCACCTTAGACTGTAAGTTCTGGATCAGACCTACGGAATAGAAGGGGAAATGAAAGGAAGAGTCAAGATTTTCCAAGAATTTTTCTTTTCCTCTTTGCCTCCATTTGCTACACCACCTGACCAGCATCACAAATTACAGCATCCTACATCAGTAGCCCAGCCACACAGATACACTGCAGCCTCTGTACATTCACATGATTATGTATTGTGCAGTAGCTGCATTCCCCAAACAAGTACGCTTTGTAGCAAAATAAACTAAACCACCAGAGTTACCTGTATTAAGACTGACTGAAAGAGGGCAACTAACAGAAAACTTGTGATTGATTTAGGGAGCTGTGGAGGAAAATTTTAAGTTTCTGCAGATACAAAAATACTAAAATGCTTTTTTGCTTTATAAACTCATGGCAAATAGTTCATCCTGACTGAGGATCAGGAACAGGATTACAAAAAACAAAATACTCTCACCACAACCTAGGAAAAAAACCCTCTGGGAACAGTATTTGGATGCTGCAGGGGAAAACTAAGGAAAAAAGAAGAAAAAAAAAGGAAAATCTTTACAATCTATTGCCAAATCTAAGGATAAGGATGAAGACACTTCACCAACATAGAATAAAAAAAATTACTGTCTCAAGATGAAGCAAAATTCACGACTAGAGTAAAAATTAAAAAAAACCCCACTAGATAACTTTTTTCTCTTTGATGAAAAGGCACTTAAGGTGATGAGTTTAGTGGATGCCTCTCCACCCAAAACCACTGTATTTAGCTACCAGTTTCACAACAGACTGAACTGCTCCTATTCTATTCTCATAGCAAACAATTGTTTTGATGTGTGCCTCACTAAATCATTTTCCCTGTTTGGATATGTGCCCACAATCAAATGGGAACAAGCATGTCACCTTGCCTATCTTGGCAGTTCACAGGGAAAAACAAAACAAGGTTAAAGACTCAAGTAAGCTCTCCTGTCAGTGTCTAAAGCAACTAGATTGGGTTTCTCCTTCAAGATGATTTGTTCCCCTCTGCTTGCAGAAGGGGTTATGCCATCTGACACTACATCTGACTGTTATAGAAGGGTTGATGTCCCTCTTCATGGCTTTTTACTCTTCCCCACATTCTAGAGATCTCAGGCAGAACTAGCTTTTAGCTTCTAGCAATCATACAGAGAATCCTTGCTGAAGTCTTCTACAGAGACCAACACTTAATATCTCAGATGTTCTGAAGTAGTACAAACAGCTTCTCTCAGACTTGTCTCAGTGCTACACTACCTTTGCAGCGCTCCAGATAGGCATGAAGATGGGCACTGGAAGACAAACAGCTACTCTCAGTGTAGGGCACAAAGCAGAATTTTTCCAGGGTGGGAGGTGTCCGTTCCTGTTGTCGTCGTGGTGCCACAGAAGCATGAAGACCGTTGATCTGAACGCCTCCTGCTTTAAGGCTATCAAGGCAGTGGTCCACAACAACTTCAAAAGCTGAAAGTCAGGAAAGAAATGTAGGTTACAAAACAGAAAAGTATTTTGTTCAAGGTGATCTGATGAACAGTGCTAGATGAGGCTGTTACACAGAGATGTTACAGAGTTGCAGAATAGCCTGGAGACTAAGAGGGCCCCCCCCAAGTCCATCCTACTACTTCAGAATTCACACATTCACCCTGTAATCAGAACGGCAGTCAAAACAACCAGCAAAAGTTCAAGCATGAGAGACATCACCTTCTATATTGTCCTGGTGTTGGCACACCTGCTCTTGATGCAGCACTGGATCAATACAGACTGAGCGAATCCTCGTGGGTAAGCGTAGACTGCGGCCAGTCTCAGCTAAGATCAGCACGTGTAGCAGAGTGTCAAGGAAGGTCACCCAGTTTCCATTCCACAGAACTTTCCCTGCACTTGCTGCAGAAGAGGAAGAGAAAGTCTCACTATTTCATCATGCATCAGATGCTAGAATGTCACTGCTTATTAAATGACAAGTTTGGTGTATGTACCCAGCTTCCCCTGTAAACTCCAATAGTCAGTTCTACATTGGAGATAACAGCTTTCTCAATGCTCTATTAGAACTCTTGGTTGTTCTCCCTTATCACACAAAGTATAATTACCTCACAAGACACAGTCAGGTGAACTGTTAATACAAATGGAATTAAAAGATCAAATAGTCATCATTACAATATCCAGGCTCACTGTGCTTCTTTTGAAAGGAAATTCACCTTCACTGTTGCATTCTAGAACACCCTGGAAAGTTGGTCCATAATTATATCCACGCAGATGCAGCTCTTGATAAACGTCTTCTTTCAAGAGTCCAGACTTTGAGCTCCTCTCTAGAGTCCGAAAGCCATCTGGCTGGTTAAGGAAATTCTTCTGAGCAGTGTTTTCCAGGAGGGAAATCTTCCCTGAAGGGCACAGTAACAAGAGTAACAATCATTATCATTGTTTATAAATAATGGATTTTACTAAGACCATGTATACACTTACACTTCCTTCACTTACCACTCACAGCCAGATTCCCATTTCCTGACACCTCAAAGCAGCGTGAAGCAGGCAGGAGTCTTACTTCCAGCTGTACTGATCCTGCAAGAAATATTGAGAAAGACAGGACATTAAGGTCATTTATTTCTACCATCCTGAAGCAGAACTTTTTCTTTCACTATCTCTAGACTCACTGCTCACAACACATTATAAAGATGACCATAATATGTACTACTTGACTGTATGAATCCATTCCTTTGCTCAGTCATGCTGTATTCTTCTTCATAGTCTCTCTCCTGCATTCCTCCTCATTTTTCCAATGCATTCCTTTCCTCCCACTCCCTCCATCTTCACCACACAGTTGTGCAGTTATACCAGCACTCTTCACTCACCCTTTTTGGGAAGGATAGTTGCCTGATGAATTGTGACATCTTCAAACATAACAGCCATTTGCTCCATGGCCGTGCCAAGAGACCGTGCCAGTGTTCGCCAAGCCAGCACTAGGTACCCAGTTGCTGGATACAAAACTCTGCCATCAATGCAGTGACCAATCAAGTAGTGGTCAGGAGAGTCGGGACTCACATCTGTCAAAGAATAAAGAGCAGAATAAAAATAATAAAAGCACTCTAATAGAGAGGTCTTTCCCTCTCAGTGTCTAGAAGAGGTTCTAGTTTCCCCAACTATCCTGCCTGACAACATGCAGCTCTTAAAATTAGTCTAAAGCAACAGAGATTCCTGGTCTGTTCATGTTCTCTCATCCCATTTCAGAAACAGATACAGGTTTTTTTCAATCCAAACCAAACATTTAAACTTCAGAGGATGGCTTCAAGGATGGTGTTTTGAGTATCCTTTTCTTAGTTTTACAAAAGGAAACACACAGGTAAAGCAGCAAAGTGACAAATAATAAACCCCAAACCAGCAACACACCAATATTGTAGACTGAAGCAGATGCAGAGCCTTTGGAACCTGCTGGAAAGTCTTCAGCTTTTGGAACATCCCAGTCCTGACTGTGGTCCCATTTGATGCATGGAGAAATAAGGGGTGTTCCCACAGGGACAGGGTATTCCACAGGTGGGAACAAGTTATTTCCAAGAACACTTATGCTAGAAAGACAAAAAGAATCAAGACAGTGGGGGAAAGGATGGGAAGAAAAAGTAGGGAAAAAAAATGGTTATAATACTTAAGAGGTCAGGCATACCATGTAACACTTAATTGGTCTCAGACTCCACGTCTGAGATGTACCATGAACACTTACTGCAGCCAAATTTGTAATTAGCAGTCTACAAGATGCAAAGTTTATTTCCAAAAGCTAGTTCCAGGTTCCTAGGCCTTTAAAACGGGACTTGTCTTTAGAAGGCACCTTCCCAGCCCAAGCAGTCTCTAACCCAAGGGAACACATCACAAGTGAGCATGCTATGTACGTAAAGCACAAATGTACAGCCCATTTTTTTTCAAGGTTTCTTGAAGGAGTATTTGAATTCATGTGAAGACATGCATACTAGAGAAGAGACCTGCATTCCCTTCCGTTCTCCCACTCACCCTCCTCCCCTAGTCTCCTTACCCAGTTAAATGAATCTTTCCAATCTGTGTTAGGAAGAACTCCAGATTATTTTTGTGTTCTTTCTTCATCAAAGGTAGAATGGTGCAAGTTGGTTTCAAAGTTCTCCTCAAGATAGCCTGGTCAAGTAGAATCCATAAGTCATCAGTGGAAGGTATTACTTACCACTTTGCCTCTGAATTTTTCTCTATAGGTCTCAAACCACTTACGTATCTGTGCCAAGAGTTCTGTGCTAGCTGCTGGAACATACACCACTTTAACAGGGAAGAGTACCCTTCCAGCAACCCAAGTTGTTGCACATCTGGTAAAGCAGAACCTACAGAATATTAACGTAATTCTGCCAAAACACAAATATCCATTTCCCAAGCAGACTGTGAAGTGAAATCAAAACCTGCACTTGAACTGCAAAGTCACCTTCTCACGCCTCCCACTTGCACACACTCCCTTCCCAGGAGCAGCACCTTCTAGTCTGAAGTATCTGAGTGCATTTTTCAAGCAAAAGCTATTAGACCGAAAAACTCAGCCTTGAACGCCTGAGCCGATTTTTATCTTCTCTTCAGTTTGATCCCATGATCTTTACATGAGAAAAGAAAGAAAAGCCAGAACACTCTCAAGCCCAGACAATGAAGTCTTAGTCACTTGTGTTAGAGTCCAAAATTGTTCAGTGATTTCAACATGAGGCATATAGTCTCTTTTTTCGAGAAAAATATCTGCCCAGTTTAAAAACTGTACTCTGATTCTCCCTTCAAGTCACTTTCAAAGCATAAGACTAACATGATGTAGTAAAAATACACTGGATTGAAACTCAGAAGCTCTGTATAACTATTAATCTTGATTCATGAGTAACTACTATTCTTCCTAAGACCTCTCTTGCATGCTACAGACCAAATAATAAAGACCAGTCCTTGAGACTTAAGGGACAGAGACAAGACCACACCACTGATCCTGTGGAGCAAGTATTTCCCAATGCACCTCATGTTCTGCATTCTCTACTATGAAGCTAATTCCACGAGGATCAATTTTCATAGGGTAGGGAGAAACGAGTAATGATCTGATCTCTTTAGGGAAAGAAGTTGAAGAAAGCAAGCTCCTGTGGTCTCAGACTACTTGGTCTAGGAGAAGAGGGGAAAACACCACTGCTGTCCACCACCTTTTAAGACAAAACCTCAACCCAAATGCAGTGTACAGTTCGTAACAGATTTTTTTCATAGAGAAGGCCTGTCAAGTCTTTTGACTGTCTCGCGCCTCTGTAATTTTTGCACACACTCTCCATTAGATCCAAGCAATAAAATGCCTTCCTTACTCATTATGCAGTCCAGAAAGCTGACTATAAGCTATCTGAAGTGCATAGGAAGAAATAACTGAAGTAGTGTGAATGTCTGGGTGAGAAAGTGGTAGTGTGTTACGAATTTCTTATTTTTATTTTTAACATTAACATACACCACCCCCTAAAAAACCACAAAGAAACAAACAAAAAACCAAACATTAAAACTAGGAAAAGCTCAGAAGTACTAAAGAAAGCAAATGTTCTCAGAACTACAGTAAAAAAGCTGAAGTCTGCAGTCTTCCCTAGTCCTCAGACCATCAACCTCCTTGCAGCAGCATGATACCATCAATATAGTGTCATACTGAAACAATCAAATACAATACCTGTAAAAGAGCATGAGGAGCAATCTCTACTACAATGGCATTCTCTGGAATATGCTTCAGACCTTCGTGGAACAGCACTGGACTCACTAGGTTGTTCACATGGTACTCTGCAGAGGAATTCCTAGCCAGATCACTTTGCCACTGAGATTCAGGTATAGATGTACTGATCCATCGTGCTGAGCGAGGTTTAGGGTGTGGAATGACCTACAGACAGTCAAGAAAGAAGGACAGGAGAAAGAGTTACAAGTAATAGAGAACAATACAATAGGCAAAAGCAAGCAGTTTCTCCTTTTCGCAGGTCATTTCTCCCAGCTTGATTGCCCAGGATATCCTTCTGCTTCAGGCCACATGATTTCAAACATTAGATCTCACAGAAGTCTATATGCTCTTCAAGAGATTTCCTCTTCCTTCTGAAGAAAGGAGTCCCCTTAAGCTCAACATCATCTATAGTCAGCCTAGGTGCCAGAGCATAAGTCATGCAAGCCACAGTTTGGCAATATTACCTTTTTCAGCGCATTGAGCAGTGCTGGTGCAATAGATGCCATGTAATAGGAGTGAAATGCGACGCCAGCACTGCGCACCTCCTTTGCGAACACACCATCTTTCTTCAGTGTAGCTACAAACTCATTCACAGAGTCCTAAGAAGAGGAACACCAGTGAACTAAGAGAAAAGCTCACAAAATACTTGGGATCTGTACGAGCCACTGTACTCCCTCCATACCCTTCATCAGCTGCCATTTAAAGGGAGCCATAACTGGGATGAGGTTATTGCCCTTCTCAGTCCTATAATTTATCCTCCTCTATGCCCATGGATGTAAGAGATATTTTATTACTAGCTTACTGAGGCACTAACATCACTTCCTCTCAGAGTATTTGAGTGTGTAAGTTTATAAATCCACTCCACCAACTTCAATCCAGCTCCCCTTTGCAAGCAGCTGAACGCTAATTAAGCTTCATGCTTTCTTCAAACCTGAACTTCACAGGTCCCACTCACAATCCTGGTATGTACTGTATCAGTTCCATGCTCACCAGAGGCCCCGAAACAGTGACAGTGTCCTCAGAGTTGTGACAGGCTGGTACCACATTTGGAGGACAGCGTTGTTTACATTCCTCCCATGTCAGACCTGCAAAAGGAAGACCACAGGACAACAAAAGTGTTTCTAGGTATGAGTCTCATAAGAGGAAGCAATCTTAACTGCATAGTCACTGTGCTCAATTCAGCACTTTGCAAAATTGGGAAGGACTTGCAAGAGACAGATGGGTGTCTCCCCCTTCCCCCAAAAACAATTCTGCAAAAGCTAAGAATATTTACCCTAGAGCTTTAACATGACATTTATCACAGTTATGCTTAACACAAGGACAGAAGGCCAAATCTTTGCACCATCCCATTAATGAATGGGGTGGGGGTAAGCCCCACACTTTAAAAGAAGCTACAGAATTGGTTGTTCTGTCTCATGTTGCCCTTAGTTTCCAGAAGTCAAGCTCATGTGTTCTCTCCCCTGTACTAGCCTGGACTGCTGAGAGACGCAAAATATCCATAGAAATCAGTAACTCTAGTGGCATGCTAGGTTAACACATGAAGCATTTGGTCATACATTACACACATACAAGTCACAGGAAGAACTTGAACTCAACATCAGATTATCAAAAAACATACTGTATGCAGCACTCCAAATTCCACGATCAAAGTGTCATTTATTTAATCTCAAGGGCAAAAAAGCTAAATTAGATAGATAGTCCTTTGTAGCCTTACTTAAATTAAGAAATCTGGCATTATAACAAGTGATCTAGTCCAATATACTGCATTATACCTGCAACAGCTTTTCTCCTAAGTGCTCCAGGTTTTAATTGACCACTACGCCCATTAAGAAGCAGAAGAACAACAGTGCTACAAATAATAATTTTACTTTAAACATGTAAGTCACTTTGAAGCCGCACCACAAAGCAAAACTGCTGGGTCCAAAATTTTACCCAACAATGGGCAAAACTATGACTTACACAAACACAAAGCAAAGCTTGTTCAGGAGAAAGCTTATTCCTAAGTGCTATTACGCTATAGTAAATTCCACTAGCCAGCTGCCCACTACATAATAGCAGCTTACTGTTTTCACATTTCATTACTCTTGCAGACAATCAGAAGTCTCCTTTATTAAAAAAATACTAAAATATATATATATATATACACACACACATCTGTGTGTGTATGATCTATATCTATCAAGAGCCAAAAAACTCAGTGCTTTACATTTTCACCTTGTTTCAAGGTGATTATTTATCAGGCATGTCATTGGTCACCTGACAACAAATCCCTCCATTTCCACTTAAATTTTGGATGGATTACCAAAATCCTGATGTATTCCAGGACACAGATCACTACCACGTATCAACTTAAATATTTAATAACCTGTTCTACATCAGAAGAAAACAAAGAAGCAACAGTGGCCAAGATTTTACAGACATAATAGTTTCAGAGACCAATTTTTATCCCAATGGCATGCAACAGAAATCAGATGCACTTTCCTGTATCACTCTTTTGGTAAGGGTGTACCTACCAACAGCAGCCATTCCTCCCGGTGGCAATTTGGCCTCTTTAACACATCGTCCCCGCCAATAAGCAGCAAGAATGGCTTCTTCATGACTTAAGGAGTTGTCTGCATAGCCACAAGCTAGTTCTCCCACTGAGTGGCCCAAAATCCCGTCGGGTTGCAGACCTGCAGCCTTCAGCATATCAATCTGAGCAATCTGCAAGCAGAAGTAAGATTACTGATTCCATGCCAGAGTAAGCAGGTGCCAGGCCTCAAAGGTACACAGCAGTAGCAAGTACGTAATGAACTTTTTGGTACAGATATTCTTGGCATCACTACTTTTTTTTTCTCCCAATAACTGCAGCTCCATCCTCCTTTCAAAGCAATCCCAAGAATCATCATACAACTCCAGTATTGTCTGGGCCTCTTCACAATGTAGCTCTCCACTAAAAAAGTATTTCCAACAACATGAGACTGCCAAGAATGTGTCTGTACAAAGTAAGAGGCAAGATCAGCTTTCCAGATCACTTTAAAAGCATGGCCTCTAGTTTATTAAGAAACCATGAATCTCACGTTGACACTCAGAATCAAGAAGACACTTCATTCAGCTTGACTTAGTTCATTTGCAGAACAAATTTTAGAAGACATTAAATGGAACCTTGCTCCTTAGCACAAACATTTGCATAAAACTTAAAGACATTCCTTAGTCTCTTAAAAGATGAAACTGTGCCACACACACACAAATACAAAAATCAGTTCAGACCAATATTAGTCCAAACATCTTGTAAGAAAAAAGCAGTAAGGCCAAGAATGTCTGTATCAAAAGGTTTGTTATGTACTTGTAAGTGGCAAAGCCCAAAACTGTCAAGGGCACAACACAGTCCCTCCTTTCAGAGAGGTATTTCTAACAGTTGCCACTTACTGATTACACAAAACAAGCTTCCATTAATCGGTATAAAGTGTTACCAGCCAAACAGACACATTAGCAGAAGGTGCTTATGTGGATTGAGTCCACGATCCCCCTCCACTAGTCCTTTGAGTCTTGCCTGAATAGCAGCTAGTCCAACAAATGCATGGACAGTGTCATCAAAAGTGTTCTCATCTGCTTGCAGCAGCAGGTCTGAGACCTTCAGGCCTGTGCCCTTCAAAGCCTCATCTGAGCGCAATATAGACTGGTGAAACAGATCCAACTTCATAAGGCTCAGGCCCATGCCTTTCCACTGTGTTCCCATGCCTGCAGGAAAGGCAAGGAGAAAGTGAGCTTTAGTAATATTCTGAGACAGGAGTAGAAATGACACACTTCCTCTGGCAGTTAAAGAATTCTGAGAGCAAAGCACTGTACGTTTCTAACGTTCTCTAAATTAGGCACCACTTTATTTTGCTGGCCTTCGCTACACTCAGAAGACAGTTAAATTGGAAGGTTTTAATAAAATACAGAACACTCCTAGACATGTCACAGAGTTGCAAAATATTTCCTCATGCTACACCGTAAAATAGCATTAGAGCACAGAACACAATTGCTCAAGCCCCAGATCTACAGAGGAATGGAAAAGCCTGGACCCAATGCTGCACACCTACCTGAGCATATGTACCAGAGAGGTCTACCAGATGCTTGAACTTGCTGAACCTCTTTTATGTCACTTTCAGTGCCAACCAGTGTGTAGCCCCTGTAGGGCATGGAGGACACAGGAACTGCAGAGATATCGCTGAGCAGGCTTACAAATGGGCTGCATCCTCCATGTTTTCTGCTCTCTTGAATTAGTGTTTCCACAGCTTCCTGAGTTCTGCCAGAAATTTGAACCAGTCTTGGCATGTTACAAGTCTCCAGAGGCTGGCATTTGTCCTTATTTGGCCTCAGAATGACATGAGCGTTAGCACCTCCAAAGCCAAAAGAGTTGATACTGACAAGGCCACCTTTCACTGGTGTTGGTTTACAAACTACCTCCAAAGTGCCATCTTGTAAGGCAGGAATATCTGGATTTGGGGTATTGAAATGAAGATTTGGAGCCCACAGTCCATGTTCCAGAGAGAGAATGACCTGAAAGAAAAAGAGTATCCTGTGCTCCACATGGTCTCATGACAAACATTCTTCTGTTGTTATTCTTTTACTACAAATGACCACGTAGCATATTCTGAAGCAGTTGTCTATGTTTGGATAAAGGGACATTTCAGAGAATAGCATTGTTGATGTTACTGAGGTAGCAACTGCATCACCTAGGCAAATTTTAAGACCATGCAGGAAGTCAGCAGAAGTTAAGCCTTAGGTTTAGCTTCCAGACTCTTTCTAACTGGCAAGCCATGCAGTCTTGCAGGAAAAGCAGCCTAGGTACTAAGACTATCACATCATCTTTTTCCCCTTTCAGATCCCATCCATTTATCACATTCCACTTCATCCCTCCCCAGTCACACACAGTCACAAATCCTCTTCCTTATCAAAACAAAATGCTTCTATTTCTTGCTTTGCTGCAAAAGAATCAAGCTGAAGCACTAGTAAAGAAGTCTGCTTGCTGCTTTACACCCATTTGTTGTCTTCTTGATTCAAAAAAGCAGAAACAGCAGACTGGTCAGAACTGGCAGCCAAAGGAAAGTACTGAAACAACATGAGGAACAAAGTATCTGTGCCAAAAAAAAACAAGAGCTCCCTTCTCTTAGTAGCTTCTCTCGACATACAGCTCATGACACCCAAACCCACATTCATCTGTGGAACAAGCCCAGCAAATTGCAGACTACAAGGTCCACTGCAAACGGAGTGTGCTCTGTGTGTTTGACAGTTCCTTCACCACTCCAGAATGGTGAGAGACATACTGGCTTGGGAACTGTTCTTCCAAGTTGACTATCAGACACTGCAGCTTACCTGGGAGAACAACCAGTATAAATACATGATTTCAACTCACAGCCAACACGTTTAAAGCTGTAGTCTAAGTATTTTCATGCATACTGTCCTACACCTCCAATACTACGCGCTTTAAATGTGCTGTTGCTTTACACTGATACATACTGTACTTTAAGTTTTTCATGGTTTCTACCTAGGTTTGAGAGCACAGTACAGTGAGCATACCACCAGTGCCACCAAAAAGTTTTCTCTTTGCTGCACAGCAAGTGATTAGACAGACCGAGTAATTCAAAGACGCAAGTGATTTTTTTCCCTTCCTTACCAGAATTTGCCTGAAGAGGCCTTGGCAAGCCTTAGTTTCATTCCTACCTACCCATATGATTAATGGATTCTCTTCAAGTCTGAAATCTGATATTTTCAAGATCCAATTTCCTGACACCTCACTTAGGAGTATTTTATGGAATTCCAGAAGAAAACATTTACACAAACTGCAGATTCCCTGAGACAGTTACTGTCTAAGAAACACTGGGTTTGGTGCAGAGGTGGGGGGCAACTGTACCTCAAAGTTATGATCCTGTCCTGATGGATCACAGAACCACACTAAACAAACTGTTTGTTACATACAACACAGTATGGATTGAGAAGCTTACTTTATGACTAAGTTATCATTCCTTCTATGAAGAATGTGTCAGTCAGAGATAAAAGCGCTAAAAAACCCTAAACTTTTCTCTACAGAGAGACAGACACTGCTATCGTCATGCAGATGAGGCTATTCACAGTAAGTTGTATTGGGTCACAAGTAACCACTTCTACAATTCTAGCAGTGGCAGTGTACGTGACTTTAGTTTGCATGGTCTGTGGCAATAGGCTTAACAAGCAAGTGTGAACATTAGCTGCAGTTTAGCAGCTGGAGCCAATAGATGACCATCTGCCTACAGCAGCAGTTAGCAAGCTGGTTGCTAAGACAGTTATTCATGCTGGTAGCCTCATCCCAAAGAACTCACCTGGCTTCTCGCCATCCTAAGAGAGAAGAGGAAGAGATGATACATCCCTGACAGAAAGCCAGAAGGATCAGCTGCTCTTTTGGCACTGAAAGCCTACGCTGCCTCTCATCTTTGGTCATTGTCAACTAAACATCCAATCCCTCTACGTGTATGTGCCTCAAACCCAAACGACTTGCAGCAGAGTTCTGTTGGAAGGTCCAGTGTAAGGATTGACAAAGTAATCAGTAAGGATAACAAAAGAATCCCAAAGCCCTTATTCTGACCAGAGCTATGCTCCTATAGAATTCGGTAGGAAGCGGGAACTGAAGTGTGTATGCACACAGCAGAGGGCCACCTGAGCATTCGGTAGTTTGCAGGATAGCCACCTGAGCTTTTAAAAATATTTGCATGTGAAGCAAGTCGTTAAGGAGAAACACCTGAGTTCTTATCACTATCAGTGAACATTTTACCCTGAATCAATGCAGATTTTCCCTAAACCAACCAAACAAAACCCCACACACTGGTGTTCCCCACCTTCCCTAATTTTTCTTCTCAAGCTCCCTGTTACCTTGGCTAATGCAGCAAGCCCTGAGGCAGGCTCTGGATGACCCATATTTGACTTGGTTGATCCAATCAACAGTGGCTCCCTTTCACACTCACAGAAGACATTTACAATGCCATTTACTTCCTGTGGATCTCCAACCTAGTATGAAGAGAATCAGAATGGCTATTAGCCAGCACTTCCAAAACACACCCCAAAAGAGAAATCTGAAAGATTATGGTGTTTGGGCAAAATCCAAAAGTAGTGAAGCAGAACATATTCTTCTAACTAGTAGAAGGCAAAAAGACTTCACTTCGGGAAAAAGAATAATTTAATGGAAAAGTGTGGCAAGTGATGCAAGGGAAGAAAACACTCAATCTCTTAGGGACCATGCTGACCTTGGTGCCTGTCCCATGGGCTTCAACATACTCCACTTCTTCAGGTTTGATACCACATTCCCTGTACAAAGATCTGACCAACTGCTGCTGCATCTCTCCAGATGGGAATGTCACACCTAGGATCAAAATTGCCGTCAATTTCAGTCTCCTATCAGGTGTTTCCTGTTCTGATTTTAGCATCCTTTCATTCACTTTGAGCTGCCAAGTTCCCTCCCTCCCCCTCCCCCCCCAAAAAAAACCCCAAACTAAAGGCCTTTTCACCATGTCCTTAGCACCAAACATTAAGCCTCTCAGGCTCTTTGCAAGAAGAGCAGAGGAACCAGAAATTAACCTAGGGTGGAAAGATACTGGTTAACAGAATACTAGAAGATGTCTAGGTTAAGCAAAACATGTGAAGCTTGGTGTCTCCACAGCTGGAGAGCAGGAGAAGCTGGACAACAGCAGGGTAAGAGCTTTACAGTTATAACACTGTACCTACATTTCTACCATCAGTGCAGAAGTTACTGTGGAGATGTCCTGAGGAATGCTAAACTAGCAAGAGAACATTGCTGTTACTTCAGTAGAAACCACCACTTCTCTCCTTTAACTTCTTTTAAAAATAGGGTCCTGAACTTTGCATTATCAAAACCAGAAAATGAAAAAAATAACCCCAAATACAAAAAAACATTCACACATCTAAAGAAGAACCCTACAACAGACCACTTTTTATGACAAAGACTCTAAACTGAACAATTATGTAGGTACCTCACTTTTCAGCAGCTCAAGACCTACCTTGCTCCTTAAAGCCATCAGTGTTAATTCCAGCATTTACTATTGTGGCATAGATCCTCTTTGCCATCGATCTCTTGGTCAAAAGAACAACAACAGCAGCTTCAGAGCGACAATATCCATTTCCTGAGAGCAGAGAGAGAGAGAGTCACAACTTCTGCTCTGCTTTGTAAAATGTTGCCAAACACCATGCAGTAAGATTACCACTTACAATAGACTGTTTTGAGAATATGACATATCTATTTCTTTTAAAGAAAAATTTCCTGTCCTAGAAAGACACAGTGCTCATCACAAATGACAACAGAAATTTTCCATCAAGAGACAGCTATTTTTTCTCCCCAGAGGAAGAGGGATGAACCATATGGTGCCAGTTTCTTCCCCACAGCTAGTTTTCCAGGTTTAATGGAACACACAACATAAATCAGGTCCAGGGTATGTCCCAAACAGTGCACCCTGGAACAACTTTGCTGTATTGAAAGAGTAGCTGGTCACAGACCGTACAGTAAGTTACTCTCATACACCATAAGCTTTTCTACTTACGCCTTACCTGAAACATCAAAAGCCTTGCAGGCACCATCAGGACTAAGCATACCCAGTTTCATGAACTGCACAGATGTGTTGGGTTTCAGTAGGAGGTTGACTCCTCCTACTAGGGCTGCACTGCACTGCCCATGACGAATTGCCTTATAAGCGTTTTCCAGAGCAACAAGACTAGAGGAGCAGGCTGTGTCAATAGTTAGGCTTGGTCCTTAAGAAACATAAGGAAAAAAAAAAACAAAACCAAAAACCACCTTAATTTCCTAGATTCTTCTCCAAAGACTACAGGACAGGGTTACAAGAAACATATTGAAAACAACGTTAAATAAGAGCTGCTTCAGAACATAGCAGATAAACCTGATGCAATGGGAGACTAGAACCACCATCTCTGCCTACTTACAAGGTAAGGCATGAGAAAGGTGGGAAAAAATTATGAACAGATTTGCTTTAAGGGCATTTTTAAAAATTCTGTCTCTCCACCAAAAAGAGAACACAGCTTTACAGGCAGGTCCCATCTAATTACACATTCTCATCAATAAAAATCCTTTGCCCTTCCTGGTGCTACCCTTGCCATTCTCTCTGTTCTCTGCTGCAATTCAGATCAATTTCCACCTCTCCATTCCCTTCAATACTGTACATGGATTGAATCATACCTATGCCTTCAATCACATCATTTTTGTGGCTCTCCTACTTCTTACACTTTACTCAAAAGAAAGCCAACTGCTACAGTCAGTAGGAGTTTATGTCTGGTCTAGCCAACTTCCACATATCTTGATGACAAATAGCAGTCTAAAGGCCAGAAAGGACCAAGGCCTTTTTGTAAGTGCTTCCTGACATCACCATCCCTCAGATGAACACCAGCTATGTCCAGCAGCAGCAGCTGAGTTATAAAGCCTTACAGAGAGTCTTATCATACAGTCACCATATATTTTTACTTCTCATATGCCTCCTTAGAATAGTTACACGCTATTTTCTCTTTCCAAAAGGGATCTATGCCATCATATCCATCCCAGTCCTCTACAGCAACTGTGCTACAATCGTGTTGAAATTGCAATTGCTGATCAGCATCAACAGGTTTGGGGGGCACTTACCTGTTAAATCATAGAAGTAGGAAATCCTGTTGGCAAACATAGCACGCTGACAGCCAGTCATACTGTATCCCAAAAGCTCTTCTGGATCTTGGCTAAGGGCTTCGGCAGCTTCTGACCCACTGGCACCAATCCATACACCTGTGTCTGTGCCACGGAGGGTGGCCGGATTAATACCTATGGGGATTGGAAGGTAGATTACAGTAAACATAATGAGGGGCAAACTGCGGAGATGCCAGGTACACTGGTACCAGTTCAACCAAAACTACTTCTTGTCCCTTTCCAGCAGCATTGTTCCCTTACCTTTAATAACCTTTTATCTGTTTCAACTGCCAACCTTACATGTCTTACTTCGGAGTCCATCAGAAGTTTGGTATTGGCTTTTGGCCAGAACATACTGTGCCCTGACACAGGTTTTCAGCCTAGCTGGGCATTGTTAAGAGTCTTGTGTAAAAAAAGTGCACGGACTATGAAAAGTACAAACGCTGACAAGAGAAGCTAACAGCTAACTACCAGTACAGAGAAATGGAGCAGACTGAAGGGGAGAAAAATCATAGCATCTGGAACGTCATGTGAGCACATCAATATCTATCTCCAGCCCAGATCTGGAGTACAAGACAGAAATGAGAATTCTTAAGCACAAAAATAGCCAGCAACCAGAACAAAAAGCAACTTTGCTCTAAAAAAACACCACACAGCAAGGTCAACTGTCAGAAATCTCTGCTGTTTCTTCTCTCTGCTTCAGGCGTCCTGGAGACAGACAGAATATTCAATCTCCAGACAGAGTCTCAGAAGCAGAGAGAAGCAGAGAAGCAAAAGTTAATTTCAGTAAGTCACAGAATCACAGAATGTTAAAAGTTGGAAGGGACTTTAAATGACCATCTGGTCCCAACCCCCACTGCCACAGGCAGGGACACCTTACACTAGACCAGACTGCTCAAGACCTTATCCAAAATGGCCTTGAACACTGCCAGGGTTGGGGCATCCACAACCTCCCTGGGCAACCTGTCCCAATATCTCACCACCCATACAATAAAGAATTTCCTCCTCATATCTAACTGAAATTTGCCCTCTTTCAATTTGTAGCTAGTCAGTACTAGTGAGCTGGTTCCAACTTTTTCCCCATGTGCTTATGTTCTGACATGAAACTGATTAACACGAAGAATAAATTTCTTGGATCAGTGGATAAGTAACTCAAAATCCCAAAATACTGGCAGCAATAGAAGAGAGAGAGGTTCCTATTTCTGAAAGCACACTTCCTAGGAAAACCTTCTAAAAAACCAGATCAAATGCTACAGGTTTTCCAAGAATCCGGCCAATAGACAGAGATACATCAGGCCATCTGTCATTCTTTTACATCACAGATGAGAATTCTAATCAAGTCATCCTTCTTTTCCTCTTACAAAGGAATTATTATGGAATGTTAGGGTAGAGCAGAACATAGAAAAGCTCCAGAACTGTTGACTGTTAAAGTGATTCTGTCATACCATATGATGCAGGTACAGATTTGCTGACAGTCAGCAACGATCTCCTGGTTTGCATTCTAGAGAAAACAGCTTTATTCTAACCCTTATACTGGGATCTGGAAACCTCTGTACCATGTCTTGGGTCTCCTCTCTAATGTGATGGCTTTCCCTTGTTAGAGTTCTCATCGCACAGGTGTACAGCTGCACCTATTACACAAAGACAATACAGCTTAATTCTTCCTCTTCAGTCATTCATCTACTTACCTCCATCCAAAATTGCTTCATAAGAAACTTCCAACAGCAAGCGAAGTTGAGGATCCATTGTATGAGCTTGTTTGGGGTGAACCCCAAAAAAAGATGCATCAAATTTGCTTATGTCCTTGAGCTTTCCATTTCTCTTAGGCAGTCCATAAATTCCTGTGAGGGAAAATTCGACACCAAGTCACAAAACACATCAATGGTGAAGCAGCTACAAGCTGAGACACAGTACAGAAATGACCGCAGCTGATTTTCAATTACATATGAAACCTCACTCCCCTGCGCAGTACCCAGAGGGGCTGCATGACTATCTACCAACCTGCCTCACCTGGAAACGAGAATGCTGTATTAGCAAAAATAATTGTAACTTTTAGGACTCTCCTGGATATAGCAGCAAAAGACATCTATCTAGTTTAACTATTTTTGCTTTGGCAAGTGGTACCAAGCACATATAGTCTAAATCAGTGGTTCCGGTCAGTCACCATTTAGAAGAGAAACAAAAGCTGCTTTTGACTTCTGCAAATCACTAGCTTGAATTGGGTAGATATGTGCCAAACACTTCAAAAGGACAATCAGACAAAAAGGAACATTGTAAAAAGTCATAAACCACACAATTGGAATCCCTGTGCTACTTCTGAACCCAGCAAAATGTCAGAGCTGTCTTACTGTCACAGCTATCAAGAGCAGGTATAGGATTAATGTTGCCTAGCTGCTCTGTCAGAATGCTCCTGTATTTGAAAGTAAGCTACATATTCTTTATTAGCTGCTACTGCATAGGACATAACATTATAAAATGGATTGCGTGAGACCTTCATGAAAGTACTCTGTTACAGAATTTCTTGATGATTTATCAGAAGTTAATTTGGGTCTGGCAGGGTTTCGATCTCATAAAATCTCTTTTCATAGGATAATTCCTCTAAAACACTCAGAACTCAGGGCTCCAAAAAGAGGGACAATAAGCACTCACCTGGTTTCCACCTCCGATCATCCTCTGTGACCATATCCACTCCATTAAGCAGGTTCTCCCAAAACTCTTGCAAGTTCTCAGATTCTGGCAGCTTTCCTGCTATGCCTGCAATCACCACGTCCTCCATCTCTTAACTTCACCCTGTTGCTGAGATGCACAAAGCAGTAAGGCTAGTAAGATTTCACACAGAGGAAAGTATATGTGCCTTGTCTTCCTGACATGTTGTGACAAACAAACTTATTTGCAGGAACACCCACACAGGAACAGCCCATGGAATCTCTACTACTAAAAAAAAAAAAAAAAAAAAAAAATCCCAACTAATCAAATGGACCATAAGATCCATGCGATCGATAAGGATGAAAAAAAATGATCCTGAAGGAGCATCAGGCTCTGAGAACCACCAGTTTCTACATGACAACCAGAAAATGAGTAAGTCTACCTCTACTAAATGCAGAGCCTCTCTGAAGTCAGCAGAGAGGAAAGATTAACATGCTGGAGCAGAGGTGGGTGGAGAAATTATGAAATACACATAGTAAAATACATAATTACAAGGCAAACCTAACAGGTAGCAAAACAAGTTCTACAATCATTCCAAAGTTAAATCCTAACTTAAGAATCAATAATCAAAAGATTTGTTGGACGTGAAAAAAAAACCCCAAACAAACAAAACTACAAAATTGCACAAAACCACCCCCTCCAAAATAAACAACACAACCCCTAACCACCCCCAATTAACTCTGAGCAAACAAAAACCTGACGAAAAACCCAAACCGTACCAACCAACAAAAAACCAAACAACTGCCCTCCCCCCCTCCCCCCAGCAGAGAAAACCCACAAAAAGCACAAAGATTACAGTACAACTTAGCATAATTTTAAATGTCAACACCAAAGAAGTAAGTTCTACATCTAGAGTGTTTCCTAACTGGACCTGCACTGCCACATGTTTAGAGAACTGTGAATGTGGAACTGACTACACATGATAGAGGCTGGTGCTTTAAGGTAAGATTTGGCAGAACAGATCTGGAATACAGACAGGATGAGAAACTTCAGCTGTTGTCCCAAGAACTTTGCATTCACAACCCCAGTCTCAAATATCACAAGAGAGCATCATGCTGCATAACACAGCATGGCAGGCCACCTGTATCAGACCACAGCACCATATACTACACCCCTTTATTTTCTATTACAGTAAAAATATATTAACAACTGAGTAGAGAGGAAGCAAGTTAACTTGATGTTTCAGCTAAATTCAAATTATAATTTCAGATCCTAAGTAGACAAGTTAAAGGAGTAGGGGAAATACCCATATATATGGTGGGGTTTTTTAAATTTAAAAATTAAATAAAAGTATGGCTGCAGGAACCAGAGATAGTATGCATTAACAGTACTTTCTTAAATAATCCTTCAGGTAAGTAGAGGCAAAATATGCTTTTATGTGTGGGATTTTAAACAAGTAAAAAACACAGAGAAAACTAGGCATTCAAACAACTACAAGTCTGCCTTGACAACTTTGAAGGAAAAAGTTTGCTACGAAAGAGCTGAAGTTTGACTTCCATCATGTATCCTACATTCCATCCTACATAGTGGCATGCAGGCCCATTGCTTAAGTGCCACTGGTGGTTTGTCATCTTCTCCAAAATACAGCACTAATGGGTACTCTCTGATGAGCACTTAATGGCTGTTTTTCCTACCCAAGATGTTTCATTTGGGCATTCTTTTGCAGCCTCTTTCGGGACTTCCTGATGCTTTTGAGCAAGAAACAGGCCCCTCTTCCATCCACACATTACATTGCTCAGGCAAGGTAACACTTTCCTATAGCTGCATGAGATTGCTGGGGTGTGCAGAAGGAAAGCAGAGCCCTCTGCACAGCTGAGGTGTAGCTCTGCCAGAACATAACACCACAGAGGCTGCCTGATTTATTCACCCTTCTTTCCTTCAGCAGTAATCTTGATTCAGATCTGTGGAGTAACTGTGGAATTATGCAACACCTAACACTGAAGCAGAAGGGATTATTACTTCACCCAGTCCATTCCTTCTGGGACAAGAAACAGAAGTGCTCTCAAAAGGACATCTTAGATTTCTAGGTCTTGTACTAAACACCCAAACAACAGAAGGTCTATTCCACTCTCGTTCATTTAAGAAAGGAAACACTAAGGGCCAAGTTGAGCAAGGCCCTTACTGAGAAACTAGTCCCCAAAACTTAAGTTGGTATTAACAGGCCCAGTCCACTCAGAGCTGAAGAGAAACCTCGCAGTTTTTCCGCTCACACAAAACTAGTAAGTCAGTTTTACTACTGGCCTCACCACTGTACCTGTAAAAACCAACCAAGGGCCACAACTCTACTACACTTTCAGCATTTCTGTGCTGGGGCAGGGAAAGAGAGATCTTGGGCACAAAGTTTACAATTTAAGCTTAAGATATGAGACATTAAAATGACAGTTGCTCCTTCCCATCTCATATCTCTTTCCCTGGAGTATCACGAAAACTCTATCCAGGTACAACCAATTGATGAAATGTTCCTTTGAGACAGTGAAGTAATGAAATTCATCAGCAAAACAATTTTTGCCAACTTGTTATGAATGTAGTTGAGCAAGACTATGTCAAAGGTGGAGAAAAAGATGCTGCAGTAATCAAAATCAGAAGAACAAGAGCCACAAATTAAAAGATTTTAATACACAAAGAACCAGAAGAAAGATTTAGACTTGCCACAAAGAGTTCCAAACGCATACATCTAAGATAAAATACAAATTATGGATTAAGCAGCAGACAGCAGAGAGGATCTGCTGTTGGACAACAAGAGTGGTCAGAAGAAAAGTCATTAATATTAAGCCACCCCTGATTAAACAGTGATTAAAGTAGCTGTTACAGCTACCAACAATGTTTTCGGTCTTCCTTGACAGAGAATAAGCAGGTAAACCATTTTAAAGTTGATTGACTTTGCCCCCAAATGGTGTACTGCATTATTATTTTACTTTATTAGAGACTTGTTTTCTGTAGAGCATTTTTTGACTATACAGTAACACAGTACATTGACAGATTTTCAAGTATAGGGCATAGCACAGATCAAGAAAGAACATTTATTTCTACAGCTGCTTTAATGGAGATTAGACTACAGCAAACATACAAACAGACCACTTCTGCTACCTTTGATGAGCAAAGTGTTCAAAAGCAACAGGTCAAAACAGGAGACGAAGATAAAGAGGGACAAACAGGAGTCTTCCATTTCTTAAGGCTGTATTTGCTGAATCCATCTAATATCCTAACATCCTTCTTCCTCAGTTTATGACACGCTTTTGCTTAAATTGAGTTGTGTGAATTTTCCTCAGACAACTTGTGTTTTTAATTGAGTGGAGAGAAGCAAACACACCACAGCCAGCCTTCCCTCTCTCTGCCAAAATAGCAGTGCAGTAGACACCTCAGTTAAGCCTAAACTACCATCTCACTGGATTTGCACAATATTTTTTAGCAATTCTACTGTGCTGCTGACTCATTCAGTTAGTGACTAGTAATAACTAACAATCCTTTCTGGTATCAAAGCGACTCTTAAGTTGAAATACTGTTTTCTATTGCATTTAAAACATTTGTTTTTCAGTCCCTCACTAATTTGCCACAAAAAATTAATCAAAAAAGTATTAATCATCATTTTCCACCATCCCTGGCAGATGTACAACTTTTTTACAATACTTTTATCTACTGTTTCCATACAGAAATAACCCTCTGACCATTAAGCATGTAAGCTTACAAAGGGAAAGAAAAGCCAAAAAATCCCAAACCAAAACCCACAAACAAACAAACAAGCATGTGAAGGTAAAATCTGATTTCTTCGCCCGCTCATACCTGACTTGCTAACCACTGAACACAAACTTACTCTGCTGTAACTTGTTCACTAGGGTTTAGTGAAGGAAGGAAGGGGAGAAGGAGGGAGAAAACAGCTGATCGCAAAGAAATGACAAATAACCCCATAATCTTGTTTTTCCTGATGCACATTTCCTTTTCCTAGACAGGAGCAATATATTTATTTCATTGTTATTTTGATAGCTGTCATCGTAGTGGGACAGAACCCTTAAAGTCAGCTCTGCTACTGTTTCTAGGCAGACCAAATCTTTTTTTTGGGGGCTCTCATTGTAAAATGAAATACTCATGACTCCTCCATAGCTTTCTTCAGCACAGATATTAACGAAAGGACTGTTTTCTTTGTTTTTCATATGATTATATCACAACTCAGGTTTCCTAATCGCTGACTATCATTTCTAGAATTTGTAATAAAAAACTGTCCTTACACAGAAACTTCTCTTATGAAGAGCTTTAATGCTTGCCTCCAAAAGCCCCTTCACAGAATAGAGGCAAACACAGTCCAGATTTCATTTTTTTAAAGCATTTGGCTACCATCAATCTGTATGTTACAGATTGAGTTTAACAAAGACCTTTCAAATGCCTCTGTTTCAGGTCTGTATTTGTCCTGTCGACCACAACGCAAATGAAAAACAGTAGAGTGTGCTCATATTTAAAACGCACTACTTAGTTGGAAACACAATCTGGTTCAAAGCTGTTACTGGAGAAAATGTAAGTTAGACTTTGCTCACGGAATCAACACAGCCTGGTTGATTCCCAAGTGGTCAGAAACTACCTGTATAAAAATCTAAGTCCCAAGTATGACTATATCATGTTTGCAAAAAGATCTGTTCATAACTGCCCTCATTCTCTGAATTCACCCATTAAATGTAGCTTTTCACAATGTACTATTATTTTCAGTTTGTTTCAAGAAGGGTAGAGCCTGCAGGAAAAGCTGAACCCTTTGCTCATGTAGCCTGAGGTTTCTTCTCCCATTTTTTAAGACAAGACATGCTCCAAAGCCCCCAAAGGTGGTCCAATGGAGTATGCAAGTTAACTTAAGACAGCCTTAGTACTGCCTTTTTAAATTTAAGCATCCAAATAAAGCTTTTGGCTAGGAAAATATGCATTCAGTATCTTATAGGGCCGTATACCAGGGAAAGAATGTGGAATAAGAACCAAACAGGTACAAAAACAGCCAAAGAGAGATGATCACGGTCCTGACAGAATCGCATCATCAAATCCATACTGGTGTACGATCACCAGGGTACCTCGTGTGGGCCGCTGGTTTATACCAGTGGGAAGTGGGAAAAAATAGTTTAGCAGCATACACGGGACGCTTTTTCAGATGGATTCCCAGAACCTATTGGCCAGTCTTCCTTCACAATAGCGAGCGCCGATCTCGTCTTGTACAAGCTTCTTCAGCTTGCCACGACCGTGCCTTCGCGCTAACCCGGGACGGCGTGGAGAGCGCAGCGCCGTCGTCCCGCTGCCCGGGCAGAGCGGCCCGTCCAGCCCCGGCGCCCACCCGAGGCAGTGCGGTGCTCGGCGCCCGAGCTGCGGCAGCGCGAGGCCGCCGAGGCCGCCCAGCCCCGCGGCGGAGGCTGCTCGCTCCGCGGCGGGCGCGGCCCCTCGCGCAGCCGCTGCCGCCGGGCGCGCGCGAGGACTGCGGGCAGCGGGGCCGGCTGCGTCCCGATCCCGCTCGGCCCGACGGCGAGGGGTCGCGGCTGTGGCGGCGGCACGGTCCCCGCCCGCCGCCAAGATGGCCGAGCGCCAGCACCACAATGCAGCCACCTTGCCGGGCGGGCGAGCAGGAGGCTGCGGCACGGAACCAGCTGCTGGCGTGGGGGGGGACTCTCCCCAGAACGGCCGCGCTGGGCCACGGGAGAGCGGTCCGCAGCAACAGGGCGCGGCGACGGCGGGCCGGGGAGCAGAACCTTTCGGTCCTGGGGACCGAGCCCACGGGGCCCAGCCGAGCCGCGGACCCTCATCGCCCACCGGCGAGGAGGGCAAGATGGAGCCTCCCCGGCGCACCCGCGGGGAGCAGCGGCCCGCGGAGCCTGGAGCAGAAGCTGCCGCTCTCCTGACCGCGCTGCACCCGCTGTCCCGCCGATACCTGCACAGGTGCGGATGGCTTCGTGTAAGTAGGGCTCTGTCGTCAGCTCAGCGCGGGGTCGGGATGCTGCGGGGCGGGCGCTCCGGGTGGACGCTGCGGCGACCAGTGCCGAGCTGCGCACGACCGATACTCCACTCTCTCCTCACTACCTCCCTCTAGCTCCCACCGCTATTTAAGCAGTCGCCACCTCCGGCGGCCACGCCACATGGGCTGACAGTTTACTCCTCGCCGCAGTCCAATGAGAGCCGGGGCAGGGCCGCCCCGTGTCGGACCCGGGGTGATGCCAATCCCTACCCGCCGGATCCGCTCCACGGGAGGAGGGGACTCTGGCTAGGCCGGGGCGGACACAGGCGGGCCCCCGTGCCCGCGGCACTGGGCCAAGCTCTCGCGCCCCGCCGTACTGGAGGCCGTGGAAGGCCGGGAGCGCCTGGCTTTGGGCTGGCCGGGCCGGGGACGAGGCAGCGCCGAACCCCGGGGGCGCGGACCTTTTCGTGTCCCTCTCCCACCTCCCCGCGGGTACGTATACTGTGGAGGGTACGGCCGCGTCGCGCCGGCACCGTGGCTCGGCGACTGACGCGGAGGATCGGCGGGCGCCGGTCCAAGCGCGGTCGGATGGTGCAGGGCCCGCGCGCGCGCGCCCGCGGCGCACAAAGGGAAGGGACGCGGGGCCGAACGCGCAATCCCGGGACGGCACCCAATACGGAGGCGGGGACACGTGGGCGGGGGCGCGGCCCTGCCAATCGCGGGGCCCGCGCGGTGTTGCTAAGCGATAAGGCGATGTGGTGAGGGCTGAGGGTGGCTGGGCCGCCGGCTGAGCGAGCAGCGCCCGTCCTCGCTCTGCCGGCGGCGGCGGTCGTTCACCCCGGCGGAGCGCGGTCCCGGGGTTACCACAGGGCAGCAGGCACGCCGGCCAGGGATGCGCTGCCCCGTGCCCAGGCCGTCGCGCCGCCCTGACTGGCTGCAGCAGAGCGAGTCCGGAGGCGGGGGGCGGGCGCCAGAGATTCCCTCCCGCCGTGCCCTCGTACGCCTCCCTTCCCACCGACGGAACGGGGCGGATCGCTCTGCGTGTGGGCACCTTTCATCCACTTTCCCTGTAACTTGCACTCCTTCGGTTAAACCCGAACAGTGGCGAATTTGAATTTTCTTCTGTATTGCCTACGACTGCCACTCCAAAACAAAAAAGCCTTTCGGTCGACAAATATGGGCTTGAACACGGGGATACAAGAAAGTCCCTCCCCCGCCTTGTCTCTCGTCCGTGACTTGAACTGGCTCTGGGCAGAGGCCCCGCTCCCGGTAGCGCTTGCACTGCCACTTCGCAATACCGCTCCATTTAGACCTTCTCGGGGCAGACCTTTTGCTTTTATCTATATATTCCTCAACAGGTTTTTAACCCTTAGGTAAGAACAACAATAAATAATGTCCTCTTTTACCTTTTCAGTACTCTGTGATCTGCCTGGATTCTCTTCTTCATAGGCATTCCTTTCTTTGTACAATTCAATAGTATCCACAGTAGTACCTTGCTGCCACTCTTCTCATCTGGTTCTTAAGAATCAATGCCCAATTTGTTAAATATTTTGGTCATAAGAGAAAATATACGAGAATTTTCCTGCTATATTTAGTACACCTGTATTTAGCACAACCTCCCCGTGCAGGATCCAAGCAATATGTTAACGTTACTTATTATTATGCATATTTTGTTAATTTTCATACTTACTCGCTATGTTCTTAGAACTACTCTGAAACAAATGTACTGAACTACTTTTTTTTTCTGCCACAAGTAAAATAAAGTGAAACAACCCAGCTATCATCTTTCCTTACCTACAGTTGACTTAAGGAAACCTGTTTCTCAGGGAAACTGAATAAATTAAAGCTGCGTTACTGGCAAGAGGTCTGCATGAACAGGCATGCCAGGTGACATGGGAGGGGAGTAAGTGGGACACCACACCAAACAACCACAAAAAAAAGAGAAAAAAAAAACCCAGAAAACCCTCAAACAAGCAAACAAACCAAAAAAAAAAAAGCCATGAAAACCTGCATACAAACCTACACAGAAGCATTTCTGAAATCTACAGCCCATCACTTTACACCCACGGTATAAGGAATAAAGAGAAATGTTTTCCAGGTTCAGATGCAGTATTACAAAGATCATGGAACAAACTGCTCTTCTACACTGCTTTTGACATGTGCACAGAATCTCATACCACCGAGCCATTGTGCATCTCCATAGGTCAATATTAAACATGGAAACAACAAATTTTTTTCAGGATGATCTATAGCTATTATAAAAATTGGAATTTACACATTGAGTTCTAGAAATAACCAGAGTGCTTTAACTGGTGTGATCTGGGCCAAAATTCCTGTAGTTGTTAGAAACCACTATGCTTTGTGCTACAGAAAGAGCTCATTCAGGGCCTGGTTCAAGGGAGTGCATCATGTTGTCCTGGCTCATGAACAATGTTGAATCAAATGACAGGATTTTCAAGTAATGAAAAGATTTAGAAAGAAGCTCACAAGGTCTCTCAGACCTTATATTGGCTTAGTAACATCTCATGAAATTTCTTGCAGATTTAGCATCCGATTATAATATCACTGTACCTTTGCACTAAAGCAAAACATTTTCAGCAGGTAGTAAAAAATAATTATTCATATTCTCAAACGGATTACCACCACATTATCAGGTGCTGAAGAGAGCACCTCTTTGCAAAGTGTATCAGGAAAGCATTTCTATAATAAAATGCTCCAGGAAAAAAAGACGCTCATGGGTAAGTAGCTCTCTTCCTTCGTTTATCCTTTTTAGATTTTATATGTTTAGCAGTAACTGAGAAGTATTATTCACTACAGTGAATACCACTTGCAGAATCACAGAATCTCTTAGATTGGAAGGTACCTCTTGAGATCACCTAGTCCAAGCCCTCAAATGAAGGGTCAGCTGGAACAGGCTGGCCAGGCCCACGTCCATTTGGGTTTTGAGTATCTCCATAGACAGACTCCATAACTCATCTGGGCAATCTCTTCCAGTGCTTGACCATCCCCACAATAAAAAGTTTTTTCTTGAATTTTTCACGTGCATTTCCTTTACTTACAGGAAAGTTCATCTCTGTACTATCCCAGGACAGCTCAGCATTACTGGAAATGCTACAAAAATACACTGATTACTTGTTTTAGTGTCCTAGCATGTTCATTACTACATAGCTATATCCTTTTTTACATCACAACTTGTTCAAGTTTTCTTTTAGTTTCATCTGTTTTAAGACTTACTTCTTACAATGCGTCTGTATGATTCTGAGTATATGATTCTAAGCCATTAGCAGTGTTTCTCACTGCTTTAAAGTCCATACAATCTCTTGTCAAGGGAAAATACAATCACTGGTGTGACAGTAGAAATTTAATTTTATACTCTTTCATGCTCTCAACAAGTGGAAAGAGCTACAGAAGATGAGAAATAATACAGACTCAGATGTAATCTTTTTAAACCCCTTTCTTTCAAGTAGAGAGAAAGCTGCACAGGATTAACGGTTGCATTGTTAATTAGAAGAAGACAGATTGAGGCATCCCACTTCTAAACTTAAATCACATCTACAGTTTCTCAACAAAATATCTGCTAAAGTCCTGCAAGCCCTGCCTGAAGGCACAAGGCTTTACCTATGTGTTAAGTGGGCATTTCTAAATCCATTATGCAAGAAAATCTTAACATATATAATTAAAATAAATCAGTATTAACAGTGAAGACTGTAATCTCATAACATACACAGATTAACCCTTTATTTTAGGCTTCACTGTATGAAACGGGGTATTTGTTCTCTTTTCTGGCTGCAAATATCTTGACATACAAAACTGAGCCTGATAATTAGATCAGATATAGAGACATCAAAGTAAGTTGATAGCAAGTGTGAACCTGCAACATGCTGCCAACATAGAAATCAGTCTTTAATATTATAATTGCGGATTTTTGCCATGCTACAAGAGATTTTTGGTTTTAATAGATGAGCACAAGATAAACTCCTGGGTTTTAACTTCTGCTGAACTTCCAGCCTTGTTCCTCTGACTGTCAAATCTTCAGCTGACATTTCAAATTTATCCTTGGCTTTGACATTTTGCTGAGATTCTTCAGATTGCTGAGTTGAATGTACAACTTCAAACTCCACTGCTCAAAAAACAGACAGAAAAATACTTTGTAGTTATGTTTGTATTCAATTATGAGATTGCATAGTTGAAGAGAGCTGGTTTACTCTTTTCCACTAAATATACTGCTGCCATAGTGCCACGTTGTCAAAATCTTATATTACCAGGACCATTTCTGTACATAGGAGACCCAGAACAGTCCATTAAGGCTTGCCATACTGATGGTATAACACAGCATCTTTTGCTCATTCCTCGCTTCATCTGTACATGTTTATTCTCCATTAGCATCAGACTGCTTAAGAGAGGAAGACAGCTGGAAGGTCAGTGTAACGGTTCAAGTCAAGCACTACCTATCTGTTCAGCTGTTTTAAAACATCACATTTTACAAGTTTACCCTTCTCTCAATTGTGAGAAAATGTGTTTGGATATGCATGATATAAAAGGCTCAGAGGTAACTCTGTTGGCTTGACAAAGCTGCAGTACTACCATTATCTTTTGGGTCTTTTTTCAATCTTCTCTCACTTAGAAAAGCATTTAGTATGTACATCTTTGGTTTTGTTGTCTAAAATATCTATCTTTCCAGAAAGGACTAACTCAAAAAGAAACATCTTTGTTGGGAAGTAGTGGGACTGGTCCTAATACTAGTCAGAGTCCACCCTGCAGTTCTCACGTAATTCTCCAAAAACTATTGTCTCCAACTAACTGAACTTCAGTCTTATCACAGGTTTCTTTAGGTAAGATAAGTGGAACTGGTCAATCACATTATTCACTGTAAACTATAGGTAATATTTACAGATGTTTGGCTCCAGCCACTTAATCCTTATTTTTCAAGGCATTGAGACTTTAACTTCAGCTTTTCTATGGAGAGCCAAAATGGACAGCAGAAGTAGTCATAATAAACTTGCAATAACACACGCTACAGTATTCTGTACTAGTTTAATTTTGTAAGCATCATAGGCTGCAGTCCCAGATACTACTCAATCACAGCAAGAATAAAAGGTGCACCAGTCGACAAAGATCAGTTACTAGTAGGAGAAGGTAAATTTTCGAAGTCAACTGAACATGGTAGAAAGTCTAAACAAAATTCTACATCAAAGGAAATACAACGTGTTCCTGAATTATGGAATGAATTGATCGATTGAAGATTTATAGCTCTATGCAAAGTATGACACTGTGGCTAGTGTCAAAACACGACACTTTTCAAAATAATTTTTATACAGAGGCTTAGTTTGAACCAGCTGTTCACTCGTGTGTGTGATCTCTGCACTGAAGCAGTTTGGTGGCATTTGTTATCACAGGTGACAAAAGTTCAGTGGACTCTTTGAGCTGTGGATGCGAAATCCTGTTGTCCAGCTTGCCACCTAGTGGCTTCCTACAGGTGTAGAAGGTATGGAAGAGGATGCTTGAGCCCATGAAGATCGTTGGGTGTATTTTCCTGCCTGGGAAATGGACTTTAAAGTACCTCTACCACATCTGGCAGATAAGAAAGCAGAATTTCACAACATCAACCATTTAGAAAAGTGCAGGCAGCAGTGTCTGGAAGGTATTGCTTCAAAGATTACTTTCTTGAACAGGAACAGCAGCAGAATGATAACAGGAATGAGCAGATCCACAGATAGCACACAACTAACTCTGCTTACAGTCTGTTTTTTTTTAATACTCGCTCAGTTTTCAAGGGCCTTCTGTATTCACCCAAGGGGATGACTTTCAGAAATTAACGTGGGAGGCCCTAATTCTGTAAATCCAAAGGCAAAGTAACCAAGGACCAGTGCATCACATGCATCCCTTCCTGTGAAGACTTCTGTATGCTTCTCTCCTGTCATTAGTAGAGAAACTATAGTTGTAACTAGTAAAGGCTACTTAGTTAGGTGTTTGGAACAACACCACAGAACACAAGCATTCTATATGGCTACTTTTAAGTTTTGGACCATCAAAAATGTGTGCTAACAGAAATTTAAAACCAACCACTGCAAACTTTTAAGGTTAGTTCCAAAAATTAGGAAAAGATAACAAATCAATACCCCAGAATTAGAAATACTATTTAAAGTGAAATATCCTAAGAGAATACTGAATGAAGACCTTACTGTGTTCTGGTTCTGCTTGGGACTGCTCACATCTGTGAAGGACCTTGAATAAGATTGGCATGAATATGCACTGTGCAGCAAAACTTAAATTCAGTAGCTTGGTTTGCACACCAATGAAAAAACACACCTAATTTACAAGCCTGCAACTTACTTTCAAAAGTGACCTTGGTAACCAGAGCTAGCAAGATCATAGCTAACCACCTAAACTGCTTTTGAAAATGGCACTAAATATTTAGTGTATTGAAATGCTTAACGTGTCTTCTATTTGATGTGTGTTAACTTCAGCCAGAAATTAACATTCATAGATTTGTTTTTTTCTCAGGATGAAAGGATGATATGTAGACATTTTGTATAGACAAACTGAAATTTCCCCAGATGGAAGTTTCATTTAAGAAATTTGTCACTAGATATTTGCTTATGTCCAACAGTGCTTTTGAAGGAACACCAACTCAAACAAGTTCCTATTCAGGAGAAGAACATAGTAAATGAAGGAAATGTAACTAGGGGATTAGTTAATATTTGTGAAACACTTCAAAGATGAAGTTTTATGTAACGCAGAAAAGAGATCATGAGTCTTTCTCTGATTGGAGCTGGAATGAAGCCAGAGCACTGTTTCTGTTTGTTAATATTTTACCAGATTCTTTCTTTGGCCAGCTTTTTACCCACATGGATTGCTCTTAGAACTGTCAGTGATGTCAAAGCTGTTGAAATTCTGTCTAGTGTGGAAACACTTAAGATAACTTTTGATCCATGAAGTGTGGAATTTCAGACGACAGAGCTTTGCAAGTAACAATGAGAATTACAGTACAAGAAACTCCCCTATCTAAGCTCAAGTAGTAAATCAAAAAAGTTACCTTACCTCAAAGCAGCTCACTCCTGTTCTTTTTTAGGCTACAATGTAAACCCAAGTTATTAAACCCAGGACACAGTTCTGAGTATCTGTGGAGGTGGGGTTTCTCAAAAATGTGGGATGTGAAAATACAAAGTTTCATCTACACTAAATACGTATAAGTCAAATGACTAGTGGGGACATAGCTTGCCTTACACCCTTATTCCCCCTGCACCGACCCCAGCCTCTGCTGACCCAAGGATAGCTAATTGGAGCTGATAAGGAGCTTTTCACACAGTAGCACACAGCACCTTTCACAGTATTGGCTTCATGCTAAATGCAGTATTACAGCTGAACTTCAGTAGGTGATATTTGCTTTTTTCCCCCCCTCTGAAAAACTAGTATCTTCAATAGCAAGTAATAACTTTATTAAGATAAGTAGAAGAAAATTAGTTTCCATTTTCTAAATGTTTTACAAAGCTTCCCCTCCTCCTCCTTAGCATTTGCTCTAAAATCAAAAAAGGCCCTATAGCCCACAGATGAATGAAGAAAACTTGCAGCATGTACAGAAGCTAATCAGCTGGCTGTACATGTGTGCCATGATTTTCAGAGGAAAGCATAAAACTCTTCTGATAAACAACTTTCCTTTGAGGGTGGCTTGTCATCAGCATTCAAGGTGCATATGATGTGGATCACCAATCAAAACCTCCCACCTGCTCTCAACCTCTGGGATAGAGCATTTAAAAAGTAAAGAAATACAGAGGTGTATTTCTTACTTGTACAGCCTATGTATCCCATGTAGCCTTTTAATATCATCAAGGCTTGTACCTGTCTACCTCTAGGAGGTTCTTTTTCTTTCAATGATACTGAACAATAAAAATACCTGAAGGAGGGACCCATGTTCCTTCTAAACACCTTCCTTCTACTTATCTGCAGAATTAACACACAAGCTATTAAATCAGTCTAATTTCTACTGTACAAACTGAAAATTAGCAGCTAGAGTAAGAAGAGAGAAAATTAAAATATCTCATAGCCTTTTGACTTGCTTGGAAGCTTACACAAGGTCTGAATTTGATGGTGAAATGAATAAAGTGTATGACAGTCCACTTCAGTAATCAAGACGTAGTCATTAACTCTTCAAACCACATTGAGTCATTGCATTGTGTAATATGTTGGAAATACAGCAAATTTCAGGGCTTACTTGACATGCCAACCACTTTGAGTGCCAGTAGGCTGTTTTGAACATTAAAAAAAAATGAACGAAACTGTTCAACAGGTTCAGAAAAATCATTTTCATGCTACAATTTTCTGTTTCACCAGAGATTCCAACAAAACACATTGACTGGTGTTATCAACTTGGAAAGAGTTGAACTTGGGGAAAAAAGTTTGAATAAGCAAACTAACTTGCATGCTTTGTTGCAAATAATTTTTTGTCGCTGAGCTGCCAAGCCTCTGTGTACGTCACTTGTACCTGAAAGCCCAGTTCTGAGTTACTCTGTCTCAATGCCAGTTCTATCCATTGTAACAATGTATTTGACCAACGTATTAAATTCAAGTGAGTGGTTTTAAACAGGAAGATTGAATTAATTTCCATACCTCAAGCATGAAAAACAATGCAAGCCTCTGCTAAAAATCAGAAGCAGAACTTAAAAAATTGTCTACAATGCTTCTAAGGCGATGTTGTTCCAAAAAAGAACGATTTTGCTTTTTTTTTTTTCTGAAATGCAGAATTCAGTCCAGTAGAATTAAGGATACCTTTTCCTGAGGGAGAAAGCTAAGCAGCAAAAAAGAGTGTTTAAAAATTGTATTCTTGCAATGCAGTATTTCAGGGCCTGCATGTTTGAGTAAGAAGTCCACTCTGGTGCTCCACATACAAATCTGGATGCAGATATCAAAGTAAACTTGGTCTCAGGAAAATATTACCCCTTATTGATGTTTCACTCGTTTCACGTTGGCAGTATCATCTGTCCCTTTTGCTATTTTCTAGATCCCCAAAAATCTACATTAAGTTTTGCAACAGTGGCTCGAAATTTCTAGACATTAAGAAACTCATGTCCTTGTAAGGCTGCCAGAGCTGTTGCATCACACATACAACAGCATGAAACTGCATGGCACTATCAGTAATGTTTCAAAGACATCCTTTTGCTTATCCTGTCAATATAGGCCTGACCTGAAATACTCTTCCTATTTCAGTCCCAGCCTCACAAAAAAAGCACATGAATCATGAGTGTCAGCACTATGTCCATTCCAGTCCTCCCGGTCTGTCAATGCATATTACTTTGTCCCTGCAATGCACTGCTGTTGTGAATAAATACACTTATAATCCACTCTTCATTTTGAAAGCCCTTTTAAGTATTATTTTTTCTTGTGAGCTACTAAAGATGGTTCATTGCCTCCATAAACTGGTTTAAAAATAGATGTAACATAGGCTGGATAGGACATGTGGGTGAAATGTCACAGTGCTTATCACTCCCTGCTCAGAACACAACCTGTGTCCATTGACACTTTTCACTGTCCACCTCTAAGAATCTGGTTCTGTCTTCTCCAAAATCCCTCACTGGGTAGCTAAAAAGCAGCAATCAGGTCACTCACCGACTCTCTTCTACACTGAACAACCCAGTTCTCTAAACCTCTTCTCATGTAATGTGTTCCTGTGCCCCAGTCATTTAGTGGCTCTCCACTGGACTCTAGTTTGTCAATCTTTTGTACAGGAGGGTCCAAAGCAAAGTGGTCTCACAAGTACCAAACAGAGGAGAACTAATCACTTCCCTTGATCCAGTGATTGCATTCTTGTTCCTGCAGTCTGTATGTGATTAACAGCATATGAATATCTACATACAGATCATTTGAAAAGTCTAAATGGCTGCCATATTACTGCACAGATACTGTCAGATCTCAGGAATAATGACAATGATAAAAAAAATAATATTAAGGCAAAAAGCCCAAGCAATTCACATAAGGCCTACAGCATTTTGAAAAATAACTTATTGAAAGCTACACCTCTAATTAAAAAAAAAACAACAAAAAACACCTTTACTGGAACATTCTGGAGAAATGTTTGTGTGTCTGTTTATAAAGATCTTTTATAAAGAAAAGTCTAAAATCACTCTAGGGAACATACTCTGCTATTAGCTATCCCTAAAATTTTTCCATTATAATGTAAGTCCATTATTTTTTGTCCTATCTACAGCAGGTGTTAGTTTCCCAAAGTTTTGCCAATGAAGGATTACTTGATGAACAGACCAGTAATTTGAGATATGTAACATTAATCTGCAATACACTGCTCAGCATAATAGCTGCCATTAAAAAGTTCCTTAACAACTTGCCTGTAAAGAGGCTACACTTTACTGCATGTATCTTACAAATAGTGCTCTTGCTAAAATTTCCAAGAACATGTGGTGATTTTTGTAGAAGCATAACACTAACTCATGTTCAGTCTATGACCTAGGTTCTACCTTCTCCTGTCATCCTTACCCTGATGCTGTCTCACATGTAAGGACTGGACACTGTCTTACATATAAAAATTTGTGCTTGCTTCTATTTTTTTCCTGTTCCAACTTGTTGCACTGGACTATAAAATTCTAGGGAATCCCCACAGCATATACCATCATTATGCCTGTGATGTCACCTTTTACTGTTAGGTCTTAGCACTCTAAGCAGTATTGTAGCTATTAACCGGTAAAAGAAATAACAATTAAGCAATTAAACAAGAATTCGCAAATTACAATTTGATCTAACAGTCACTTGGCAACACATGAAGTGTGCAGTTCTCAAGCAGACACTTTCATATTTGCCCCAGCTAAGTTTTAGACCATGTCAAAACAGAATTTGCATTTTCCAGGAGTACTTAGTAAAAGTGAAGAAGTATTTGCAATGATGGCATTTAAACCAGAGCTATATAGACATTCCTCTTAATTCTTTCTTTTGCTGGCAACAGTGAAATTCCCTTCAAGTAACTCATTTAGATTCTGATGACAGGACTGTTAACAACAGTAGCAGTATGTGAAAGAATTAGTGAATGGTGACAGAATCCACTGTACTTCCACTCTTCCAGAAGAGTCAAATACTGTGACTACTTTACAAAGCAGGCTTACCCTGGCTGGTGTTCTTTCGAGGACTGAGTATAGAGAGGCTTGATCCCGTATCTAAAATTTGACAAACACCTTGGCAGAAATTATGTGCTCTAGATGAAGAAAGCTGGACCTGCTGGACTTGACTAGGACTCTGACTGAGCAGCTGAACAATCTTTGAGGATGTATCTGCCTTTGTTGCTGAGGATGTATCTGGCCCATGATTTCCCATACAGAAATCTAGCCGAACCTGTTCAAATTCAAAGGCGATCTTACAGACATATATACTTTTCACACCAAAGACATCAGAAAATTGGTTAAATTTCAAAGTGGCATCTTGGACTTGGAAAAATAGAAGGTTTCAGCAAGAGGCAATAAAAAAATTTTTATTTTTAATTTTGAAAGGTTGTACAAGAAGATTAATTACAACATCATGGCAGTGATTGAGAAACCCTAGTTTATTTAGTGTTAACAAATACTATTTTGTACAGGAACAATGCATAATTTTAAAAAGACATAGGTTTTTCAGTCTTCCAGGAGATGACTGTTTAGCAATTCAGATTGAAAAATCCAAATGAAGGTGAATTACATTGATCATAAAACTGCACTGTACCTCAGCGGATGGTACTTCTGTTTCTTCCCCACAGCTGCTTGGAGCTTCTTCTTCCTTTAAGCTAGGGCAGGCAATAAGAGAAGAGAACCTCGAAGGATGCTGTTGCCTTGCATACCGCAGCTCCTAATGTGAAATATTACATTAACACAAGAAACTCATGGTCCCTGAAACTAAATACCCTTATAGCTCAGTTTGCTGTTACACTGCTAGATTTAAAAGAATGAATTACGAATTATGTTCCCTTCAGTTCAACAGGGCCAAACTACCCTTCTAATAAACCTAGTATCAAATCTGTTTAAAATTCACATTTCCTGGTGCTGTTACTATCACCTTGCTTGTTGCTCAATCTTATATTGTCAGGGTTCTTCTTCACTTTTGTATTTTCTTATGATTAAATTACATAAGAAAAGCTCCAAAAAATAAAGCAGCTGTGGAAAAGTAAATTGTCAGCAGCTAAAATAAACTAATTTACCTCTCAAAGTTTCACCAACTTTCAACTTGTAGTAACTTAAGTGAGATTTGATGAAAAGCAAACTGCTTCAGCTCTGTCAAAGGAGATGCAAATAAACATCAAAGTCTTTTGCTATGTATTTAAGACTAAAGAAATAAAATGTGAGCCCATTACGTAAAGTAACTGACAGTGAAATTCCTGTAACTCTGACAGTAATAAATTATCTTGGTTTTTTGTAAGGATGAAGATCTTGGAACGCTGGGAGCAAATGTAGCCTGGCTGGTAAGAGTAATCACCTAGAATAAAAACACCCAAACTAGAATACTAGTAGTCTTTGGAAGGTCAGCCTGGAGCTCAGCTTTAGTGTAGGAGCTGAAGCCTCAGGAGGTATGTTCTGGACAAAGAGCAGCCTGGAATGAGAGTACGGAACAGCCTGGATGTAAGAAGAGCTATCCTTTCTAGTCTGGACAAATGATGACTCAAAAGTTCCAGAGGTGGAAGGATACTCAGTGACAGCCACTTCAGCTAGGACCTCCAAGCAACCCATCAGCTGAAGAGATTGAACTACTGCTCCCAGAGTTTAGCTTGCCATCTGGAAACTCACAGTCAAATTCTACCTCACCAAGCGCCATAGTCATACTGTATTTTTTAAATCTATCTTACAAAAGCAAGAATCATCTTTAATGATTTTTAACAGAACATGGGAGACACAAGATGTGTAGAAAAATACAAACAAAGTATCTTTATCTTGCTCATTGAAAATAAGGGAAGAGTAGACTGGGATGGATGGATATGAATATTTATTGGTCTTAATTTGAGAGTCAGCTAAGTTCTAAGATGAGCTGTGAAAGAAAGAATAATTAAAGAGGTAGAAAAGGAAAAAAAATGTGGTTTTTAATTGTGGCAGCTTTGCCCAGATCTGGAAATCACATTTATATATGTTTGGTATAAGCATTTGGCTAATCTTTTTCAAACCTCAGTTCCAGCAGTGAAGAGATGAAACAAGCAAGTTACCGGAGATGAAATAAGCAGCTTGTTTAAAAACAAGGTCTACTCAAATGGATTGCTGAACCCTAATTTCCTTTGTAAAAATTGCTTCCAGTGTTAACATTTAATAAACAGGTCACTATTTCTGAAACAGTGAACTGAAAGTTCAAGTGAACAAAGGACGCCAAGCTTGTCACTTTAGGCTAATAAGAGGATCACAAGCATCTGGAAAAAACTGTATATCCATAAGCATGCTGAGGCATTCCACAATAAGTTCATTTGTTGGCGGACCACATTCCAGGCACCCTGCACACTGTAACAGCTGCCTCACCTATTCTCTTTAGAAACCCCACAAGAGGGAGGTCAGAATCACATGCTTAGGACTGTCACCTAGGACTGGAGTTGAAGTTTTCACTTTGGAGTTTAACTTCAAAAGAAGTTAAAGATTTCCTGCTCCAGAAGCAGCCCATCCCACTGTCCCACAAGATGTAGTATTGATATGCTAGTGAGGCTATGTACTTGATGTTCTCTAATTCTTTTCTCTGAGAACCCTCCTCACGCTACAACAAGATGCTAATACTTCTTGTGGCAGTGCTGCTGTAACAGCTCTTGATCAGGTCCTCAGACTGTCAATGAAGAGTTGAAAAACAGTGCTGCATTCTTGTTTTGTCACAGAACTCAAATAATTTGAATCTTCTCAGTCTCCCAGTGCAGATGGCTGTGTCATACTATGGTATGTCCTAACTCATATTTTTGATGCACTCACTAATACTTTTGACATCAAAAGAACTTGATTAGATAAATTTGATAAAATATACCAGAATCTCCAGCTCACATTGCACTTATCTGACTGACCTGTTACAGTCCTCAATTTCTGTTGTCGTAGACTATCTGCTCTATCTGAGGAAGAATAAGTCTCCATTAGCTCTGGAAAGATACAGCAGATGGCATTCTCAGTTTATCTCTGTCAGATAGATGTTTACAATGCTTGCTCACACGGCAATCTTTAAAACTTCTTCATTGACTAATGGGCAGTAAAGAAGAACAGGGACTTATTTTCACTCAAGCAATCAGTTCAAATTTGGTTATAATTGACTCTAGCAGCACAGCCTTTTGGACTTCAGGCAACCTTTGTCTACCAGACAGGAGTCCCCCTCCTGTTGGATACCTTCTGCTAGGAAGAAGCTAAGAGAAATTCAAGTACCTGTGGTGGGATGTCCAAATGCAGTGTTCATCCCTGCCAGGTTCCCTTAGAACATATTCAAAAATGTTCCCATAGATTCAGTCTGACAAATTCACCTTAGCCAAGGAATATATGTATTCATTTTCTTTCCCAAATAATATGGCTCTTCTGGGTGAAATACTCCTGCATATTTTGGATGCTTGGAGAGCCTTTTCCTTTCAGACTCAAATGTGTGAGCCCTCCAAAAAAGTACTACTTGTTTTTACTACTATTCTTTATCCAAGAGAATAGCAATCCTGTGCAGAAGCTGCATAACTGTTTGCCTAAAGACCAGATTGCCTAAAGACCATTGAACTTGACCCTGTCAGTACTTGTTCTCAAATTTAATTGCTGGATGACCTTTGCACTTCAAACTTGTACAGTATTTTCTTAGATCTACTAACCCAGAAGTTTTTGTAATTAGTCCAGCTAACATCCCTGATGGGTACAGTCACATGGCTAATCTGTAGTGCTGTTTTACTTCACAGGAGAAGAAATATATCTGGTTGTTTTGGCATAACTAAATTGCCAAAACGATTGAGCCAGCCGAGTCACTTAACCTTCCTTTACCTAATTTGTAGCATTTACTCGAAGCAACGGAGGTAAATATGCTTTTTCTCTTTTTCTTTTCTTTAGCATCATTCTTAACTGTAAGAAAAATAAAATATTAATTAGAATTTACTTACACTGGCTCTTTTTTAAGAAACTCACTTTTGTCATTCAAACTGTCTGGCCAGATGGTTCATATACTTCATAGTATACCTAGGCCAACCAGATAACTTTTGAAGAATTAGTGATAATTGCAAGCTAAAAGCCCCACAGGATGGCATGCTTAACACAAAGGCATAGTTATTCCATCTTTTTAGAATGTGTCTATGTATGAAAATGTCTAAGACATTTTTAGAATGTATTGAGATGACAAAATTTTCAAGTAGATAGCTGAAAGTTGTGATTTCTTAGTGCAATATGACAACACGGTGGGATTATATCCCGTATGGTTTCATATTATCTAGAGATAATTCTACAGATTTTAGTAGGTGAAAAGAGAAACATTTAACTTCAATCTCTTACATATTCCTGAATGAACTTTAGTAATCCACAAAAAGGCTCTGGTCTAGGCTCTCAAAACTTTTTTTGATTTCAATTAAGACAGGTAGGAATACATAAAGGGAGAATTAAAAATAAACAGAGGACATTAGCTTAAATTCAGCTGATTTTCTCCCCCAAAGGCAGAGGAGACTGTAGTTTCAAACTAATATGCTGGAGGCTGACTGTTTGGAAAGCAGCTCAGCAGATAAGAAACAAGAGACCTGGGGAACTATGAGTTGAACATGAGGCAGCAATGCATTCACGAAGCCTTCAGCTAACAGCATACTCAGCTGCACCAAAAAAAGTACTGCCAGCAGGCCAAGGGAGGTGATGATTTCCTCTACCAAGCACTGGTGCAACCACATTTAGAGTATTGTGTCCACTTTTGGGCTCCCCAGCATGAGAAAGACATGAACATAATGCAGCAGCCACAAACAGCAAACCAGCAAACAGCCACAAAGATGATCAGGGAATTGGAACATCTGACGTAGAAGGAGAGGCTGGGGCAGCTGGCCTTGCTGGCCTCCAGAAGAGATAGATCAAGAGTGATCTTTTCAACATGTATAAGCATCTGATGAGGATGGTGGAAGGAGATAAAGATGACTGAGTTGGAGTCTTCTCAGCAGTATACAGTGGAAGACCAAGTGACAATGGGCAAAAGGTAAGTACAGGATACCTCACTTAAGTATAAGGGGAAAGAATACCCCAACCAAATGCCAACCTTCTTTATTGAGAGTGACCAAACACCGTAACAACTTGCCCAGAGTGGTTCCCAGAGGAAGTGTTTCCCCAGCTAAACTTGGTTAATAATTCTGCTGCAGTTTTATACCTCAGAGCAACAACCTCACCCTTTCTGAAAGAACATTGTTCACTGCCCTCAAAACTACGATGACAATCAACCGTTCTGACTCAATCCTCACAGGAACAAATCTGCTGATGAATTAAGTACATAGTGAAATCCTGATTATCAAAGTTACTGGGAGGTCTACCACTAACTACTAGGGAAACCAGGATTTATTCATTAGTCTCTCTGATAAATGTTGCAATTTAACTATTAAATGTTGTATTTTAATTACCAAATATTTGACAGGTTAACTATACATCCTGCTTTCATATATGGAAAAGGTGCTATTATAGTCATTTGGACATGGGTGCTTTAAAATCCCACCACTGTATTTGGAAATATCCTCACTGATTAATCATTTTAATGTTTATGTTAGAACACAGTGCAAGTCCTTCAAATGGCCTTTCTTGCTTAGTTAAAACTAAGCCTTAATAAATTTGTAATTTAGGATTGCATTTATGCTGCATAAACACGTGTATTTCTGAAATACCTTGGCTGAAGATCATGTTTTAAAATACTACTTTTGAAGTCCCAAACCCTTTAAACTTATAGGGAACCATCTGCCTTATGGCCTAATGGTGTTTCCCAGGGCTCAATTTTAGGGTCAATTCTCTCCAGTCTTTGATCAACGACCTGGACACGAGTTGAGTGTACACTAAGTTTGCTGATGATACTAAATGAGAAGGACTCATCGATTCCCTTGTGGGTTGAGAGACCTTACAAAGAGATCTTGATAGACTGGAATGCTTGGCAATCACCAACCGCATGAAATTTAATGGAAGCAAAAGAGCTGGATTCTGTACCTGGGACTACAGTCATGGATGTCTGTATACACTGTGGGACAAGAGGCTGAAGTGCAGCCCTGAAGAAAGGGATCTGGGGGTTTTGATTGTTGGCAAGCTCAGCACGAGTCAACAGTGTATCCTGGTGGCCAGAAGTGCCAGCTGTGTCCTCAGTATGTTAAGCATAGTACAGCCAAACAGCCAAAAGGAGTGAATGTCCCACTATGCTCAGCATTGGTATGGCCTTACCTCAAGTACTGTGTGCATTTTTAGGCTCCACAATATGAGAAGAATATAGAAATATTAGAATGTGTCCAAAGGAGGGCAACAAAGATGGTGAAAAGACTAGATGGCTAGATTTATGAGGAGTGTCTGAGGATACTTGGCTTGTTCAGCTTAAAAAAGAGGAGGCTGGTGGATGACCTCATTGCTCTCTATAACTTCCTTCCATGATGGGGGAGCAGAGTAGGAGGTGCTGATCTTTGGTTTTGGTGTCTGGTGATAGCATGTGGAGGAATGGCTTAAATCTTCATCAAGGGAAATTCAGACAATTCTTCCCTGAGAGGGTGGTCAAGCAGTGGAACAAACTCCCCAGGGCATGCTCACGGCCCCAAGCCTGTCTGTGTTCAAAAAGCGTTTGGGATAATGCCCTTAAGATAAACGGCTTAACTTCTAGATTGTCCTGTGTGACATCAAATTCAAAGATCCTCATGGGTTCCTTCCAGCTCTGGATGTGCAATCATTCTAAGGAACCTTCCAAAGATAGATTTGAGCTAAACTCAGTAAGAGTAATTGAAATGCAGAATTTTAAGGTAAGTTATATTCATGGAATTATAACTGGCTTAATGGCTCATTATCGCTAGATTTCAGAGAGCATATAATTACCTGTGATGAGAGTCTGTGCTGTAGATGATTTAGAACTGATAGCTGACACTGTGTTCTTTTGACAAGTTCTCTTGGAAGAAGACTACCAATACAGATTGTGCAGTGTTTAGAGCTAACAGGATGCCAAAGTCCTATAAAAGAAAGAATATACTGAGGAAGGCATTCTTTGTTGTTATTTTGTCATCAATATTACATTTCCAGCAAGTGTTTACAGCAGGTATAAATGAACCACAGAACACGGGCCTTCTCATTGCAGATGGTTTCAATGCTATGCAGAAATGGGCCTTGTGGTTTTTTCCTTGCTTCATTGCCAGAAGAACTATGCATGGAACTCAAATATCCACAGTGAAATCTATATACTCTTAATTCAAGTTTACTCTACAGTAAGCTTATTCTGCTTTCTCTTCCACTTTCCTAAAGCATTAGTTTTTATTCCAAGAGATACAGTACGTCTTTTCTGCTCATAAACAAAGTCTTAAAGTTCAAGTTCCAGTTCGCACACTGACATCTAGGCACCTCATCTAAGATGTTTATCAACAGAAGTCACCACATACAGACTCTATCTAAGTGTATCATCATGTGCATTAAAATTGTTTTACAATTACTCATTGGTATGTTTCCTCTTCCACACATAAGCTAGTTAGAAGCGTACTACATACAGACTCATTGTTCTATCTTAGCATCTCCTATCACAGGATAATCTTACTTGCAAGGATTAGTACCACAGTCTCACATGAGCTATGCAAATCAGGGATCAGTCAGGTCCAGCACCTTGTTTTTATAACAAAGCCTCGCTTTCTCCAGCTCAAAGGATGAACTGATTCCCCTGTTTTATTCCAAATATATATGCTAGCACTTTTCTTTAGAATAAATTTACCTTCTTTTAACAGCATTCCAAGTTCTGCCCTGAGTCTGTTTCCCATTTCAATCAGCTGCTGCTTTTCTTGGCTCAGAATTGAGATTTTTCTTGCTGCTTCCTTGAGTTTATTTTGCATTCCTCGTAGAGTGCGTTTGACACAATACTGACAACCAACACCAGTACCTACATCAGGTAACTGTTGTCCAAAATCTACCATGTTTTCTTCAAGAGCTTTGGGTTCTGGCTCCTGAATAAAACAGACAGTGCTTATAATGAATATTTTGAAAGTGAGATCTGTAGGTTCAGAGATCTGTACAAATATGCATGAGAAGCCAGTTGAGGAAAACGCGTGAAGTTGAAGACTACGGCCCATTTTTTAGGATCCATTTTCAAGATTATGTTAGCAGTATAGGGCAAATTAAACTGCGGAGCAAAACACTGTAACAGCCTGAGACATTCCCACAGATATTGTTAACTATCAGTATAAAATAATACACATAACTGTATAACTGTAAACTAAAGAACATTTAATTTTAAGATAAAATGTGGAAAAAGCCTCTTTATACCAAATAGCAATCTGCTACAAATCCTTCTTTTTTTAGCCATTGTGCACATACAAACATAAGGGGTAGATATGACTTAAAACATTTACTGAAAAGTAAAGATTCTACAATCTGTTTTGTCTCTGCCAACCTGAGTCCACCTGCAGATATATATTATGATAAGGTATATACCCAAAAGACCACATCCTTGTTTTTCAAGACCTATATACTGTCTTCTTTCAGTCCCCACAGAGGAGACTTTTTGATATCCATTTAAATAGTCATCATTCACTGAACAGTTATCTCCCTATAAACATTTTACATTTCACACATTGCCACAAGTATCTAAATGTATCATGTGCATTAAAATTGTTTTATAATTACTCATTGGTATGTTTACTCTTCTACATATAAACCAGTTAGAAGCGTACTACACTAACTGTGCAATCCGAATCAGTTTTCGACTAAATCGCTCTAAACACTACAATTCAAGAAGTACACATTGAAAGCTATTGTCCATACTGAGAAAAAACCAAACCATTGTTGCCTTATTGTACCATGCAACTCCCATGCTCTTATTTCTTTGGATAGTTTCGTCATGAAAAGGAAGGCTCTTGAAAACATACAGGAAAAGCATGCAGGCCTACAAACAGTATGGGGGAGAAAGGTAGAGAAATTAGTGCAGGACTAGAGTCTAAAAATACTAAGACAGCAAAGTAAAAGGAAAAAGGAACACCACTTTGACATGCATCTATTTGTATAAAAGGAATTAATACAAGTAGCCACAAATTCTTACAGTCTTGCCTTCCTCAGTGCAATTGACATACTAAGGCTTAACATAAAGAGAGGTGAAGGCAATGACCAGTTATGGCACCACTCGTTCTCACATTGTGGACCACCTTCACCAGATCAAAAGGCAAAACCACATCACCTGCCTGGGGCATGGGATGCCACTTGCTTAAACTTTTATTTTTCCTGAACTTTCCAGAAAAAGATTCCACAGCATTGCACAGAAGTTTGGGTTTGGTTTGTTTTTTTTTTTTCAGGTGACAGACTGTAAGCTGTAGAGTTAGGAGTGGAACTCAGAAATCTTTTTACCTTTAGATCTGTGCAAAATTCTGCAGTACTAAGGAGAGAAAACACTGAAAAAATGGGTACTAAGGAAGAGTGGAAGGAAAAACTCTCCTCAGAGCTGGTACAAAATAAAAATACACACACACTCAAAAGTTTACATGCTCTTTTTACTAGTTTCCACAATAAACTTTCCTCTTCTTCTTTAGCATTGGAGTCTATAATTTCTAGACTATGGTTACAGAAACTGTTATATTAAATGGAAAATAGAAAACTAAAACTATGGCTCTCTTTACTGACTTCACACCTGCACCCCTATGTTTAGTCACCATTATTGCTCAACAGATTCTGAACTCCCTGAGGTAGAAACATTTTTGCCTGTAATTCTTCATGGACTTAACTACATCCTTAGCATGCAATTAATAAATGTAAGAAGCACAGAAAAAGTGCAGAAAAGTGCTAAAGATAAGCACTTGTGAAATCCAGTAAGAAATTAAAATGAAGTTTTGCCCATTGTTTTTAAGATATTTTCAGGGCTGCTTCCAGCTCAGTCTATGTCTAAGAAGTCTTGTTATGTACTGAGAAAGAAAATATAAAGCAGACAGCAGAAATAGGCAGGAAACAATACTTCAACTTCAGTGAAGACAGCATCAACTACAATTCCAGCATTTTATTCCCTTGAAGTTTTGGCCTGCATATCCCCTATTTGCTACGTGTCTATACATATAAAGCATAAGTAATTCAGCACTTCACAATGAAGGTGCAAATCACTGCCTGAAATTGTTCCTGTTCTCATATCCAGCCATGAGCATTCAATTATAATTCAGCATCATGAAGCAAAAGATTAACCTCTGGAACAGAGAAAGTTCATATCTTACAGTCTCCAAGGCAAAGTCACTCTCAATTTTTTTTTTTAAGGCTCTATCCTCACATACAGAAATGCAAAGAAAATCAGAATGCACCTTGGACAGTAGTTTGTAAAACATTTTCTGCAGCAACAACAAAAACGAATTGGTATAAAATGTAATTTTCACCTAATTCTGGAAGTGGCCAAAGAGAAAAAATAAATCTGCCCTGTCTGTACTGGCACACAACTTTCTAAACATAATTTGACAGCATGAACAAACAATTCCCTTCTATATTTAGCAAAGAGATAAAACTGCGATTAAACATGATCTGTGCATGGTTGGTTATGCATGTTTCCACACAAGGTTCATAAGAGTCCTAAGTTTTATTTAAACATTGATATTGTTTCAGCTTTTAAAGCTCTTAGCTTTTCAATCAGGACCTTTCATGCTTATTTATTACTTAGCTATTATTTCAATTTTCTTGAACTTAGATTGTTACTGGTGAGTCCTAACAGTAAGATTAAAGCATGATAATATACTGGTAGATGATACCAGTAGATCTTACAGACGACTTGACAATTGGAAAACCCTGATTTTTTAAAATTGTTTTTTAAACTATCTTACTTCAGACTCTGTTTACTACACCACGAAGTTGCTGGGAGACAGGAAGAGGAGAACATACAGTGACTTACTCCTTACATAGTACTAGATATTTGTCCCAGTTTTCAATTCCGTTATTATTTTTCCCAAGAGATGCCATTGCCACTTGAATGCTCATATTGTTCTTACCCTTTAAAATAACACAGTGGGAATGATGTTTGTAAGCCCTTGAACAGAGCAAAATATGCTCCCACACCCAGTGGGTTTTTCCTTAGTAGTGAGCACTCCAAGACAGCACTGGAGTACTTTCTCCTGGTCATACCACGTTGCACTTGGTATTTTAAAAAAAAGGCTAAAATGTGGATTTACAATGGAAATTGAGAGGTGACACACAGTAGCTTAAGCATTTGCAAGTGGGAAAAAAACCCATCAAAACTGGCTTGCAAGATCAGAAATTACTTGTGCCAAGGGATGACTAGTCAAAATTTATTGCCTTGAAAGAATAAGCGTAAGTTCAGCTGAAAAAATCTTTGCTGGCTCTCATCTAACCAATCACATAAGCACATATTAGTTCAGTTTATAATATTTATTCACACAAAAGTAATACACTATGTATTTAATTACACACACGCATACATATACTTTTAGGTAGTTTAAACCTCATCACACCTTTTCTGTGTCCGGGTTTACCATACAATCCAACTTAGTTGAGCTGACTTTGACGTTGCTCAGCATGGTTCCAGCTGAAACTTTGTTTGTGCTCAATGAACCTAAAAGAAGAGTATAATATGAATGTATATGTATTCATAGAGAGTTTCGGTTTTCATAGCAAGAGCTCCTTCAGAACACTGTCTCATGCATATAAATATCTAGTTACAGAATCATAGGGCCACAGAATTATTTAGGTTGGAAAAGACCTTTAATATCATCAAGTGAAACCAGTAAGCTAACACTGCCGAGTCCACCACTAAAACATATCTTCAAATGCCCAGGCGTACATGCCTTTTAAGCACCTCCAGGGATGATGACTCAACCATCTCCCTGGGCAGCCTGTGCTTGAATAAGCCTTCCCAAAAAGAAATTTTTCCTAATATCCAATCCAAACCTCCACTGGCATAACTTGAGGTCATTTCTGTTGTCCTATTGCTTATTAGTAGGAAAGAGAGACTGATCCCCACCTCACAACTTCCTTTCAGGTAGTTGTAGGTAGTGGTAAGTTCCCCCTGAACCTCCTTTTGTATACCACTTCAGTGCATATTCTGTGAACAGATACACTGTAAACTCCCATGGCAGGGGGGTTTGGACTAGGAGATCCGTTCCAATCCAAACCATTCTGTGATTCTACATACCGGCTTCACTATCAAGAATTCTGTCATAACTTGTAATATACATATATTTGCTTCACTCTTGCAAAATATATACACAGTTGCTTTTCTAGTGGTAATTTTGTAGTGACTTATAATGTGTGTGTGTATTTGTTTCTACTAATAATTGTTTTGTAGTAATTTGTAATACAGAATCTCAGACTACTGTGTGCTTGTGTACTGTGCAATCTTAAGAACCCCACAGTAATGATTTTTACACACTCATGGATTGGGTAGCCCTTATAGGTTGTGGCTGTGACTGCTAAACTTCCTTAACTGAATTTAAAGTTCTTCATCAAGAGTTGTCACCTTGTTCTGCAAGCTGTCTGTTTTCTGTTAGAGGAAGAGAGGACAACATCTGCTCATCAAGACTCTCCATTTCTTTCCTCATTTGTGTAATAGCATTCCGAAGACTGGCATTCTGTTCCTGCAGCTTTTTTATTTCCAAGGCAGGAATATCTTTGTACAGAGAACTTTTATCATCATACTGAAATATCTGGAAAATAAAAGTAGAAGACAAAAAGAACCCTTCATTAATAAGCGACACATATTCTCTCCACACCACCACACATACAGATCCTCATACTTTCAACCCATGAACATACGTGGGAGAAAAGTACTATAGACGGAGAAGAAATATATTTGTTTATTGAGGATTTTCCAGGGAAAAAAGTGCTGTACTGAGAACATTATAGGAGGAGGCACAGATGGGGAGGACCACGGTGCCAGAGCTGGCTGTGTTTTATAACTGTTGTTCTGCAGGTGTCGTTTATCTCTCTTCCATGCGTAGGTAACCCCTCTCCTTAAGGAACCTGCGGGCCCAATAGCAGTAATAGCAGTCTCCTTTCTGACCTGTCAAATTCTTGAAAGCGTCATCGGAGATCATCTGTTGACAATAACATTGTCCTGGTTTAAAAGACAGATATTTGCCAAGGAAGATGGGAATCTCCCTGGAATGGAAAGATCACCCCCTCCCTCCAAATTATTACGACTTCGAAATTATGGGGCTTCCAGGCACAGATATGGAAAAAGGAATAACAGTTCTTTAGTAGACTATATATCTATATAACAAGACAAAACAACAGCAACGACTAAAAGATAACCCAGTAACAGCCTTTTCCCGCCCATCAAGCCATTTCCCCTTTGGTGTAGTTACGACGATAACCGACAGGGGGCGCTGTTGGCTCGTGTCGAGGCGGAGAGGCTGCAGTGACTCCCCCGGGCCTTCAAGTGCAAGGTCAGGACCTCCCTGGTGATGGTGGCAGCTCAAATGAGAGAGAGGGAAGAAGGATTGACTCCCCTAGGCACCCACGCGATCAGTGATCGGTCTTCGAAACGGCTAACGGCAGCCGGTACACCCTGGGAAGGGAGGCAGGGCTTTACCACGATGTCGCACTACCGTACAAAGAGGTCCGACGGCCGTGCTGCTCCGGCTTCAGGCGGTCCTCTATGCGGTGGTTCCGGAGAGGGGCGGAGGGAATGACTTCCCCAGGCACCCACGTGGACTGTGCTGGTCTCCCTCGGCGCTGGCAGACGGCGAAATCCCAGTCAATGGAGGAGCCGGGACTCCCTTTCTCTCTTGCAAGCAACGGACACACAAGCCGGCGGCAGGCAGATCTCCACGGCAGTGTTGAAAAACCGCTGCGCGGGAGAGGTCCAAAGCGAAGAAAAGCCACACGACCGTCTCTGCTCCCAACCGGGCAAAGACTGCCCACCCCCAGCTAAGAAACTGCCAAAATAACTCTGCTCCCCCGCCCACCCCGCTCCCCCAGAACCACTACGACCGTATGCCAAGGCCACGTCTCTTGTCGCTGGATCGCTATCCATTCACCATCTCCCTGACAACAAATGGGAAGAAAATTCCCGGGGGGCTGTGTGGGGGGGGAGTGTGTGGGGTGTGGGAAACAAACAAACAAATAAATAAATAAAGGGGAAAAAACCCCACCCCCCCCAAACAAAACAAACAAAAAACCCCAAAACCAAAACAAACAAAAAACCAAACCAAAACAAACCCCAAACAAACAAACAAAAAAACCCTAAGCCCCAACAAACACAAAGAAGCTGGATGTCCTCCGCTAAACCAAAAAATGGGAAGGAGTGTATGGACTACACCCAGATAACCTGGGCAATGGACATTATCTAGAAAACACGGACATTGATTTGAAAACACGTTTCCTGGTCACTTGAAATTCCAGCACAATCTTCAGGAAAAAATACCTAGTAGGACCAATGGGATATAAAGACGGGGATATTAGGGCCCCGATATTATTTACTTTTGCTGTTTCTTCATTCAAAGTATGTCTGCAAAGATTTTTAAATGTTTTGTTTGACCAATGGTAATGTATTATAACTGTGGTTTCATCAAAACAGAGAATGTAGAATTTAGATTCTACCCCTGTAAAAATCTTCTTTCACTGACAGAAACATGTGTCATCATCCATTTAAGAAATGCAGATACTATTTGATACAGGAATATTAGAAAGCCATGCAATAGGAGAATATACACTCCTACAGTCACTAAACAAATCCTAATTCACAAGCTGTCCAAATATGATGTTTTTCACATGGAAAAGATCGTGAAATGTCTTTCGAGTATTTGTATCTAAATGTTGCTAAAATGTTTCTTGATGTTTAACCCTAAGCTTAAATTGTTGCAAAGCAGCAGTTCTGCCTTTTCAGAGGGCATGCCAGTCCATGAGGTGCTTAAGACACTTCAGCAAAATAATGCAGTCTCAACATTTATGCCTTGCACAGCCTCAAACACTACTCCGTTTCCATCTTCTCCATCATTCCCCACTTCCTTCAGCCCCCTTATTTTCCCAGTCGTACGTTTGTTCTGCAAGTGTGATCTGAGAGCGTCATCTGGAATGCCAATGCCCTTCAAATTAAATTTCCATGGCATAAAGACAACAGCTGCCCTGCAGTTTCTTTCTCCTGCCCTAACAGTACAGGCTACACAGAAGATGAGAATAATCACTATTCTGCTTTTGCAATCTCTCCGAGGCTGTTAAGGAGAGTCAGGGAGAGGCACTAGTAGGTAGCAATGCAACACCCATGAATTTTGGGACCCAGGACTACATCTCAACCTGCAACATAACACATGAACCATCACAGTTTAAACCAGAAATGCAACTGTTCCAGATTTTTGTAAGTGGAAATGGGTCTAGAGAGAAAACCCTAAAAACCCTAATAAATCAGAATTACTTGAACCTCTCTTTCCTTTTCTGTGCACTTGTATGATATTATTAGCATGCTCTAGTCCAACAAACATGACCTAAATACTAAAATATAAGTTATAAGCAAGATTTTCCAGGCTGGTGTGTTTCACATCTCAGTTGCTTATTGTAAGGCCAAGGATGTCTACTGCAACATTTCTAGCACGCTCCTGGGGTCTCAGACCAATTTGAAGAAAGGACCTGTATACTGAAGATACTATACTAGGGTATATTTAAATTTTAATCTTTCTTGCGTCGGTCATCTGGACCAGAGGCTAGCCAGCATACTATTCCTTCCGTATGAGGACTCATTGACAAAAACGTCTTAGTCACTTTTCTTCTTCTGTTTGTTTGTTTACACTTCATTTTTTACGGAAAAGGTTCTAGACTAGAATAATAGACTTTTAAATTTTGTTATTTAGTTTTTTAAACACTGGCCCTTCCCATAAAAAGGAAAAAAGAGCGAAAAGGTTTTGCTGAGATGGGTACTGCTTATCCTACATGCCGAAAGTGAAAAAGCTGGAGTTTTTTAAAAACAGAAAGAAAAGAGTGACAATGAAGACAGTCTTGCCAACCACAGTTGAACAGAACAGTGAATAGAAAGAAGAATATAAAGAATATAAAGAAGAATCCCTGCCCTGATTCTCTTGGTATCTCAACGACCAATTAGCAGATCAGTCCAGTTTGAAATGAAATGGGAAAAACTACTTGCTCCATAGCAAGTTTTTGCTAGCACTCTACTTTTATCTATAATAAAAATTGTCTTCAGGAAGCATCTTTCTGAATACAACACTTTCTGCATTCAGGAACTACTAGGCTTGCTTAGCACTGCTTTTTCTTAGCAAGCTTTGGTAACATGCTCTGAACTGGTCACTGGTGAGCACCTGTAGCTGCCGAGTAGAGTGCACTGCAGCATACTCTTTCAGTCTTTCACCAAAAAGTTTTCTACTCCTAATTTGTTATCCTTCAGCATGACTTCAAACCAGCATTATGTTTGCAATTTTGAATGGCTTTTTAAAATATATGCATTTTAATAGGTAGCAATGAAAGGAAAACTAGTTAGTGATACTAAAATACAAGACATTATTTTAAAAAGCTGGCATATTAGTATTTTGAAACGTTGCCTTGAAATTTTAACTTTACAACTTTAAAATCTACCTTGAACTGCAACTGACATAGAACCTCAGGAATGAAGCTCCTGACATTAATTCTTCCCATTTGATTGCCATGATGGTACAGTACGTTGTCACATTTTGGAGCAACTGTCTATATCCAGCTTGCTCCTTTTGCCAGTGAGTAATGAATGAGAGCCATAATTAAGACCATGACACCTAATCCATGTGTATTCCAGGCTAGATATGTCTGTATTTTGAATGAAACATATGAAACAGATGAACTGCTTACAGTAAGTCCAGTGGGAACGAGGCCCATAAGGCTGTTATCTTAGAATGAATTAATCTGTGTCTACTATTAAGTGTTGTCTAACCTGTTTCTCCCCTTCAGGTGAAATACTGTGATTAAACCATGCTTGTATTGTCTGTTCTCTCTCAACAGTCAAAGCAGAAAGAACAGTCTTCACTTCATGCAACCTGTAGTCTGTTTTCTGTAGATCAGCTTCAATCTAGGATGGAGGGAAAGGAGGGGCGGCAAAGGATGTCAGTAGCTCAAGGACAAAGGGATGGAGAAAAGAAAAGGAAAGGTAAGGAAGGGAAAGGAAAACGAAAAGGGAAGTAAAAAGAAAAAGAAGGAAATCAAAGATACTTTAAATCATAGCACAGGGACTTAAGCACATCCCTTTTGGCTCTGTCAAAAACTGCCTTAACAGATGAATAATTTAGCTTCTTTGTCTTACCTTCTTTATGTGAAATGGAACATGCTGATTTATCTCTCACATGTGTTCACATGCTACAGTTATTGATGCCTATGAATCACTTTGGAAAGACAACGATAAAATAGAACACTAGAGTAAATGCCAGCATTCTGAACTTCAGAAACAAGTGTTTCCTCTGTACCTGTGAGTTCACAGGGCAACCGGGCATTGAGAATTGTTAGACCATTGTGCAATAGTCTCAAAACAATAAACATGTATTTAATTTTTCAGAAGCAGAAGTTTGTACACTACACAAAATAGGGGTTTTTTTCCATACAAAAATACCCAAGAGTTCTCCAGGACTAATATTGTTCCCTTGATAGAATTTAAGTGGTACTCTGATCTGAAATTCTTTCTGTCCTGGGGCTGCTCTAAGAGAGATCTTTTGCTACAATGGCAAAGGAAAAGCATATCTCAAGATGACTTGATTATGTGGAAAGGGAAAAAAGGCCACTATTAGAGAGTGTTCATGGAAATTAATCTGGCCTCTGATCAAATACATGGGATGAACTGCTGTGCATAATTCAGAATTACTGTTTTACAGATATTTGAAAGAAGGCTAAAGACATACTTCCCTGAGAAACACCATGGTGGAAAGACTCCATAGCTTCTATGCAATAGATGATTTCTTAAACAGTGTTAATTTGAAATTCTTACCTCCTCTCTTGATGAAGATAGTCTGTGTGTTAGATCCTCTAATTTCTGATACGAATTACATTCAGCTTTCTCACAGAGCTGCTGCCAGTTCAGTTCTGTTTGCATTTTACTCTGTTTAGGAATCCATTCTCGCTCAGCTGCCAGAGACGGTTGTTCTTCATACCTATGATACACAGAGAAAAGCTGTTGATTTCAGCAGAATAAATACTAAGGAGGTTTTGTGGATATTTTTGTTGTTTGGGTCTGGTTTTGTTTTGTTTAATCCAGCTTTGTTTATTGTCCTCATCTTCTTTCCTTGTTCTATTTTACAAATTATCTATTTTATTTTATTCTATTCTACTCTCAGCATTTTACAGAACAAAAGCATTTTAACTGCTTAGAGCTCAGTAGTCTCTGAGGGTCTATCTATATGTGTATTTAGAATCAGCTTTGGAGGTCACCACAACTCAAGTGGCATAAACTGCCTTCAATACCAATACTGCTCTCAGTACTTCCATCCAAAGCATGTTTCCGTTTTGCTGATATCAGAAATGAGATACAGAAGAGCTAGGAATTAAAATTCCTGCATTGTCGGGGCAACATTTCTAGGCTAAAAGGCTGCTGCATTTACATACCTTGAAAACACAGTGTAGAAAGAGAAGAGAGAGAGGGCGCAAGTATTAGAAACTGAAACAGTATTAGTTCTCTAATCAAGAACTCAGGTCAGAAAACTGCAAAGATCAAAGGTTTCTTCTGAAGTGCCATCAGAGTTTAAACTGCATGATACAGAGTAAGCAACATGTGCAAATTTACATTTAATAAGTATACATGCAGTTGTGTTTCTTTTGCTCTTGCTGAGTGAACAGCAGTTGGTCATGCATTCTTTATAGTCAAGACTGCAATAGGACAAAGTGGTTTTAGATCCATTACTACAGCAGTGTCCTTTAAAGAATGCCCAAGACAAGTAAACCAAACCAGAAACTAAACTCCAATCGTGCAATATTCAAGATGCAGGAATCCATGGATACCTCTAATGGCCAGGTAACCTTTTGCTACCCTAAAGGTAAAGTTTATAGGCAGAAATAATTTATTTTATTACACAAAAACCAACACAGCTAGAAAAAGATGGCAAACTTCTAGGCATACAAGCCCTCTTCCTGAAAGTTTGCCTGTGTTTCTCAATGGTATTGAGTTGGTTAAATGTGAGGGGTTTTTTCGCCTCTACCTATATAATATGGTTTGTCAAATTATTAAGGTATCAATTACAACAGCACTGAAGCAAGTGGACATGGGCATCAGAGAAGAATCCAAGTAATGCTGGATGATGATTAGTGAAGACTGCACATACAGAGAATAGAGATTTTTGAAGAGTGAATTTCTCATTACTAGCCCTGGAAGGATGACAGACGTCTTTCAAATACCCATATACAGTTCTTGGTTGCATAGGAGAAAAACCAGTCACTATGAACACTATGAATGCATACCACAAATACCCATGCTTCCTGCTATCCTGGAAACAGTGCAACACATAGGTGGAAGAAAACAGCAAAAACAACAGTCATCTTTTCATGTGTTTCACACAGGAATCACTTTAGATTATAATACACTCATTCATTCTGTGAGTAAAGGGTAACAGCTTAAAATAAGTTACCTTAACTTCATGGGACAGAACTAAGTAACCCTTTTCAACTGTCTGCTTGTGAAACTCACATTCTCTCTTTTTAATTTCCGCATCAAATTCAGGAAGCACTTCCTACAAAGGGAGTAACAGATGGGTAACACTAGAACAATGGTACTGATGGAAACACTGGATTGTCTCAGACCTTTCAAACACTGTACGAGGAGTTTAACAATTGTATAATCTTTCTCCATTCTAATAAGAATCAGAATGTGCTGAATGAAACCTATCATTTGGTCTGTGGTAGGTCCCCTAAGATGACTTGTACAGCAAAGGGGAATTTAAGGAAACACATCAGCCAGACAGTATCCTTTGCAAAAAAAGATAAGATTTCATAACCACTGGGAAGAGAGGAGAGAAAAAACCCCTTGTTTTACAAAACCCCCCACCATCTTACAGACATGAAAGTTCAATTCCTTTGCAGCCATCTGAGCACCTGTAATATGTCAAAGACTATGCATTGCAGAAATAACTGAACTTTATTTTAATTTCTAGAGGAGCAGAAAGGTGTTATATCTCCCCAGTGCTAAAAGTTATGGATATTTTTTATTTATTTATTTTTTAAAACTTTTTTGAATATAAAATAAAAAATCTTAACAGAAGTTAAATGTAGATTCTAAGCACGTGAATAAAGGGATATTGATTATTAGGTACAATCTACTGTAAGTTGCACGCAACTTATATAACAGATATGGATCTAGTGGTGATAAAAATTTAACTGTTTCCCTCTGGTTTTGCAGAATGGCCATAGAAACAGCATAAGAAGTAGGCAGTAAGAAATCACTTGAAAAAATTTTAAAGGTACATCATAGAGACATCTATTCACTAGTCTAAGCTTTTTGTTTAAGTTAAGCAAAACAATTCAGTACTATTAGAAGCGAGAGTTTTGGCTGCAGTCAAGAGGCCTTTAAAGTGTATACTTGCAGAACTACTAAAGAGTTAAGAAACTAGAGCCTTACTGAAAAGTTGCTAGAAAAATACTACCACGTTTTCCACTCTGAAGATGAAGTGACAAGAGGGCTGCTGGGAGAAAGGATACTGTGGGAAAGACTTCTTCCCTTCCTCCCCACCTTGCTCCCCTTATAGCCATTGAATTTGAATTTAAAGGAAAGGAATAAAAACAGTCATATTGTTTGTCATACTTGGGAAAACAAGAATCTGTTGTTAGAAGACTTTACAGTTCAATCCCAAGTATGAACAGTACTACAGAATGGACATTCTACTGTGAAATTCTTCCAAAGTAACATTGCAAGTTATTCCAAAACATGGAAATTAAAGACACCAGTAAAGATACCACTGAAGAAGTGTCAAATTGTTGCTTCATCTATGTTTTGTAAGTGTATGAGAAGCTCTTCATAAAGAAGCCACGGATTTTCCAGGAAACAAAATGGTTGCAGTGAGCTGCCATCCAGTGGCTAAATGATAAAGTATTTTTTAAAGTGTTTGAGAGAAACTACTTTGATGAATTAAATTGATAAATCACAACTGAAAACAAGAGAATGAGATCACAAGGGATTTTGCCTCATTGATACAAAATCATGTTAGTTTAGGGGGAATAACTGCAGGAGATCCAGTGGCAAGCATGGAAGATGTGCTTCTTTAGTTGTAAGCATAAACAATGGAGATAACTTTTTTCTTCTCCAGTATGAAATCATGAGTATTAGATGAGCAGCCTTATGCTTGTGGACAGCAGCTAATCAGCTTTATCGTTACAGTTCACCACACAATACACCGTAACTTCCAAACCAAGCCAGTTACCAAATATCGTTCAGGTTCTCATGCTTCTTCAGGTAGGTTCATAAACTGTCTTTGGGAAGCCCACGGGAAAGAGAGTCCTGGATGAAGATTCGTTATTTTAGCAGGACTACTATATTGAGGGCAGCGAGACCTGGATTGGCAGGTGTTGGGTAGAAGATGCAACTGCCTAACAATATCCCTTCCATTAATATTACATATTGGTTCGGTCAACAGGCCAAAAATTAAGTGTTCTAAGGACTAAACACATTCATACGTAAATTAGTAAAAGTAATTCCAATATCAAATACATTTTTATACACAAACAAAGAAGGAAAGTTTCACTATTCTTTAAAGTTTGTTATATAGAAAGAGGTGGTATAATGCCTCCCTAGGGTATCACAGTTGAAGACCAAATTTCACTGTTAGTAAGATGATCCTTTTATGGTGAAATGATAAGAATATAAGAAGGAGAAGGGGAAAAAAAGCGCCTTGTAATTAGGAGTATGATAAACAGTGTACATTTATCCATCTTGCCTAAGGCTACCTCTGCTTTCTAGATGCTGACCTTTCCTGTACTTTCAAGGTTAACGAATTTAGCAGTGTGCTTATGACAAAAAATAATCTTACACAATCTCACATTACTAAGCATATTCTTAGCAGTTCCTTACAAGGGGCAGCTGTCAAACAAGCATAGCAACAGCTACTACACAAGCACGGCATAATTTTCTAAACTGTAATTACAAATGTAATCCATTTTTAGAGGACCAAAACAATAAGCAAAAAAAAAACCACAAAAAAACCCCAAACTTATACAACTACAGCAATGTTAAACCACAACATGCTAATTAAAAAAGATAAAATTGAAAAAATGATTGCTAGATGGGACTGCAGCAACACAACATCACTTGTCCAACATTCTTATACCAGTTTCTGACATCAGTGTCTTCCAGTTCTTGAATCTTTTGCTCCATGTGAAGTTTCAGGTTCACACAATCCTCATGCAGATGATCTATGTGGCTATTCCTAGAGCTATAAACAAAAATCAAAAATAAATTTACATTAAAAAGCATGAGGGATCCACACATGAAAGTTTTTGAATGATAACACATAAGTATTAAGAGAAGATGTTATAATTTCCTAAAGAAACCGTCAACATAACATCTTTTTCTCATAATTTAGTGGAAACCAATTATAACAGTATATGTTATTTCCCAAAACAATCCTTCAAAAGGTTAGTTGCATACAGAATATAGAGGATCTGCTAAAAAGTAGTGCAAGACCTCCACTGAAGTATGAGTTCCTCCTCCACTCAAAAATGTCTGTTACATAAGAAAAAATTGCAAAACAACGGCTGACTAGCAGATATCTGATCTTTTAGATACATTTAAAAAATAGAAGCTGCTCTGTATCTTTTCCACTCCTCTCCCAGTACTTTTAATTGCTATCAACAAAAAAGTTTCTCTGAGATCCAGTGGAAGAATACCAGTAACGTCAGGATTTCAAACAAATCTGAGGAGCTGATACTGGTACCAAGACCAGTTAAGTTCTCTAATGGTACACTGAACCTTTTAAGCTCTGTATTAATCCCTGCAAGACTTAACAGGTTTGCTGCAGCCTGTCACACAGCCAAACAAACCTAGATTGCTATCATGCTGTTCTGCAACCTTCTATTTACTTTCAACTCTATATTACCATATTTTTATGTAGCTGAATGACCATTGCATTTGATTAGATAAGACTGATCATATAATACTTACAGAGACAAAACTCTGAACTAGAACTGGAGAGTCACAAACAACTAAACGCATATTCACTTTCATATTCTGCTAGATTTTGCTTTTAAATTTACACTTCACCTGAATTAATCTGAATCCTATAGCCAGCACTTATGCATACAAACCAAGTCTATCAGAAGTGCTGTCTCAGTGTAGTCTAGACATGCATTTTTACACCTCTCTTGTTCATCCCAAAACTCTTAAGGGCAAGGCAGATCAGAAGAATGATTGCTGTACTGTGATCAGTATCCAGCTCAGCCTGGCAAAGAAATTTAAGAGACTCAGACTCCTTCTTCCATTCCCAAAGGATATGCTCCATGTAAAATTCCTGAACTGGCTTTAAATGAATTTGCATATACACCACACTAACATCAGGCATTTAGTAACCTTGATAAATTCAGTGTCTTGCCCAGATCACCCACAGTAACTAAAAAAAGTCATTTAAAATTTAGCCAGCCATCTCTACATTATAAATGTAGTTTGATCCAGAACCGTTTACAGCACTTTACAACAATTACCATTTTAAGCAGAGAATAATCCCAAAGAGACTGTTACTTCCAAAGACAGTATTTCCATTAAACAAGAATTATGTGCAGATGGAACTCAGGAAACAAGCATTTATTCCCTTCACCCTGCAAGATGCACACATATTTCTCTTCAAGATATGTATGATGAGTCAAGTCACAGTTCAGCCTTCTTTTTTATTAACAATATTAACTGCTGTGTCCGATTTGTCTGCTTTTAGTTTAAAAAGAAAATAAACAACAGAGAGCCTGTGCTTTTACAGGCAAACCCTTTACTTGCTTCACATCCATTTCTTCCTGTTGTTTATTCTCCCTATTTGCCTCATATCTAATTATAAATTCTGTAGAAGAAAAAAACCAACATTGTTTTTAAGAAGTATGGGTGCTTTAAAAAAAATTGTTATTTCTGCTCAGCTCTCTACAGAGATTTGGGAAAATCTCTGGAGTCAATACAGCTTCTCTCACTGTAGAGAATTATTCTGTGTCACTGATTACAGATAATCCCTTCTGAATAAGCAGGGATGCAGAGAACAAATTAGACAAGCATGCCTTTCAAATAGCAGCTCTTGGACCTCTTTAAACGAAAGAGAGATTTTCAAACCAGCAAATGCTACGCAAAATCTCTATGCTAAAGGATGTCACAATTTAAATAATGTTTTTCTTCACAAACAAACTAGACAACTCTAGTTCTCTAGGATCAAAAAATGAGTCTCTGATCATTGGAAGTGAGAAGCATAAAAAAATTCAAGCTTGCGCTTCCCACGTATACCGAGGAAGAAACCCTGCTAAAGGACACAATCATCTGATGGTCTTTTAATTCTGCTGGCCAAGATTTCACATATATCCCTAAGTCAATTAAAATAATGTTTTCTCTTCATATTCTGATTCTTGCTGGCAATGTTCAAATCATGCTACCATGCACAGATAGTTGTAAGTACTATCTTCTTCATTTGGTTAAGGAGAAGTAGATGATTTTTTAAAAAGTCACTATCGTGGATATTCATGGACAGTACTGCCTCCCTGTCTATAAAATGCAACACTAAGAAAGATCTGCTCTTTCTGTATCACACTTCCAGCTACAGTTGCTCCAAATGTACCAGGTGGCTACCACAGTTAAAAAGATTAACTAAATCTGAAGTGCACAGAGGGAGAAAAAGGCAATCGAGTGTCGGCAAAAGAAAACACTGCCAACCGAACAGACGGCTGGCCGGAAGCAGATCCCACAAGGAAGGATTCCATGGAGGGCCCAGAGGGTCAGATGTTCTGAGGCAGAAGAGCAGATGACAGGCAGACTGTCGAGTTCAAATCCGTTAGACGAAGGCAGTAGAGAGCAGCACAAGAGAATGCTTTGGACTCAGGGACAGCACAAGAGAGGACACTTAGCAGGAAGGGTGCAGAAAGACAGTGGGTCCCCAGACAGAGAAGAGGGCGCGAGATGCGCAAGGCGACGCGTGGGGAGCTCCGAAGGACAACCTGCGGCACAATGGGATGCTGTGCGACCGCACTGCCTTCTGGTGGAGAAGTCCAGTCGCGACTGGCCTCCTGACGACATGAACCTCCACGTCCCTCCGCTCACGGTTGTAGGCCCCGTCTCTCTCTCGAGCCGCGGCGGGCGGGGCCGTGTCGAGAGGCGGGCCCGTCTCCATGGGGCCCGCGGCGCCACCGTTAGGCCTCTGCCGCTCCGCCCACTCTCGACTGCGAGCCGCCTCGTCTCCGGCCCTCGCTCAGGGAGGCAGCGCCAGCCCCCGTCTGTCTCCTCTCCTGCTCAACTAGCCGGCGCTTCTCGGTTCCTCGCATTGCATTCACTTGCAGGCACCCGGCAGCGTATTCTCGCCTCCTCCCCGTTCCATCCTCACTACTCTGACACAGCAGCCCCTTCTCTGCATCGTGTGAGCACGGGCATGCTCCTTTGCACCCCCGGTCTTATTTAGTAAGAGACCCTTCTCCCAAAACACAGCTACTACTTGTCCCATGCTCTCAGATCTCACTCTCTTATTCACTTGTCTTCCTATACATTTTGTTTATCCAGCTCTTCAATATTAAACAACTTCTCCTTAGCACAGATTAGGAAGGAGACTCTTGGCCCTTTTCAAGTACAGCTGTTACGGATGTGAACAAACTTCCCATTCTCTCTGAACTCCCACTGCATCATGTGAAAACCTTTAAAAAGCTTGTAAAACAAACTCAGGCCAACTGCAACACGAGGTCATGCAGCACAGATAAATAAGTTCTGCTACCAAGGCACTTAATTATTAAAAACTTGTCTTGGTTTGAAAGACAGGTGTCTGCTAAGGAAGGCAGGAGCCTCCCTTGGAATGGCAGATGCAACCCCCCTTCCCTCCGAGTTATTATAATTTTGAAATCAAGGGGCTTTTAGGCAAAGATATGGGAAACAGGAATAACAGTTCTTTATTATTATATATCTATATGTGTATAACCAGTCAAACAAACAACAATAACTCCGGCAGTAACAGCAAACAATCACAAACCCAGTGCCAGCCTTTCGGCTGTCGGGCCCTTTCCCCTCGGGTGCAGTTCCGCTCGCAGCCGGCAGGGGGCGCTGGCGGCTCCCGGTGAGCAGGGCAGGTGCGATGGTTCCCCCGCGGCTGCAGGGGGCGCTCCGGAGCGAGCTCCGGGGAGCACACGGTAATGGCGGCCTGGGATCCCGGGAAGGATGGAACAAAGGCTTCACAAACCCCTGGGCAGCCGATCCCGGTGTCCGGCTGGACCCTCGGGAACAGCAGGCTGGAACGCCAGGGACGAGCACAAATCCCGGGTGGCAGACGACATGTATCCAAACTGCGGAGCTGCGGTGGGAACCCCCCCGGAGGTCTGGGCAGGCTGGGCGAGCACGGCTACAGCGCAGCGAAGGCTCGAAGCACCGGGGGTGACAGGGTGGCCACAGCCCGGCTCCCAGCGGGGCAGGGAAGGCGGGCTTGGGATCCCGGGGTTTCTCTGGCAGAAGGAATAAAAGCAGCCGAAGAAGCAGCCTCTCTCTGTGTCCAAACGCCGGGAACTGACTGCCCACCAACCCAAGTGAAAAGAGTAATCAGATGCACCCCAGCCCTGTACCCAGGCCTTCTGTTTTTCTTAACTATCCAGCAATTTGTCCCCCTAGCAACACCTATGGGGAAAACTCCTTTAACAGAAAGAACCCCAGGAGAACTCCTAAAACCACAACAACACTGTATCCATCAACTAAACCGCATTACACTGTCTGGGTGAGACAGAGGAAGATGTAACACATGAAGCAGGCCTAAAGCATGATTTTCCCTTAGTCACTCTAGATGACTTGCTTGTCTGGAAGTCATGAGGCAAACTTCCTGTAATGTTGTCACTTTTCTGTTTTTCTAGATCATATAAACAGCTTTTGCCTTCCAGAAACTTGAATGTTGCACCCAAATGATATCTGAAGTACACTAATTTAGAGAAAATAGAGTATTATCAGTAGTTCTTATAGATCTTTCCTCGTGTCATCAGAAGAGAATCGTGTGTCCTCGCCCCACAGTGGTTAAAGAAAGAAGGGGTTTATTTTCAGCAGTAACTAATAATGAAAATTAGAATCAGAACGAACAATCTGACTTTTGAAATAAAGCAAGTTCCATTTAGCTAATTATAATTTCAGAATACTGCAATTATTAAAGGGATTTAGTTCATTTATTTATATGAATCACCTCTGGTTTAAAATACAATGGTGAAAACCGGCTTCAAAAGATTTTCTACATCTGAATACACAAAAATTATAGCGCAAGTCCCAGCATAATTTATATTCTGCAGTGGGCCCTTCAGAGCACTCATCAGAATCAACACATAATAGGCAAATGTCTAAATCCATACACCATTCTCACTGCTGACATTCCTTACATCTTTATATTAGGCATTGCCTAACCTATCAACCGCATTATCTTTTGCAATCCTTCCTCCCCCCTGCCCCTCCTTTCAAATTAGCTGTCATCGTCTCCAGTGTACCTTCAAACAGCCCCTAGTCACGTAGTTAAGTGCGTTAGTTCCCCAAATGAGTAACTGATGACTTCCAGTGACTTAATAGTGCCCCGAACAGATAAACTTTGATGGTGAGTAAAAAAGATTACAGTCTATATACAATGTCAGTTTGGGGATTGATGTTGAAACCTGAATACACCTAGTCTGCAAGTGAATGGCCTGAATTCAGATAACGGTGGACAGCCAAAAACTGGTTTAGTCTTTAAGATTAGCAATGTTGGTCTTACTCTCTGTATGTTATCTACTCAAAATAAACCACATGGCCTTGCTCATCTTCACACATTACTGCAATGAATCCTTAAGCATGTACAAATGGGTACTAAAGTTCAGCAAATTGAACCAAAAGCCAGTGCAAACATAATGTGCAAGGGAAAGAAAAAACTTCTAAGTCATTAAAAGAGCTTCAGTTCCTGCCTTGGTATTACATGATTTCAGCAAGTAGGTTCTAAAATATTGGAAGCTACAAACCTGTGCAATACCATAGTTCTCAAAAGACAATATTGTATCCTACCTATCCTCTTCTAGTTAGAACCCTGTGTATCTCCACATAGGTTATAGGAATCATAGAATCTTTTAGATTGGGAAAGACTTTTTTCAGGATCATTGTGTCCAACTGTTAACCTCCAGGGATGGTGACTCCACCACTTCCCTGGACATGCCATTCCAATGCTTGGCAACCCTTTTGGAGAAGAGATTTTTCCTAATATCCAATCTAAAGTTCCCCTGGCACAACTTGAGGCCATCTCCTCTTGTTCTGTCACTTGTTACCTGGGAGAAAAGACCGACCCCCACCTTGGTACAACCTCCTTTCAGGTAGTTGTACAGAGTGATAAGGTGTCCCCTGAGCCTCCTTTTCTCCAGGCTGAGTCTCTCCAGCTCCCTCATCTACTGTCCATCAGACTTGTGTTCCAGACCCTTCCCTAGCTCCGCTGCCCTTCTCTGGACATGCTCCAGCCCCTCAATGTCTGTCTTGTCGTGAGGGGCCGAAAACCGAACACAGGATTTAAAGTGTGGCCTCACCAGTGCCAAGCACATGGGGCCAGTCACTGCCCTACATACTGGACGGTGTGCTAGAAGCACACAAAAGAGTGGAGCACCGACTCCTGAATTTCTTCAGCCCCAGATAGCCTTAGGAGTGCTACTTTCTGTACTGCACTTGAGAATCCCACCACAAGTTTCATGTATGCTAAATAGCAATATCAACACACACTCAGTTTTATAATCCAGCCTTTGTATGACTCGCAGTTGAGTCACAAGAGATTAACGCAGAAAGCTCATTCCATCCTGATGTAAAAGGAGGGGTATGTTATGAAAGCATATTTGCAGGGAGTGCTCCCTTGGTAAAGGATAAGAAGGGAAGCCTGTAAGTTGTCTACGGAATGCACAATATCACACTCAAAATTACCAAGAAGAAAACAACGAAGCAAGGAAGCTAGTAAAAGTAATTCTCATGGGAGGAAACAATGAAGAAACTGTGATCGCTCCCGGGAAAACAGAAACGGCAGCACAGAACAAACCTCAACCGCAGAAACCCATTCATACGTTGTAGTCCACTGCTCAGGTCCTGCTCCTCCGGACAGCCAGTGCAGCATCCACGCCGGCAGAACCCAGCCGTGCCTTGCACTCTACGCAAGCAGCGCAAAGCTCGTGATGATGCCTTGTGAGGCCCCGGGGCCCCTGCGCGGAAGAACCTGTAGCGGAGGGAAAGAGTCACCGTGGCGGCGATAGGACCCAGGGGGCGCCCCGTGTGGCAGGGCGGGGCGAGCAGCCACAGACCCACCGCGCGGGAGCGCTCCCCAGCCGGCGGGACCAGACGGGCTGGGGCGGGTCTGCGTCGGCACACGGGGACAGCGGGCTGCGGTCCGGCGCGAGCAGGGGCATCCTCACGCTGAGGCGCGGGACGTGACTCAGGTACTGAGGCGGAGCCATCGTGCGTGATGTTGCGGGATGCTTGCCTGGCCCAGGGGGACGAACGCCGTGGGGAGCGCGGGGTGGGGGGTCCGGAGCCGGGTGAGCCGAATCCAGAGCGCCGGGCTGACCGAGGGCGCTTCTCTCCGTGGGGCTCTCCGGGCCACTGGATGCGCCCGAGCGCCGCCCAAGCTTTGGGCAAGCGCGGCATAGGAGTCCCGGGTTCATCACTCGCCCAGAAGCTGCGCTGGGCGCCCGTGGGGCGGTGAGCACCACGCCAACTGTCCTCGCACCCGTTGGCACCACCCCACGACGGTCGGCGGGGCGCCATCCCGCCGGCTGCGTTTTTCCCCGCGCATGGGGCCAGGCGGGCGCACCTCTGCCTCGGGAAACCCGCGTTGCCGTATGGATCGCCCAACGTCCTCATCGGCATCGGTCTGAAGCGCTGTCCGGGCGCTGAGCGGTGCTGGCCACCGAGCCCCGCTCAGCCTGCTAGGAGAGAGCGCTGCCCCGGCTTCCCCTCTGGCAGCCGGGTCACGCCTAGGCGCGTAGTGCCGCCGGCCCGAGGGGGCACACCGGTGGCTCGTGGGACACCCGCGAGCTCGGGCTTTGTTCCCCACATTCATGGCCTCAGACTGTTACTGGGCGCCGAGGGTCTCCGTGAAAGCCTCGCCTCCGTGGTCCCTTCGCTACTGCTCACCTCCTGTTTGAGTGTCGAGCCCCGGGAGGTGAATTTCGGAATTATTTGTCACAGCAGTGACCGTTCAGGTCCGTCAGAGCGAGCGACGCGCAGTCTGAGGGACAGTCCCCTCATAAGGACATCGTCGCAGCCCCGGGCATGAACTCCGTTACTCGGTTCAGCAAGCACACTAGGAACCGTGGGGCGCCGGGGCGCGGAATCGCGCGGCGTCTCCCTGGTCTGCGTGAGCATCGGCCTGCGGCGGCGACCCAAGCGCTCCGCGGGAGTCGTCTCGGCCGAGGGCTGCGCCGGCTACGTGCCCGCCCCGGAGCGCCGCGCGAGCGGTCGTGGCCGTGCCGACGCCGCGACCGCCACCATTGTTTTCCCAACCCCGCTCCCCCGCCGCGCGGCGGCCGCCGCAGCCCCTCTCCATCTCTTGGGAAAGAGCCCTTTTCTGATGTTGCTCGCAATCCGCCTGGAGGGGTCTGCGGCTTGCCTTCTAAGCAATTCTGTGGAGAGAAGAAAAAGCGCTCAAAGGTGGAGTTGAATTCCAGCAATTCAGCTTCCTCACAGGCGCAGACCGTTAGCACTGGTGGAAATTCACTCCCCTTGGGCAGCGGATTTGCATGCTTTTGGGGTAAAGCAATTGGAAAACCGTTCAATTTAGGATGTCACAGAGTAAAGTCATGTACGGCTTTGCAGTGTATATTTCAGAGGAAGCGGTGCGGCAGTCAGCCGTTTTAAAATGCAAACCAGAATCTATTAGTAGAATACACCTCTTGTGGTTCAGTCAGAAGTATAACTCAGAGTATATTATAGAAATAAGAAGGTGGCATTTTAAATTGAGACTGAAGTGGCAATTCACATATCTCAGTGTATGACACCCTATTATGCAGCTGCACTGCCCAAAGTGGTTGTGTAAAATGACACCTCAGAGCCAGACATCTTTCCTCACTATATTCAGCTACATGTGCTCACCTAGCTTGAGATACAGTGCATGTGCATGTGAGCACTTCATGTATTAGGGTAGTTCCATGGTATTCTGCAAAAATAAACACAGATGCCCAGCTGGTGACAGGACTAGACCCTTAATTAGTATTTATCTAGCTCCATCACTTTTTGGTTTCATACTAAACAATATAAGGACACTTCTCCACTGTAAGCAATTGGCAAGCATTTCTGTTTTTCTAAAGCTTCAACACATTGCAAAGACATCATAGCTGCAGGGCTGAAATTAATTTTCATTATACATGAAAACGCATTGTAAGTTGTTCCTAACTGAAGTTGGGATTCTGCAACTTGTATCTTTGAAAGCACATGGAAAACAGTCAGATAATTGCAATGCAACTGAAGGCATGTCTCTTTTATGTGAACACAGAAAGGGCATGTGCTCTTTGGTGTTAAGGTGCTGCTGTGATGCTGACATTGATGAACTTATGGTAATGGATGTGGTGTAAAAAAACCCACAGACATTTAGCAAAATAAATCCACTTCTCCAGAAACTGGGCATTTAATATAGATACAGTTACTCTGGAGGTCGACAATGCTGTTGTAATAGGAGTAGTATATTTGTTTTCCCAAATAATATAAAGAGCGGCACTCTAACATTTTCATGATATAAAATAAAACAGGCAAATAAATAGTCACAACTTTCCCTGTAGAGCACTTTACCTAGATAATAGAATTTAGACTGGTTAGTATTATCTGCTACACATAAAATTGCAGTGTGAATTTATTGTCACTGTGGTCTGCTAATAACTTGTGATGAATGTTACTCACTGTGCTGCAGCAGTGAACAGTTAAGATGTTTTGAGGCTAAATGGGGACTGGAGATTGGTTAATAGACAAGAGCTGGTATGGAACATCACTTGCAGCTACAGACAGCACAGAATTAAACTAGGAGTTCTGAGAAGGAGATGAGAGAATGGGGAAAACTGGCAAACCCTTAGGAAAGGCAGCAGATCCGGAAAACTGTCTCTGTTGAAACGGAGGGGGCCAAAATGGGACAGTAGCAGTCACTGTGGGGCCTTGCAGGGAGGACAGGAGGTCAGGATAGGCATTGGTAAGTATGGCAATGATTTTGTAGGGAACAGAAGTTTGCAGCAGCCTGTGTAATGAATATATAATTCAACTGGCTGATACTTAAGCAGGTAAGCCACAAGAAATGCACTAGTGGGCTTTACCAGTGGCCCATCTAAATGGCTTTATGAGGTACTTGAGTTGCAATAAAATTTGATTTAAAGATATATGCATCTGTACTTTAGAGAATCAGGAAGGAGTTAAAGTCATGCTGAATAGGCAGATGTCAGTGATGTCAATAAAAAGCATAGTTGTTTTAGATGTAGAGGGCTATCATAAGGGTCTGGAGAATATTAAAATAAAAATATTTTTTCAGGAATCATTTCCTGCAAAATTTCAGTAGAGCTGGTTAGTTTTAGGATTCTTCACTTAAAACCAAGAATAACATGCATATTTTGTTTAGTCTGCTTAGATTTTAATACCCTTGGGCAAATACAGGAGGTTTATGACTCCTATTAACACAGTATTGAGCAGCCTATGCTTTTCAATGTATTCATACCCCCAACACCCTATGACGAGAGAATCATTATTTTCTTTGTTTCACAGATAAGAAAAGTGAAGGAGGATGTCTGCGTTGCTCAGTTTAGATCATCTTCCTTATTTTGTAATTATACAGTTCTCAAACAGGTGGGGTTCCAGACTGAGGTCCTCACTGAACTGGGTTCCCTACTTGGAAGCTTATGTTCTGTTTTTGACAATAATCTTTTATTTGTATCACAGAAATTCAAGGTCGTCTTGATTTCAACCATAGTTAGCAGAAATTAATTATTCTTGAGAATTCTTGAAATTAATTCCTCTTGAGAACAGGAAATTCTCAAGCTATATAGGTCAGCCTACATGTTCATAAATGTCCTTCCTACCCATACTGCTGACCAAGAAGTACAGCTACATTGCCAATAAGAGTATTGGCTAAACACGAATAATAGATTCTTGCCATTCCTAACTATGCTCTCCTCTTATATACATCATCCCAGAAACCACACCATCACACCACCCACAATGCTACCTGCAGTCACCTAATACTTCCTCCTAACTGAGTCTATATTAGTTTCCATGACAACAAGAAGATAATATCAGGAAGATGAAACCCCACAGATTTAACTACATTTGCTGCCTTTGTTTTACACATTACCAAACCAAGAACCCATTCAGGACAGAAGGAATCTGGAATAAATACTGACAATACTATCATGTTTGTTGTGGAGATATGAAACTGAGCCACAGCCAGTTAAATGTAATTCTTTGCCTCTAAATAGGGCTGAGCTAACAAAAGCAGAAAGCAAAGCAAGCTGTTGCAATAGTTAGGCAGTAGCCTCCTATCTTAGCAGGCTTTGACAGCATCCCAGCACTGTAGTGAAATCCTAAGTAAAAATTTTGCCTGTGCTGAACCACAAGCCTGCCTTTTCTAAAGGTGGTAGCCCTTGTTGGTACATTTCACACAGGAACCTCTGCACTACTTCCTTATTATTTCTTGAGGTGAATACAGTCTTAGCCTAGTGAGGCATACCACAACAGGATGAAGTGCATCCTTGCTGTGTTTATGGAGACAGGCTTAATTTAGTTCTGGTTAATGGTCTTTTAATTTTGATGTGTTAACATGAACAACTAATGGACAAAACCAGACGAATAACATTGATTGTAGAATCATAGAATGGTTTGGGCTGGAAGGAACCTCCAAGTTCATCTCGTTCCAACCCCCTGCTGTGGGCAGAACACCTTCCATTAGACCAGGCCTGGAACTCTTCCAGGGATGGGACAGCCACAGCTTCTCTGGGCAACCTTTGCCAGGGCCTCATTACCCTCACACTAAAGAATTTCTTCCTAGTACCAGACCTAAACCTACTGTCAGTTTGAAGCCATTCCCCCTTGTTCTATCATTACATGCCTTTGTAACGAGTCCCTCTCCAGCCTTCTTGTAGCTACTTCAGGCACTGGGAAAGTGCAATAAGGTTTCCCCAGAGCATCCTCTTCTGCAGGCTGAACAGTCTGAATTCTCTCAGCCTTTCCCTTTAAGAGAGCTGTTTTTGATGCATGTGTGGGTGAAATGTGAACCACCCTTAAAAGGATGGCACTTGATCTGGTGTGCTGGTTTGTGGTGATTTTTAGCCAAATGTGGTAGTAGACATGACGTAAAGAAGAGTAAATGGATATTACTGTGTGTTTCCCTGTAGGCTCATTTTTATGAAGTGCTGGAAAGTAGGCCAGGTTCCCTCACATCAGCAAGTCGAGCTCTTTCATCCCAGCAGAACATAAAACCGTTTTAGAGACTGTTCCTCATGGCAAAGCTGGTAAGTTCCGTAAGGCACGTGGAACAGAATATGTCTCTTACAGGATGACTTGCTCTGCTGGGCATGGAAGAGCTCAAGAATAGCCAGAAAGGAGAGTATTTTCCTATCGTGGGAGAACCGGGCTCCGGCAACCGCGGTTGCGAGCGCTGGGCGGGGGTGGGGCCCCGGCCCCGCCCGCGCCGCGCGCGCAACTCGCGGGCAGCGCCCGCCCCCCCCGCCCAAGTCACGTCCTGCACGTCTCGGTGCGGCTGCCGCCCGCGCGCGCCCTGCTGGGGCATCGCAGCGCGGGGGCACGCGGGGCCGCGGGCTCCTGCAGCCCCTGCTCCGAGGGTCGGAGTGGGGGCGGGGGAACCGGGTCTTCCTCCGAGCCGCGTCCGCACCAGGCTCGGTGCACCGGCTGCCGAGTTGACTTCTATTCCCCCCGAAAAGCTTGGACAGTTCTCTTCTGGAAGGAATAAGCGTGCTGCCAAGTAGTTCTTAACGGCGTTCCTTCTCAAAGCCACTCGCCGCTTCATATGGCGTGGATGTAGTTTGCTATCGGGGTTCAGTACTGTAGGTCTGCAGAGGCTGCCCTTAAAAACAACTTTGCTATAGACGCAGTAAAGGAGACTGCCCCAGCCTGTGCGAAGAGCTGAACGCCATAAGGCACTGAATGTCCCCATCCAGCACTCTGTAAGCAGTCTGGAGACATTTCCAGTTGCTGTTTTTCAACAAAGCATGCTCATATATTATTACTAACTTCGTGTTGCATTAGAAGGGTAATGGAAACGAACAGAAACTGCCCAACCCTTCCCCCAACATTTTAAACCTTCACTCCAAACGAAATGTTCTGACAACTTGGAAGTAGTGCGAGTGATAATGCCTCCTACCCCCTGGAGTCCTTCAATTTTACATCTTATTTCTGTTCTTTATACATTTGAGCCGAGATACTTCCATCAGCATTACCTCTGTTATCATTAATATTACAGAGTTGCCACTGTCACAAGGATTACCCTTTGTGCATCTACTCTGTGCTGTCTGGTTATTGCTTTAAAAAAATAAGTCCTTATTTGAAGAATGCTTTATACCTTGTGTCAAACAAAAGCTACTGGGAAAAAGAGTTTTGAAGGGTGGACAGATCCCAGTGTTGGGAGTCTTGGCAGAGATGCATCTTAAGACTTTTATTTAGCAACTCAAAGCCTGCTGCAGGAATTGCCGAGTCTACCAAGCTGTGCATTTTTACGAACTCTCACAGCAATCAGCAAACAAGCCACAAACACCTCGATGACTAGTTTTGTGGAGGTATTCTGTTTCCCTTCTTGTTAAAACATTTTAAGTTCAAGTTGTTTGGACTTTAAACAAATTGTTTTCTGTTTATATTTGATTTCCAGAAAAGAAGAGGTGAAGCCAATACTGTGAGGCTTACTGTGCCCATACAGGCCAGGGCATTAGAACAGCCATAGTCATGGGCAGATTTATTTCTGTATCATGTATATAAAGTTGTTTCTTCCAAGAAGTGGGAGTGCTGGTCTAAATACCATAGTAAGTACATCCATACCGGCCTATTAAGAATCGTGCATCTGGTGCTCAGTTGTCTAGACAAGTCTGCATCAGATTGTTGTGTCATATATAGTCTGGTTCTGAAATGGAGCTGTGAGAATTACGTAGTTCCCAACTTACAACAATCGCTATCCAGGCTTATATTGTTGAAAGCAGAAGCATTCTTTACTCATGTGCAACTATGGTTGCACTCCTCTTTTAGATACCACTGAAGAGAAACACTGACACAATCAATTGCACATTAAAGAAATGGCCAATTTTTGTACATGTAAGATTTAATGAGTAAGATCCTTATTTGAAGGTCACCTTAACATTTTCAAGACTTGTGTAGAACACAGATCCTACAAAAACCTAGCTGTTGTGATGCAGTAACTCCCTGTGCTCCTCACATACAGGGACACTTTATGTGCCTTTTCAGCGTCTTATTTACCCCACATCTCTCACTTTTAAAACCTGGCAGCATTACTGCCTAGAAACATAATATTATCATGACAAAATATTTTTAGATGCAAAGGTGCTTATGGCTGCATATAGAAAATGTGAAAAATGTGATTCATCAAATATTACTTTTTCTTACTGATCACATAATAGCAACAATGGAAAGTATTTGCTTCAGGCGGGCAGTTGTACTGAGCACTGCTGGAGTTAATAATTTCCAGCATCCACAAAAATGGCTCGTGGAGATTTTCATTGCAGTTTAGCTTACGAACTTACCTGATGTGTGAAAAATGATAGCTCATCATCATCTCAAAAGGATCTATCTTTTCAAGACAGCAGCGTATCAGGGCTGTACTGTTGTCCTCGGTGGGAAATAAAAAATCTGGGTGATTAGTCCACCATTTCACAGAACACTTGTGATGCACCAAGCCTCCTAAGTGAATAGGCCAGGAGCTTCATGTAACAAGGTCTTTTTATATAAAAAGTCCTGCAGACTTTAATGCAGTAATTATTACATATTTGCAAAAGTCAAATAGACCCCTGAGCTGCTGTAATGGCTTCAGTTTTTCGATGAAACAGTGATTTATTTGGCTGAAATCCAGTTCTGACTTTGAGAGCTGTGAGGGGACATTCATTTAAAACTCAGCTGTGTGCATCTCATTTTCATGTATTTTTGCAAGCTCTGTAAGAACTGAACTCAAACAAGGAATAGTTAAAATTGCACTGCATCCTCAAGACTTATTTAAAGTAGTTCCATGCCTTAGTTTTAATGGTAGTGCAATTTTAGACACTAATTGCTTTTTGTTTCTTAGGGAACACACAAGCTGCTTCATCATGGGAGCTGTAGTAGCTGACGATGGTCCATCTGGTGTTAAAGCCCCTGATGGAGGCTGGGGCTGGGCTGTCCTTTTTGGCTGTTTTATCATCACAGGATTCTCCTATGCCTTTCCTAAGGCAGTTAGCGTCTTCTTTAAAGAACTTATCCGGGAATTTGGCATTGGATATAGTGACACTGCATGGATTTCCTCCATTCTGCTGGCCATGCTTTATGGAACAGGTGAGTAGTTATCTGGTTTTGAAACCGTACTGTGTCATACAATTAAGTTTGTAACACAGCCATTTACAGTGTGTATCATGACTGCATATCATTCCTTGTGTGCAAGTAAGGCATTCCAAAGAAGAATTACTATTAATCACTTAAACCAAACAGTTATTTAAGCCCATCCAGCTTGGATTTAAAATTACGTGTCTTTAACTCAGTAGCTGCTGAAGATGATGAAAAAGAAAAATCACAAGGCACTCTGAAGACAAAAAAGATTGAAGTATTTGACTACAGAGGAAAGGACATTTTTCCTGATTGGCTTGACTGTAGGGACAGAGTACAGAACAAGTCAGAATCATTGAGGAAACACCTTAGACCTTTAAGATCATTGATTCCAACCATGAACCTAACATTTTGAAGTCCACCAAAGAAATACAAAGTGTCATAAAATCAGTTGCAAAAGTTGGTTTATCTTAGCAACTGTAACTTGCTTTTCTTGCCTAGGTCCACTTTGTAGTGTATGCGTCAATCGCTTTGGTTGTCGCCCTGTCATGCTGGTGGGTGGCCTTTTTGCCTCAATGGGGATGGTGATAGCTTCCTTCTGCACAAGCATCATTCAGATCTATCTAACTGCAGGTGTGATTACCGGTAAGTAGTACGCATTGCTGAAAATGAGTTAACTTATGTCTTAGCTTTAGGCTGAAATTTTGTGTAAGTGAAAAATACCTGAAGTATCAGGATCACCCAACTGGGCTTTTATAAAGATGGCAGATAAATGTGGAAAAAAAATGTCATTTATTTCTGTTATGAATGTTTAATAGTGTGAAGTGTAATCATAAAGTACAAGAATACTATGGGGGTAGAACGCTTTGTGTTATCTTGGGATTCTTTTGTCCATTTTGAATAAAACTATTTTCTCTTAAGTTATGAGTCAGAAAAATTGTAATTAGAATATCTTTAACAGTGATACTGTAGGCCAGTATTAATTTTTACATACCTTCTGCTACAGGTTTGGGTTTGGCACTAAACTTTCAGCCTTCACTCATCATGTTAAACCGTTACTTTGACAAACGCCGGCCCTTAGCCAATGGGCTATCTGCTGCTGGGAGTCCAGTGTTTCTTTGTGCTCTCTCACCGTTGGGGCAGATACTACAACATGAGTACGGTTGGAGAGGAGGATTTCTTATCCTGGGTGGGATGCTGCTCAACTGCTGTGTATGCGGAGCATTAATGAGACCTTTGGAGCCACCCAAAAAGTCTGAAGCTACCAAAGAGCCAGCTGAGAAGAAAGTAAAGAAAAAACTTCTGGATTTCAGTGTGTTTAAAGACGGTGGTTTTGTAATCTATGCTCTAGCAGCATCTATCATGGTGCTTGGCCTCTTTGTTCCCCCGGTTTTTGTTGTGAGTTATGCCAAGGATTTAGGGACTCAAGACACCAAAGCAGCTTTTCTTCTGACTATTCTGGGATTCATTGATATCTTTGCTCGGCCAATCTGTGGAATGGTAGCTGGTCTTAAATGGGTTAGACCACGCTGTGTCTACCTCTTCAGTTTTGCTATGATTTTTAATGGCTTTACAGATCTTATGGGTTCTATGTCTGTTGATTATGGTGGACTGGTGGTCTTTTGTATTTTCTTTGGCATTTCTTATGGAATGGTAGGTGCTCTTCAGTTTGAAGTTCTCATGGCTATTGTTGGTACGCAGAAGTTTTCCAGTGCTATCGGTTTAGTGCTCCTGGCAGAAGCTATGGCTGTTCTGATTGGTCCACCATCAGCAGGCAAGTATGCCATTTAGTTCAGAGTTTAAAATTGTGTGCATTGCATCCATTTACACAAAACGTAAGGGAGCAGAAGAAAAGATGTGAGTCACTCGAGAAATGCAGATTGTTGCTAGTGCTGCACATGCTTCAAAGGCTTTCTGCAGTTACACTCTGAAATATCCGAGAAGGGGTGGAATGAACCTTTTCCCTCTTGGATCTATTTCAGAATTGGTTAAATTGCCATCTGGAGATGCTATTTCTCCTCTGAAGGCCTGCACTGAACTTCTTATTGGTAGATAGCTGACTGGGATTCAGAACATGAAACCTGTCAAGTTTCTTTGGGAAATACTAGGATACATTCTCGATATGGTAGACTTGGAGGAGGAAAGAAAACATCTGAAGGAAGAAAAAAAAAATCTTACAAGGAGGACTATAAAACTGGAGTGATTTAAGGAAGGTAGAGTGCTTCTATTGCACGTCTCACAACCCAAGAATAAGGGGACATGACAAAATAGTCAAATTCATTAATTTGAAGTCAAAAGTGCAAATTAATTACCAATCAAAGAACATACATTTTACAGACCCTGAACTGAAACACACTTTCCCTCCCAAAACCCACCAGGTCACTGCCATGAAATGTCTACTTTTTATACCAGACACTAAAAACATCAAGTATTTTTACTGTGACAGAACCTCCTTCATGGGAAAACCAGTACTATGCACTCTGATCTTCAGGTTCAGAGAGGCACTTCCTTCATATCCTCCCACTTGTTCTTTCACATCCACCAAGTCCCTTGAAAATCCACCCTTACCAGTGTCAGAATCAGTCAATTACTCCAGACTATTACTCTGACTATTGAATAAGATTTGCATTTAAAGCAGACAGTGCACTGCCCATGTAGAAAGGTAAACGAGACTGGGAGCAAGAGGATAATGATGACCAGATCATGATACAGATGATACAGATCCCAGCCATGGATGCACACATTTTTATCTGAAACACAAAGCGCTTGTTTGATGTCTTGCATCTGAGGGCGAGGCTGATTTTATTTCAGATGAACTGCATGCCTCTGTGTGTGCAGGGGGAATACGTGTTTCGGGATGTCATGTAAAGTCAGTGACTGTTAAACTGAACCGAAATAACTGACAAATATTTTGTTACAAACTTGTTAAAATTCTATTTCAAAAAACTTGGTTAGATAATCACAGTGATTCTAGAGAGGAGAGTCAAAATATTTTTAAAAAGCAGAAAAATATTCACTGCAACATAATCACTTTTTTTTAATTACCTGGAATGTTGCCTTTTTCAGGAAAACTCCTGGATGCAACGGGGAGGTACATGTTTGTTTTCATTATTGCTGGAATTGAAGTTACCACCTCAGCCCTTGTATTGGCCTTGGGAAATTTCTTCTGCATTAAGAAAAAATCAGAAGAACCACATACAAAAGAAGAAGCAGCAGAAAGAGAGGAATTAAACAAATCTGAAAACAAATCTCCTGAAGATGCCAAGGTGGACTCTATTGAAGTGGAGCAGTTTCTGAAAGATGAGCCTGAAAAAAATGGTGAAGTTGTAACTAACCCAGAAACATGCGTGTGAGCATGACAAGGAACCGCAAAGTGTTTAGAAAAGAAAGATTTTCAACGCTATTTATTTTAGAAACAGAAATAGTTTAGGACTGGGCCATCAGCTTTAGTAACCGGGGGCTAGTCAGCTCATCAAGTTTCTTTGGAAGCTGATTAGCTAGACAACATCTTACTGGAAAATTAGCTTTATCAGTAATAGGTGGAGCATTGTGGTTATACATTTTATGTGAACTAAAAAGCTTTTATGAACACAAGTAGGCTCTTGCTATGCATCACCAGAAACTGCTCACTTGGAAGCTATAGGAAACGTATATTCTAAGAAAAGTGGAATTATATGTATGTTCTCAGACTATTGATGAAATCGCTGTGTTGTGTGGCTAAATATAATTTCCCTGTGTTCTCAGTGAAGGGAAAAGAGCTTGAGATGGATAAAAATCTCAGGAACTTAAAGGTCTCCATAAGGTTTTTGAATTTCTTACCTTTTTAGACTTTTTAGAGCAATTGGCTCCGCCCTAACTTAATTTTGATAATATCTGTAACTTTGATTTATGTAAATGCATTTCTGCCTAAACCTGTAACCTTTGCAATTATCATCTGGAAAGCCTGTTTTTGGAAAGGCACATTACAGATAGTGTCCTCAGCAGATCACACAAGTGGTATTCTGAGGTGGTACTAAAAGAAAAAAAATGAGCAGAATGGATCCTGACAAACCGTAAGCAAACAAAATTAGCCCACAATTCCACATGCTGTTTTCAGTAAAATTTTCCTAGAGCACTGAAAAATATTACAACTAATATGGAGAAGATGATTAGGTTTAGTAGAACAAGGAGAAGATGATTATTAGGTTTATTAGAATATTCTGAAGAAGTGTCCCTTTTGCTTATAAAAGAAATGGTGCAAGTTTCCAGATGACCTATAGAGTGGGTAGACTTAGGGAGGAAACATGAGTCATCCATAAAATGCAATGTTAGCATCACAGGAAGGTTTTAACATGTTTGGTTTTGATTCTTTTTCTTCCCCATTTATCTCACTTCCCTGCCTTTTGCATAATCTCTGGAAGTTCGAAGTGCCATTCAAAGTTCTGGTTGAGGAAACATGATGGAACTGTTCATCATATTTATGACAGCATGGTACTGAATAGAAAAGGAAGGCAAAAGGAAGGCATTCTATTTCTTTTTTCACCCAAAACCACTCCAGAAATGTAGGTTTTTTTAATACAAAACCATGCTAACTGCAGCCCACCTCTCAGATCTGCTTATAAAAGACTGTCTAGGTTTTGTAACTGCAGTCACAATCTTTAAAGCAGACTAACTGTAACAGTTTTCTTAGTAGTAGCAAAGCAATATTGGCTTTCAAGTGCCAAAATTGTTCCGCTTAATAACTGAAAACTAAAAGACCCTAATCCCTTAAAACCCTGTATCCCCTTTAAATTAACATCATTGTTTCATACTTTACCATTTTTAACAGAAACAAAGTGCCAAAACCATGAACCATTCTCTAACGAAATATCTCAGATACCGGCTTCCATATTTGTAGTTTCTTTAAAATGATTTTGCATTGTTAGGACAACCTTGCACAGAAATTGGAAAGTTAGAATCGTAACTTTTAAAAGAAATGGATGCTTCACAGAATAAACTGTTTGTTTTTATATCCTATGTAGTGCGTTATTTTAAAATCTTGTATTAATTTAGTGGCAGCGATTGTAGTGAATGACATTTTCCAGCTGTAAAAACTTACTCACTGAACTTAGCTCGTTTGCTAAAGACTAAATCGGTACTTGAAACACAACACTGGTAGCTCCAGAAGGCAAGAGAAAAATGGAATCCACAGAGTAATTTATTATATCCTTGGAGGCTGCTTCAGATGATACATGAAGGCCTGATACAGCTTTCAGACTGGAGGTCCCTGTTGTTTCAAAAAGCAAAAACTAGAAACCTTTCCAAAGGTGAATTCAGATTCTCAAACAGCCACTTTTGTCTTACTGTGTGTTTTGATCACTGGATTTCTTTGCTAGATAATGCTATACGCTGTTATCACAGAACTAAGTGATTATTCCTTTGACCTCAGGTTTTGGCACAATTTTAAGTTTCTGTACATTCTGCAAATTGTCTAGACTGCTTTATATGTGTCAGAATGTCATTTGTGCGCATCATACTGACTTTCCAGACTAGGTTTCATTTTCCATACATAATACTTCTACAGTTAAGCTGGAAACAGGAAGTTTTATGTTACAATTTTACATGTTTCGAGACAGAAGAGGAAGTTAGGAAGACAAGGAGACACGTTTCAACAAGAAACCATAAATAATCTCGTAAGTAAAACTAGTGTTCACAGAAAGGCTGCATTTGCCCATACAAGTTATTTTCTTCAACTCAAAGATCAATTACTCTGACTGGGACTGCCAGTGCTCTTGCGCTGTTTTCAGCACAGACCTACCAATGGATTGCAGTCTTTATGACAGCACGAGCTGCTTACTGAATGAGAGTGGTCAAATTACAGGACTCCTTTATTGACTGTGAGAAAAAAAAGGGTTAGAATTTAATTCGCTAAGCAGCTTAAAAAGCCACATGAGCAGTATAAAATCTTTTACTGTTTTCATTAATCACAAGAAGCATCAATACAAAGGTGAGAAACTCCCAATGCAGCTCTCTTAGCAACATCAAAATTGGCAGGCTTGAGAGTACTTCAGAGTTCTAGAGCCAGTTAAGCTCCTTGCTCCCATTCTGTCCCATTCAAGGGTAACACCCAAGTGTGTGCTAGCCCTCCAGTCCTCTTTCTATTTAGCTGCCTTTATCTTCTTGGAAAGAGATTTGTTATACTGATGGGAAGGAAACCTCCATGCCAGATCCCTAGGCTGCTGGCCACTATACTAGACTGTGCTGAAGCATGTACCCAACTGTTCCTATCCAACATGGCCACAAAGGCCTTCACACTGACCTCCTGTTTTATAGAACTCTTCCCTTCCTCCCCAATGTGTTGAAAAACCAAAACCAACCAAAACCAAACCTCACAAGCAGCTAGTCCTTAGATTCCCAGCACTGTCCAGCCAGGCTCCTTATTAATTTAACTCTGCTTATTGTAAATATTTAAATAGATTGACAAATATAAATACATATATATATTTTGTATATTTAGAAGCAAGGAATTGATTTAAAATTCCTCCAGTTATTTTGGTACTGTATCTCTTTAATCTCAATACCACTGAGATGCCCTTAAGAGCAGTCTGCGAGATGTGCTCTTCCATATATTTTGAGGATGCATATGGGTCAAAGACATAAAGCATTGCTAAGGAGCCATTAACTGCCCAGGGTCACAGATGGAAGAACAGTTTCACGCAACATCTACCCAGATGAATCTTCGTTCAACCTTCACCTGATTAAAATTTTGTGATTTGAAAAAAGGGAAGAGGAAAAGGAAGGGAGTGTAAGTAATTATGCAACTGAATTGCCAAGCATCCAAACATTATGGTCTACTCCTGCATCATACGCTATTGAAACAAATGTAATTTCTTTAGACACACAGTTCATATATATATATATGAATACATAAGAAGCCTGGAAAGTAAACAATCAAAAATCTGAAAGACAGTTTTCAGAGATTATTTCTCTGAAAGTAGTGAATGGTCTTTTACCCTGCAGGCTAGCAACATTTTTAAAGCCTTTTGGATCTTCATACATTCTATAAATTGTGTGCTATAGGATTTATGGTTAAAATATGGTATGATTGATCATGTAATGGATCTTAGGCCCTTATTTTCCTGATGCAAGGAGAAGAAATGTGTATAAATGCCAGTAACACAGAGAGACTATATGAACAAGTATACATGTGTTTGTACGTATGTATTTACGTATGTATATATATAGATAGGTATGTAAAACATGCAAAATACTCATAGGAGTAGATTAGGGACAGTTTGCCCATTTATTAGACAATGAGCAGAGTTACAATTATATTCTTCCTCCTATACAAAGATAAGTTTTTTTTGAAATTTTTTGAAAATTCTAAATGAAATATTCTGTAGCTATTTGGAGCCTAGAAGACCTCAGCAGAATTACAAGTCCTAAAGTGACTCAGCTATCTGTTTAAAGCTAAGTTAAGACTTCAGAAGGTATGAAGGTATGGTGTAAAGGACTGGAGAGATCTTGTGCTAGTATTAAATTGCATCCACACAAATGTGTATTAGGCAATGTAGAATCATTCTCTAAAAAGAAATGAGAACATTCCCCTAATTGAGCAACCAAACTTCAAACCGAAAAAGCAAAATTCATATATGCACCTGTGGTAACATCCCAAAGAAAATGTTTAGTTTGGTAGACAATCATAAACAGAAGAATTTCAGAATGCACTCTTACATTACACTGTTACAGCGGTAAGTACTGACCTGTGTACGTGCGTCCATGTCTCTTTGTCACACTTGTCTTTAGGATTATGGGAATACACTTCAGTTTTGTGTGGGATGACATTTTGTTTCTTGTTAATGCACTTTAATGTAATGTGTACATTTATACTTAGGTTTTTTAAAATGCTTTTCTAGTAAACTGTTGCAAATGTAGTGAATAAATAAAGTTGTCAAAAACTGTGGGTCTGAGAAAATAACATCAGAAAAAATTAACACCCCAATTGGAAATTTGGCTTAATTTGCACATGCTTAAACAGCTACACAGAGACAACAGTGTTTATAGAGAAGAGGTGACACTTAGCTCACAGGCAGCCAGAATTTAATGTGGGCAAGGGGACTGTTTTTGCCATGACTCATAGTTTGGCCAATTCCAAAATGGGTATGTGCTCCTGCTGTAAATGATCCTGAAGAGTATTTGAAAGCATCATCTAATTTAAAGTAACAGCTATTAATTTTGTGCTGTGCAAAAAATATTAATGTTCTCCTCTGAATAGTGCTCCAGGTTTTGTTTGCAGGTAAAGTTTTATGAACTGTCATGACTTACAAAGCCCAAAATAGTTTGAATACTGACATGCCAGCAAGCTGTCTTTACTGTCAAATGATGCTCTTTAGAACTTGAAAGCTCCTGAGAAAACACAGCATAAGAATACATTTATGTTGTGGTTTTTTTGATCCTATGGTACCTCAGCTAGGACTGGCTCCTCAAGGTACACTCTCAAGGCTACACCCAAGTGAATCAAAATTACAAGCTCTTCAATGTAGCAAGACCTACCTTTTGTGATCTAGAAGACTGACACCTACTTGCGCTTGATTCTAAGTATCTCTGGCAAGAAATTGTTGAGAAATCTCTCTAAGCTCAGCTTCAGAAGTTTCTCTGTATATCTACACTGAAAAGGTCATAGGTCTAGCTTACATTAACCCCCACGTTTGAATAGATACATGATTACCTTTTTTATATGCTAGTTCAGTTAAACTGGCAAGACTTAAGGTGTAATCAAATACTTCGCCACCCCAACGGCCAGATCAAGTCATATGCCGCTACAGGAAGTAATGTTACGGGGTGGACTGAAGTGACAGAACTTACTAGCGTGTAGTCAGCCCACCCTTGTGACAGAAAACCAGAGTTTATCTTTGCCTCTGGTTCTCTTTGAGTCTGAAAGAAGGAAGTAGGGCCATTCGCTGTAGGGGAAAATGGGCTCGACCCGAGCTGCACAGCTGTTGTTCCCTGCTGCCGGACCTGTTGAAGGAAGGTGATCCACCGACACTGAAAGAGTAAACAACCTTGACTATGACAGGGGCACTGCATATGAGAAGCAACAGCTTTGGAATGGATTGTTTTAGCAGCTTTCTCAATGCTTCTGAGATAGAGCTCATCTTTGTGCGAGTAGGAGAAAAGGTGTATCTACTAAAAAGCATTAAAATGCTTATGCTCTTAAAAGCATTTTGCTAGTGACACAGTCTGTGAGATCAGCAGTCCTGTATTTGTCTGAGAAAGTATGGCAAATTAGAGACAGAGTAAAAAGCTACTTACCTCTAGTTATACACTGTAGTTCCTTGACTGATCTCTCTATTTGCTTCGTCATGTCAGCAGCATTTCAGCTGGCAGCCTTCCTCACTAATCCCAGATGAATACCTCAGGTGCATTAAGAAAGGATAGCCCTTGCTTTTCTGACTTTTCATCTACTACTCTTTTAACAGTTTAAAACCTTTCACAGTAAAACTCTGAACCCGATGAAGAAGTATATCCAGATTTTAGTATTTAAAATTTTTAAATACCAAAAGACTTTTTCAGTCTTGTTGAAAAATATGCCTTAAGATCCATTGTTGACATGTCAGACAAACTTAAAATACGTTTTTTTGCCAGTGAGAGCAGAGAAACATTCGCTGTTTGGGGTCTTCTAAGAAAAAAAAATCTGTGCATGACCTCAAATTACTCTGGTTTACCCTTTCCTTAAGAATTAAGGGAAATATAAGAAGCTCTGTCCTGCCTTTGTGCCTGTAATACTTGCAGGTCTGAACCAAGCTGAGGACTGTAATTAAGCAAATTTTTTTCTTGTTATGCTCAGGACTACGTATTTTCTTCCTAGCGCATAATGTACCAAATGAATTCCTGTTTTGTTCCACATCCCATCCCAAGCATTCTGGATTGGCCACAGCAAAGACACTGTAGACTAGGACTTTAGGATGATCTGCACCCTTTCTCCCTTTTTCCATATTCTTCGTCCATTAGGCATATATATATATATATATATACACACACACACACATACCTCAGACCTAGATCTTAAGCATTTTGAATCAAGAATTGTCCAAAATGTGATTAACAAAGAACACTTTTTTTTAAGGCCTATTTTTGTAGATTCTGCATGTACAGTTCTCCCCTCATTTTCTATTATCCCTCTGCCTGCAGCATGTAATGGTTTTGACAGAAGAAACACAGCATATTAGTCTTAATAATATTAAGCAAGAAAAAACTCCACCAACATCTAAGAAGTAGTCGTAAAGTGTTAATACTGTGCAAATATCTGCTGATAAAGTCAGTACGATTTTTCTGTGAAACACACTCTTACTGAAGATCAGGCCTCTGAGCACTCTCCCAGTACAAAAGTACTGAACGATGCACAGTCACTTAAACCTAGACATATACATGTACAGTCAGTAACTGTCACTTGAATGAACCAGAAGGAAATGGTTACACCATTGGTTACACCAAGTACTGTATTCTTTCACAGTAAAACCTTTTTATTATTAACCTATCTCATCCAGTGAGCTGTAGAAGCTACTTTGCTGTTGGATTAAGTTCATGATGGATTATACTTTCTCACAGTCTCAAAGCTTAAATTTTGATTTCTGACCAGATGGCTTAGCACTATTAAAAAACCAGCAGCATTATTTGTTTTTACTTGGTTTTTTTGTACACATGAAGTGCAGCTTTTGTAAAGCAAAAGGTAAAGAACAAAACAAACACCTTTTTATTTAATTCTTTTACAAAGAGAAAATAAATATTCTTGAAATCAACACATATGCTGCTCTAGCCCATGCTGGACTCAAGGGTCTATGACATGAGGAAACAAAGACAAATAGTTGTGCTTATGATATTTTTTCCCCACTGGAGAATAACAATGAGTTCTACATGCCTTCCTCCAAGGGATATTTGGAATATTTTAATGAAGTTAATGTGAAATATATGAACTGGAATGTTTTCTCTCAATATCTCTCTTGAAGCAGAGGATTTCTTTTCAATTTTTTAAAAAATACTTGTACCACAAAAAACTCAAGGACTCTGTAACCATTCAAGATTATGTAAAACAGCAGCACAGGCGGTACTTTCCACATAAAAGCACTCACACAGTTCTAAATGAAAACTATGAGAATAAATTAAAATATCCCTCCAACTTTTAAAGGCCTGCTAAAAAGAAAACACAGAGGGTTCCTGAAGGTGCATCTACCCTCAGATTATAATAGACTTTTGAGAATCACATAGCAAAAGCCAGAATTTTATTATACAGGGCACAGTGGATAAAGCTCACTATTTTTCTTGCTTTTATCCTAGCTCCCATAACTGATCGAATCTCAATTCCCTTACTAAACGTCCTTATCAATACCATGCATTACTTGATAAGCAAAAGCATTTGTACAAAATGAAAAACTTATGGAAGAAAAAGAAGTATCCAAACAAAAACGTTTACCTTTAAATTGACAAAAAGACATGCTTTCTGTGAGCAAAGCAATTAATGCTTTCTCTTTCTTCCTGTATACCCCAGGATCGTAACTACCAAACTCTTTCACTGAAAGTTTTGGTATCAAGACAGTATCTTCAAATGTTTGCAACTGACAATATTCTTTGTAGGTACAGAAACCCCTTAAAAAAAGAAAAGAAGAAAAGAAAAAAAAAAGTTGCATCAGGTAAAGGGTAAGGATTCATTTTAAGTCAGTAAGTTACACCAAAGAAGAACAGAAGTTATTATGAATGTATTTACACATGAAGTACACAAATACAGTGGTAGTACAAATGAAGTGCTTTGAGATACTGGTTTTCAATACACAGGTTTATATAGACAGTCTAACTATTTTCTGCATGATGGAATTTAACTATTTAAAGAACAAAAACTGCCCACAAGTGAGTACAATTCTAGAAGTCTGCAGTCAACTTTTAAGTATAGTACAGCAATCTAATGATCCAGATACAGAGAAAATAAAAAGGCTGCTTTTGTAAGTCCCTCAAACATCACACTATTAACCACAGATATTTACAAGGAAAGCACAGTGAAGTGTAAAACTGCTCAAACGGTAGTGCACATGCCTAAAATACCAGAGTTTATAGTAACTGAGGAAATCGTTCTCTTATGCAAATTTATCAATCGATCAGATTCTCAAGTTTTTCCACTATACTCTCCCCAAGCACACATTTCCCCAGTCTGACCCAGAGTACACACAAGCAAGTAGCCAATGTTATGAAAACATCCAAAGAAGAATGATAATACTTAGTATGTGGACTATTGAGGGCCAAAAAAGAATTTGTAAACACCCATACAATAAAAACTACTCTCCATAAAAATCTGAAGACCAATACACCTTTAAAAATTGTCTCCAAGCAGGGAAGATTTTCTCAAAATACCTAACTGTTCAAACAAAATCTCTGTATATACTTCCATTTCCAACACAGAACTTCCCATCATTTCAGTCATAATAGTTCTGGTACTGTTCCAACTACTGTAAGGACAGAATACGTACTTTTGTGAGACCATTTACAGTAACAATATGAAGAATTTTCCATATTCCATAACCAACAGGAGCCAACAACACCTGCAACCACCTGAGCACATTGAGTCATTCATGCCTAGCTAATGATTCTGGGCATACTCCGTCAAATATAGTTAAGAATTAAATATGATACGCACCTGAATTATAAAAATTCTCAGGATTTCACAGCAAGAATACGTTGCTAGTTTGGGGGGTGTTTTTTTGGTTTTTTGTTTAAGAATTCCTTTTTTGAGTCTTGGCATGTAACAGAAGGCCAAAATCAATGTATTTATTTATTTATAAACATGTGGATACTGAATGAAACATGCAAATTCACTGAAGACTCAGCAGCAATGTCTATTTTGCACTTGTAACAGCCTCCAAGCTAACCAGCCTCAGAGAAGAGGAAACAAAATTTTTGCAGTAAAAAACAATGTTTGAAAGTATCCATTCACCCAAACTAAACAAAGAGACAGAACAAACTTTCTAATTCTAAATCCCTCAAATGCCAGTCTTTCACTTTGTCCTTCATGTTCTTTACAAAAAAGAAATCCATCATGACAATCTCTACTATACTTAAGACTCTCCTGCAGGGTATTAAGTTTTCCTCTGTTACGAAACAGAATGAGTATTAAAAATTCCTTTGTGTTACACAGAAAGTTAAATGTCCAGTGTGAATGAAGACAGCAAACAGTAAAATAAACTTCTAACAGTTTTAAAAAATTCATGAGAAAACCGACTCAGAATGGGACAATACATGAAAGTAAACAATTTAAATAACATCAGATGGTTTTGATTCATTTACATATTCCCTGGCAGACTAATCTTTTAAACAAGAAATTTCAAGTCATCATCTTTAGTTCAGGTTTGTTTATATTCTACATTTTTAAATCAGACAAAAGCAAGAGTTCTTTACAGATAAGTAAGCCAATAATTTTAGCAAAATGATACAAAAAACTTTCTTAAACCAAGTAAAAGATTTATAGTTACAGTAGAATAATAAAAAGGGAGTAAAGTCTGCCGCCTGTGGAGGGAAAACTGAAATGGCCATCCAGTAACAGGCGGTGAACTCTGTAAACCATCTTTCTTTTCCAGCCCTGTTACCACAGGGTTCTCTTAAGGTCATTGGGTTTCTGGCAAAAGCGTCCTGTAATGGCAGCTGCTGGAGTCTCTGCATGTTCCTCCAAGGGCCTTTTAGGTCACATGGAGAACTCCAATTTCCGCTCTAGTTTAGGGTATTTTTGCTAGTAAAGCCATTGGTAACATGGGAGATCAGCCATGCATTATCTGCCTTCCATGGCAAAATAATTTTCATCGGTGCACAGCAGACTGGAGAACACTGGTAGTTACCCGAGCAGGAATCTACCAAAGCCAAAAAAACAAGACAACATCAGCACATATCCTTCCAGTTAACATACGAGTGTCTCACAAGGTACTTTTAAACTATTAATTGCCAGAATTTAAGTATGTGAATTTAAAATCCAATGAGCAATACAATGTTTCACACCCACCTGTAGCTACACAAATGTCCCTAATATTTTCCTCTTTTATTAGAATTTAACATGGAAAATGCACCTTTCCAGCCAGAGGGGATGTTTTGAAGAAAATTAGACAGAGCACAAACATGCACAGAAGAAAGAACCAACCAGATGAAAACACTATGAATGCACAGTAATAGACTCAATGGATAATTAATTTTAAACAAATATTAAGAAGGTGAAAAAGAAATTCATTATTTTCAATAGCTTTTCACTTTCCATGGGACATTGTGTTAAAAGATACTTCTTGTATTTCCATAGCTTGACCTACTGAAGTAAGAGTGTAGCATTATTTCAGTACCATTTTCACCACGAAAATGAAAAACAACCATACATCTCTGCAATTTAAGAAGCAAGAAACATCTAAGTAGCTGGATCAGTATTCAGTATTCGTTTCAGTTGTAAACAGCTACAAATACTAAGGCATACAGTATATAGGCCAACTAATGCAGGCACAACCCAGACCAGAATCTGCACGTCTCCTGTACACAGGCTTTTCAATGCAAAGCTCTACGTTTGCTTTTTTTGCATTTATTTTTGTATCTGGTTTTTTTTACTAAGATCTGATAACTGGTCTTTAAAGTGTTAAGCTGCCATTTACAGTTGGATCTTTTTAATGTTATAAACTGTTCACGAAGCAGCTTGTGCAGAGTCAGCCAAGCACACAAAGCAGGAGAGTAACAGAAGAGGAATAGCAGGATTCTTCACCAACTAGAGATACAGGATTAATGCAAGCTTAGGCTTTATAGGGAAAGTGAGACAGCAGACAAGAGTTATACAACAGAATTTATTAAGGAACAGAAAAATCTCACAGCCTTTTTTTAATAAGTAGCAAAGCAAAGAAGCTCCTGAAATATTTAAGAAAAGCATCCCTCAGCCACTAAGGTTCAGATTCCAACTGAAAGCTGTTATTTTTCATACGAAACCTATTATTGCCAAAAGCAGAACAGCCTAAAAAGCCAAAAGCTGCACACAGAAAGGCAGAAACTTCTACTGCACCAAACAGTGGAAAGGACTTAGTAATACCCAAATTCAAGTCTGTCTACCTCTGAGATGCTCATGGTCAACTATTCTTGTTAGTACGCGAACATTTTTTTAAATACAGATCTGAACAGATCTGAGTATTTTTAAAATTAGAGCTCATAAGGCATGGAGAAGAATATAAAACAGTGAAAAATGGATATGGCTGTAGTAGAACATTCCATTCATGACAAGACAAGACAGAGCCTCATTTGAGTAATATTGTCAATTAACTCTTCATACGTGTATTTTGCTTTTATGATTCTGAGCAGATCTGGTTTTTAATGGATGACATACTCCTGTATCAACATCCTTGGAAAGACATGTATCTCAAACAGCTAAAATTTAGACTTGGTTATTTTACTGTTGATACTTGAACAATTTTAGGGACCTTTTAGGTTACTATTACTGTCAATTCTGCTTAAGAGTCCAAGTGGAACAGCAGCAATAACTCAGCTTTTGGAAGGACATTTACTTTTAAGTTAGAGAAAAATCAATGCTTCATCAAGCATCTGACCGGAAGGCACAGATACAACTATGAGATCACATGAGTAGGAGGAGCGGTCAGATGTTTCCAAAGAGTTTTTTCCCCACCCCATCCAAAGCTTTGGTGTCCAATGAGAAGCACTCACCCAGTGCTGCCTTCCAACGAAAGGAGACGAGCAGCTACTTGCCATGGTGTTCGAAAGGAATGCTATTCTGAGGTAGGGGAAAAGACAGCAATTTGTAACAGTTCCACTGCCCCAATATATAAAGATGTCGAACAAACATCCAAACTGAGCTTGCAGTAGCAACTCTATCTTTTGAGAAGCTCTGATTTCAGATTTCTAGAAGACATTTCCATCATGTTAAGAGACACGTAAAAGAAACAAATCATTAATCCTCAAAGGAAGATGACAGGGTCAGAAGAACAACGCAGAGTATGATGCCTATTAAGATGTACACGTGGAGAAAGATTTGCGGATGAGGAAATGGAGAATGCAGAAGCACTGAAGTATGGCACAACATTTAAGTTATTCAATGCCAGTGTTGGCTGTAGTCTTCTAAAAACGTCTCCCATCAAAGAGATTTAGTAAAACATTTCTTTGTGCAGCATTTCAATCTTTTCTTCCAACTACAGAGAGAATACCTCTATTACCAATAGGAATTTGCAACAGCTCTGACTGTTGGGTGCTGAACATGCTACATTCAAGAAAAAAAAATTAAAGAACTTACTGCGTAGCCATGAGCAGTCAGACTGAACCTTTTGTAGAAGGAAATGAAGACTACTCACCTGTAACTAGACTCTTGAGATGATCACTGCTTTGAGGATGCAGTCTGTGCATGTGGACCGACAGAGCTGATTCACAGTAGTTTTTACTAGAATACTCATTACCTCATTTACTACCTCCTTTACTATGTCTCTTTAATGTTTAAAAACTCTGTAAAGGAGACTTAGGGAACAATTCACTTAAGAGAGCTTAAGAGCAGAAGGATCTTTTAACAGCTGGTATGATTTTCTGTCCAACACAGATCACCGCCCTTCATTGCACACACCTGTAATTTAGACTTGCTTTAGACTGGAATACACCACTTAGAAATGAATCCAGTGTTGATGCAGAGGCAGAGAGGAGAGATGATCTACTTATTTTAGAAGTTGTTTCAGTAGGTAACTACCTTCACTTAAACCTCTGTTTTGCCTTTCCTTACATGTTAGCAGTTTTAATTTTAAGCAATAGCTTCTTCACATGTTTTCTCCTTTAATTCCTGTTAAAGTCATTGTATCTCAAACATGACACCAACTCACTCAAGACATTTTCTTAGCTTTCAGACAAACTGAAAGTAGTAGATTTGAAACTCTTGCATTGGACAATCTGTTTTCCCAATCCATCTCGCTAATGACACAGAGAAACATCTCCGCTTCTGTTCGTTCCTGTATCATACATGGATTCAAGGAGGAAATTGTGCCCTTTCATTATGAAACCACACTAACCTCTCCAACATTACACCTGCCCCCTCAGTCATTACTTACCACAGATATAGTTCCCCCATATAGGAAAATGGCCTCCACTCCTTCATCCTAACCAGAATTTGGAGTACTGCAGGAATACACATTTGAATAGACTATGCTTGACCGCTCAGCTCCCACTAATGTTCATCGCTGTGAACTCACAACTTGCAGGTTTTTCACTGTTGCGTTCACTTCATATAATCCAGAAAAGAACAACATGTGCCACAGAATTTACGTAACTGCATTAGAAACACTTAAGTTTCATGAACCATTTCATAGACATGGTAGCTGTTACTCCAGTAAACACTCATTACTTAGCGTTAGAAACAGCATGTCTTTTTAAGGAGAATGACTTAGGTGCTATGTGGACACTATCTTGGATATGGGGAATAAATGACACCTATTTTGCTATGCTTACAAATTACCATTTTTCCACAAGCGTTAAATTTCTCTGAGAATGCCTGGTTTTCGTAACAGAATTTTGGTTCCTATTATTTGCATCCACAGCCTTAGTTTTTCAGTTTCAGTCTGACCTGATCAGAATTCAATTTGGAAAAAAAGAAAGATAAACATGTGGAGTAGTCATCTTTAAGAAGAACTCTACTTAGAGGCAAGTAGCTTTCCTTGTTTGAGTAACCTCTGCACATTTCACCGTCCAGAGTTTAACAAGCAGCAGCCTTTCCTCTAGATGAATAGAGGTGGAGATTACAGATGCACCGTTGCATTACCAAACCAAGGCATACAAATAAATAAAGTAACAAAACTAATTCATCAAGTTATAAATAAGAACTCTAACAAACGTAGTTCTTAACAGAAAACATCTGTAGATGTGCATGGCAAACTCTAAAAGTTGCTTTCTACCAGGAGTATAGCTTAAGCACTTCCTGAAAAAGGACCTGTGGCAGTATACTTACTTAAGACTTACTAAGGAAACTAGCACACTTGGAATGGACATGAACAAACAATTGCTACTCTTTATGGTTCTCTTGAAAAGAAGTGATACGGATGACTTTCTGTATTCTTACATCTATCCAATCAAAATTCTCTTTAATGACTTTGCCACATAACTTGAATACTTTAGGTTTTCCTAAGAACAAGGTATAAAGATAATTCGAAACTCATGGCTATAATTGGTAACTTGGCTAAGATCTAAGGATAAATTTTGATTACAGAAGAGCTACTCTAATATTATGGAGACTGTAACAGCAGACGCTATCGACACCTGCAACTTGCACCATCTTGCCTTCTAGAGAGCGAGAACTGAGAAAACGAAAAGTGAATTTTCTCTAACAAGCTCAAGTGGAAGTGTTACAAGCTGAAGTCTGAGTAAAGTGTTTCAGCTACACCACCCAGGTTGCAGAAGATGAAGGCAGGGATTGGGAAAATGAAGAACCATCCACTGTGGAAGAAGAGGGGGTTTGAGACTGTTTAAGGAACCTGAAAGTGCACAAGTCCGTGGGACCTGATGACATACATCCATGGGTCCTATGGCAACCAGCTGAGTAAGGGACTACACCACTATCCATCATATTTGAGATGTCACAGCAGTCCAGCGTAGTTCCTTCTGACTGGAAAAGGGGAAACACAACCCCCAGTTTTATAAAGGAAAGATGACACAGGGAACTACAGGCCAGTCTCACCTCAGCACCTAGCAAAATCATGTAACAGATCCTCTTGGAAACTATGTTAAAGCACATGGAGAATAAGCAGGTGACTGGTGTCAGATGACACGGCTTCACTAAAGGTAAATCGCACCTGACAAATTCGGAAACCTCCTACAGTGGAGTTAAGCAGTGGTGGATGAGGGAAAAGCAACAGACATCACCCACCTGGACTTGTGCAAAGCACTGAACACTGTCTCACATGATATCCTTATCTCTAAACTTCACAGACACAGATTTGACACACGGACCACTCAGAGGATAAGGAACTGGATGGATGGTTGCACTCAAAGAATTGTGGTTAATGAGTCGATGTCCAAGCGGAAAGCAGTGACGAGCGGTGTTTGTTCTTCAGGGGTCAGTATTGGGACCAGCGCTGTTCAACATCTTTGTCAGCAAAATGGACAGTGGGATCAAGTGTACCCTCAGCAAATTTGCTGACAACAAGCTGTGTGGTGCAGTTGACATGCCGGAGGGAAGGGATGCCATCCAGAGAGACCTCAACAGGCTTGAGAAGTGGGTCCATGGGAGCCTCACGCAGTTCAACAAGGTCAGGTGCAAGGTCCGGCATACACATCAGGTCAATGTCAAGCATAAGTACAGGCTGGCTGGAGAATGGATCAAGACTAGCTCTGGGGAGAAAGACTAGGGGGTCTTCACGGATTAGAAGCTCAACGTGAACCAGCAACATGCGCCTGCAGCCCAGAAAGCCAACCGTGTCCTGGGCTGCATCAAAAGAAAAGTGACCAGCAACTCAAGAGAGGGGATTCTTGCCCTCTATTCTGCTCTTGTGAGACCCCACCTGAAGTACTGTGCCTAGGTCTGGGGCCCCTGATGCAAGAACAGCACTGACAATGTTAGAATGAGTCCAGAGGAGAGCCACTAAGTTGATGATGGGGCTGCAGCATCTCTCCTACGCAAACAGGCTGAGAGAGTTGGGGCTGTTCAGTCTGGAGAAGAAAAGACTTTGGGGAGAACTGAGAGTAGCCTTGCAGTACCTAAAGGGGGCTTACAAGAAGGCTGCAGAAGGGCTGTTCACACAGCACGTAAAAAGCGCATGTAGTGATAGGACAAGGGTGAGTGGCCTTAACCTGAAGGAGGGAAGAATTATATTTTAGGAAGACATTCTTTACTATAAAGGGCAGTGAGGCATTGGAACAGGTTGCCCAGAGAGGTCGTGGACTCCCCACCCCTGGAGATGTTCAAGGCCAGGCTGAATGGGGTTCTGAGTAACCCGGCCTACTGGAAGGTTCTCTGCCCATGGCAGGGGGGTTGGAACGAGGCAATCTTTAAGCTCCCTTCCAATCTAACCCATTTCCCACTGCAAATCTCTCTTGCCTTCCAATTCCAACAGGCCCACGGGAATCTGTTCAAATTATACTAGAGTCACACACAGTTATTTGGTCACCACAAATAGATACCAGCACTGCTTCACTGTCTTAAGAACTAAATGAATTCAGCAGGCAACAAATGATTAGTTCTGACAAACTCAAGAGAAGATCCCAACTAGGCCGCTGTTGGGATTGTAAAGAAGTCAACCAAGCGATCCTATACTTGAAGCAGAGTGTTAAAAAAGGCAGGTATGGAATGCGTCATTAAGCCAGACCATACCGTTGGCCCTCATCACAAATTAGGTATCTGGATGTTTAAAGACTACACAGAGAACTGCCAACTGCTCTCACAGTATTCACATTTTACAGGCTAGGCAGAACCAAAATGTATCTACAAGCCCACTTGTACTACTCGTATCTTGAAATGCTTAGAAAAGTGTCACCTGCGCACTGAGCGACGTGTCACGAACATAACAAAAAAATTAAAGATACACTTTCATGTAACACAATTAAGCAGCATCAGTGCATTTCTGTCTGTTACTGCTATTACTTGTATATCTGACTGGTAACAGAGAAAGTATCTGAAATTTTCTCAGAATGCCACAGACCTTTTCCAGAAAACCATATTTACATTCAAGCAAATGTTCAGGGAGAACTCTGCATCACAGCCTCACAGAATACACAAGGTCAAAAAGGAGCCCTGGAAATCATGTAGCCCAATCTCACTACCCACAGCACAGTCAACTAGACCAGGCTACTTTGGGCTCCAAGTACTTTGGAAAAGGGAGACTCCACAACCGTTTTGGGCAACCTGTTACAGTCCATGCCCACCTTCATAGTAAAAAAGTTTCTTCATACGTCTAAATGGAACTTCCTATATTTCAATTTGTGCCCACTGTCCATTGCCCATTCACTGGATATTGCTGCGAACAGTCCAGTTGCACCTTCTTTACATTCTTCTAACAGGTATTTAGGCAAATTTACAAGATCCATAACTAAGCACAACTCTACCCTCTTTGTTCTCATACTATTTAAAAATACTTCAACATGAGAATTTCTGGTGGCAAGAATAGCAGTTCAGTGAACAATTTAAGATGGTGAAATTTGTCACCAACCCAATACAGAAAACCTCACCTACTCCCTATTCTTGTCCAGCCATTTCTGCTCCTGAACCGTTCATCCCTCATGCAAGCACAAGTACCTGCGCAGCTCCATGGTGAAACAACTCATTCAGCTTGAAAGCCCACAAAAGGCCACTTTGCTTTTATCACAACGGAATTGTTTCTTCCACCCAGTTCACTCTCAGTCTTCATTAGAGATACCGACTTGGCCCCCATCTAAAAACCTGTTCTTTCTGGCAGTCAGATTTCGTACGTAAGACCATGTATTATCCAAAAACAATAAACTCTGCCAATTAAATGATGACGCCAAAAGTAACCGAGTTAATTTTTGTCAATGTGCTCTGTCAATGAGGAACGAGTCCCTGGCAAAAATTATGCAGTTAGAACTCCTGCACAGTAGTGAGGCACAATGGAAAAACCCCTAGGTCATTGCACCAGTCCCCGTAACACACTGCTTTCCCAGAAATGTTGCAGAATGTCTATAATTTGGCTGATTTCCATTCTGTAAGTAAGACTGAAAGCAAATTGTACAAAGCCAGGCCACACGCTGTTTGGGACAAGACCGTGAATATGCTGAGGAAGGAATGTTTCAGCTATAGTACAGAGTTAGAAACACATCTAACATCGTCAGTCCTAAAAAGAAAGATTCCTAAAATGTCTTTGTTAAGTCACTGTGACCAGTAAGGATGATTTCAGCGCTGACTATGAATCATTATCATTTATCCTCCTGCCATTCTCTTCAAATGAGCCTTCTGCAACATATCCATCATCCATGTATGCAGCCTCTTATCAGCTCTGAATGAAGAGCACTGCACTACAACATTTCTTCACTACTGCACCTTCTGTTCTTCACCAAATGGATCTTGCCTTTTCTGCACCAATATTCTCTGCTCTGTTGATTTGGAAACAGGATTCACTACTGCCTCTTACTCTGCTTCTTCACTGGTAACGGATACAAGAAACCCAATGAGTCAAGGAGCTAAATCCCATAATTGTAGGTTAAAATGCTGCATCTCTATAATTTTGCATCCTCTCACTGCTGTCAAGGTAAAAATAAAAATTTCTTTACACCCGCATCATTCAGGCTAAATGTCAAGCATTTATATGAATGAACATCATCTGCAAAAACAGTGCAAAATCCCATCAATTACCTGGAAAGTTCTTTTGGCAAATTAACTTTATCAAATTGCCCTCATTTTTTTCAATACACAGATTTTTTTTTTTTTTTTACCTGCGAAGTCGACATGCGAGAGGTATCTTGTCGGCCTGTTAAATCAGACGAGGAGATATTGACTGGGGCACCACGATGCAATCTCATACTCACTTTCCTTTCTCGTTCCATGCCAGATACTGGCCGAGGAGAGGTGTTGGCTGTGAGAAAAATTGCATTAGATTCTCATAATGAGAAATGCCATTTTAACACGGTCACTGGAAAAACTATGCTCTTGCTGTTTGCACATAAAAATCCCAGAGAACCAAACAAGAGGAATCGAGGCCATTGTTTGACATTTCACAGAAATTCAAGCATCAACTGGCAGGCAATGAGCGTATGCAATTACCTTCAATCTACTAAAAAAGCAAGGGAGAAAAAAACCAAACCAAAAACTAAACCCTGCCCAGAGACAAACTGCAAATCAGAGTAGTCTACAAGGTACACTTACCCAGGTACGTGCTTACTTACCAGCATGTGAAGTTGGGGTAAGGGGAGTAGGAGGAGCTACGTCTTGCGTTCCTCTTAGCCTGCCAGAAGCAGTGGAGGGTAATCCACGTACAGCTGGATTTCGTGTATGTCTTAATCTTTCCTCTCGTTCTCGCCTTTCATGTTCAGCATCTTCAGCTGCTCTGCTTGCACCCTACAGGTGGTCAAGAGTAATGAACAACTTGGGGGATTATGGAGCTTACAGCTGTACGTTTGGATAAAAATGCTGAAAAGAAAGAACTGGACAATACATGAACTGAAGTTTGATAGGCATTAACTATTTCGGTAAAATTTCTTGAGAACTGACATAAATTTTGATCACACAGGCTGCTCGGATAGTCTTCAAAATGCTAATGTACATACATACTGTTATGGCAGCTGGACACCTCCTCAACAGTTGCAAATGACCCATGTTAAAGATCAAGGTGGGAGAAAGTAGTAATTCCACAGTCTAGCCTGGTGACTGCCCTAAAGGATCTGTCTAAGAAGCCTTTCACATTAAAAACCTTGCAACTTTAACTTAGCTGTCATTCAAGCCTTATAGCATGGATTCCGTATCTCCTCCCTTTCCTCGCTTCCTGATCTTTTTGTCTACACAGTAGAGCTGCCAGGAGGAAAAATGGAAGACAATCTTACAGTATCAGTTAAGATACTCAAAACTGACAACGTAGTAAAAAACCCAACCAAAACCGTTAAAAATTCAAAGTTTTAGAAAGCTATGTGAGCTACTCACAAATTTCAGCATGTTCCAGTCAAAGACATAGTCATAGGAGAACCCCTGCCGATGAAAGAGGTTTCTGAATAATTGCCTCAGATAGGAGTAGTCCGGCTTGTCATCAAAACGCAAAGAACGGCAGAAATTCAAGTACGTGGCAAATTCAGCTGTAATTAAAGAAAGCCTGTTTTTTATCTTCAGCTTCACATTGGCTTTTTATAATTCTGAGTCGAAAAAAAACCCAAACCACCCCAAACCTGAAAAGAAGGCAATCTCCTAAGCATAAGAAAAAGAATAATTATCTAATGCTAGAAATCTACCAAAGGGAACACTATAACCCATCTATCATGTCAACCTTGAAAAATAAATTATTTTTCTACCACCGAGCAGGCAAAGATCTCATTCGTCAACAGCAGAGAGGACACAACAGTACAGTTCTTTAACCAACAGCTGGTGGGGGAGAAAAGATTTAAAACTTTGCCTGGAGTATACCGAACACAATTTATTGTGGGACAAGGAAGAGCATTTCTTTGTTAAGCCACATAGAGATTCATGTCCGCTACGTCACAAAACACGCAAAGACTAAGGGACTCATTAATCTCCCAGGTAAATCATGCCACATTTTTAATTTACAACAGTCTGAACATTTGTTTTTAAATGGCAAGCAAAATATTAGTTACAAAACAAAAAAGTGAATACTGTAGTGAATTCAGCGCACGAGAGAAAATAGCAGTATCAAAATACCAGCTTTTGACTTTAAGTCTTCCCAGATGAAATAAGAGATTAATTTATATTAAGAAAGAAATTCTAACAAATGGCACAAGAGAAGCTGATTAGTCTTCCCTGCCTGTAAACCCCAGAGAAAACACATAGTTCATGAACGTAAAGGAACACGCATGAAACAACACTCGAAACACATCAAAAATGATGCGTTTTCATACAACCCAAACAAAAACTATAGTTCTTGTCATTGTAACTAGTTGCCGAAGCAAAGAAGGTGGAAAGAAGAGACCGAACTCTTAGTGAAATGAAAACATTCTCTGATGACAGCTAGTGCTACTAAGTTTTAAAACAGATTTAAGTATCGTTTTACAGGACTCAAAAATGGCTTATTATTGTTTTGGTGTAAATAACAAACTGAGAAACGCAACCACTTTGAGGCATGATGCTAGGATACAGGAAGGTTTCTTTTGCCTCTCACAATTCTCATCCATCAGCAGGCCAAACCAGATGAACCTGGGATGGTAATTCTCAAGTGAAATAACTGCAGTAGGTAAGAGGTGCATCTGACTATACAATCCAATTTATCCAAGAAACAGTACCCACACAGATAGAGAAACAGGCAGTTTGCTAAAAGCTATTTGTCTGTTACAAATTATCCAGCCAACACGCACACAAAAAATACAGTGCAAATCAGATGGACCATGCTACCCTTCCACTCGAGGGCATTTCAACAGTTAAGACAAGGAATCTTTAGAAATGCTCTACGAACACAAAGATCTCAGTCTTCAGCATAGTATTTTTACCACAGATGTGGCAAAATCATGAGGGGTAAGGAAGGGGGGGGGCAGGGAGGAGATGGTGAAAAAGACTGGTAGAATTTAACGTAAAAAAAGGAGAAGTACTGCTAAAACATGAACACTTAGGCCTAGTGTTATAGAGGAGTAACTTACAAGGATATCCTTTACACAAAACCTCAATGGGTGTAGACATTTTCTTTTCACTGATACGTTCGTATTTCTGCCTCTTTGTTGCTGCTTTCAGTCCCTGCCAGGGGAGGGAGCCCAGGTTAAAATACATCAGTACATAGCCCAAGGACTCCAAGTCATCTCTGCGAGATTGCTCTACAACAGCATAAAAAAGTGAACTCATTAGGTTTTATTTTCTACTGGAAAAACAAAAGTCTGTGCAACAACACTGTTATAAAAACCCTTACAAGAACAAAAGACAGCTGAGAGTTACTACGCCCACGATAAGCTCATTCAGTACAAGAAAAGCCTATTATCCTTGCATTTATTAAAAAATGTGCTAATTCCTGAGCATTACAAACTGACTGAATTCCACCTAATCAAGACATGCAAGGCCATGCATGCTGCACTCTTAGCGTCAAAAATAGGGACTCTACAAAGCAACATCTACTTGCGCTAAAATCACACGCATCAACACATTTGAAGTTTCAATTTATTGCTTTCCCCAGCTCACCGATTCCAAGATGAGTGTTGATGGATGCATAACGGGCAGTTCCTGTCAAGTTTTTATTTTCACGATATGGAATATGTTGGTGAGTTCGAGCATCTCGATACTTCTTTGCTAGTCCAAAGTCTATTATGTAGACAAGATTGCCTTTCTTCCCCAGGCCCATTAAGAAGTTATCTGGCTTCACATCTCGGTGGATGAAGTTCTTAGAGTGAATATATTCAATTCGACTAATCTAAATGCAGACCACAAAAAAAAATCATTGTCAAGAGACTAAGCATACACCTTTTTCTGACAAAAACACTAGCAATTCTTAATTTGTCTTAATAATGTCTTAATAATGTCTTAATAATGAAAGAGGCAACCCCCCTTTTTACTGTAAGATAGAAGGGCATTAAAAAGAACATAATTTAGAAGACAACAGACAAACCTTCTTTCCAGCTCCTTGCCCGTGTCTATTCTACATCTGTTTCCAAAAACTTTCCTGGGGAAATTTCTTAAACTTTGAGCAGTGCAACACCTGGTTTGCAAACAGGGCAGGTCCAGTTCTTAAGAACTGGTAATCGCTTTTGATGGGATAGCTTGGATTTACAGAAACAGAAGTAATTTTGAACCTTCTCTCTATTAATACAGCTTATTCACCTCTAAATTACAGAAATAAAATGTATATAATCTATGAAAAATGTTTCAATATCCCAGCATATTGCATCAGCAAGATAACAAAGCCGTTTCCTACCATTTGGTCAGCAAGTAATAGGACTGTCTTGAGACTAAATTTCCTTGAACAAAAATTGAAGAGATCTTCAAGACTCGGTCCCAACAACTCCATCACCATAACATTGTAGTCCCCTTCAGCTCCGCACCACTTAATTGTGGGAATACCCACTAGAAAAAAATAAAACCGTTTATTCAGTATAACAATTTGATTTATACAGTTCATACACACAAATCTTCAAGGCTCTTAAGGTGAATTCTAAGAGGGTCATTACTGTGAATGTTTCCATTTACAGTGAAGTTTAATACTTTATGCTGCCTTCAGACACTCCAAAATTAAATGTTTGATAACTTCCAACAGAATCAATACAAAATTACAGCAATAGAGGTCTAAAAATAGCCTTTTTCCTCTTCCCCAGAAACCTTTCAGGCTTTGTACTTACATTGTAAATCTGAAATATTGAGCATCTTTGTTGGATTTGAACCCTAAGCATTTTATCAATAGTAATACTCGTGTAGTCTCTAAGATGCAATAAGGCACAAATTGGAAGTCTGAAAATAAAGACCCTGACAAACCACTAGATATTATTACTGAAAAAGGCCTTAGAAATTAACTTAGTTTCAAAGCCTACAAAATCACCACGATATACCTGTCTCTTTCATCAAAATTTGCAATGATTTTCCACACTTCCTTCATATTCTTGTCTTTCCTTCAGTTCCGTGGTATTTGTTGTTTGGTGAATCTCTACCAAAGTAGCATTGTTTACGAGATGCATTATTCATTCAGTTTGACAGTATGATAATTAGCCCAAATTTATGGAGGAACTCAGGAACCTTATTTCACACAGAAATGTAGAAATGCTCAAATTATTTTGAAATAAACCTGTATGTAGGTAGCCTTATTCAGATTTCCAAATGCCTTACTCTGAGTTAGTTCTATTCTAGTTTTGGTGTGAAATGCCGTAATTCACCCAGTTTCAAGGAAGCATGTTACTCTACGAAGACAATTCCAGCTACACGCAGGTGGCAACTGAATGAGGCAGGAATTAAAAAAATAACTAACTGCAAATACACGTTATTATCCATTTCTAGAGGTCTTATTACCGTACTTGGCATTTCAGATACGGTATGGAATGTACTCTTTATGAAAAGCATAGCCTCCTTTAGGAAGAATTCAAGGGACTACGAAACAAAGACAAAACTTAACTACACCGGGTTTATGTCCCAGAACTGCATGGGAATCTTACGTTTCTGGAATTCCAAAATATATGAATAAATTATTGTAGCAGAGCAACACACGGTAGCTATGAAGTTGCTTCACTCCTATTCTCCACTACTAATGCCATTTTGCCTTTGAACTCTTTCAGCAAGGAAATATTTTTAACTCAGAAGAAAGAATACTAACATGTACAACAAAAATTAACCTGAATTTAAAATGTTTATAATTGTGCTACCATAATAAGCAAGTCAGGTGAAATGGTCCCAAGCAGTGGTTACCATCTTTCACTGATCCATGAGAATCAGAAATAAATCACTGTTCTGGGACAAAACTTTGTTTCACATTGCACAAGGTCCTCCCATTTTAGTATTTCGGGAGCCACGAGAAACTTTGGGAGGATCCTACTGGTTATCACAAAGCGTGGTAGCCATGGATTTAGAACTGCTCCTCTACAACCCTTGCAGAACTGAAATGCTGTTCTTCACCTGCCCTGCTACCTTTCCCACCTTCTCCTTATTTGTCAAAAGAGATCCTTAACATTAACTACCAGGTGGCAGATACATCCAAGATGTAAAACCAGTAAAATCTTTGAAGAAGGAAAATAGTTTGCTTGCCTCCACCCTGCATCATTTTGTAGATTTTACTCTCAATGTGGAGCTGAGGATGTTTGGTTTTCACACATTCCAACTTAATTGCAACCTCCTCTCCGGCAGCAATATCAGTTCCTAAAACCAGAAGAATTTAAACATCAGTCAAAATATTTTTAAGATGCATTTCCTTTGCTAAGACCGAAACAAAACAAACATCAACAAACTACTTCTCAATGGCAAACATCCAGAGATTAAGTACTTTCAGCCACGATTATCTAAAAATTCTTCTGAAACCTCAGAGGTACTCTCCAACAGACTAGGATTTTAAGAGACAACTATTAGACACTGTAGCACAAGAAGCCACAATTGCTGCTATCCCATTAATAAAAACAAAAAAAAACCCCAACCAAAACAACAAAACTAAACCAAGTTCATCTTCTCATGGATGTCTTTCCACTTCCAGTTTGCAGTGGAAATGCTCAGAATTAACATGTACAAATGCAGCACATAGCCCCCCCCCAATGGAAGAAACGCTAGGCATTCAAATCACCTCCTCTTATGCCTTGGAAATAGAGACTATTTCCAATAAATAATAGAAAAATATGACTTTCCTAGATCTCAGCATACTCTGGCTGTACCCTGACACCTCATTTTACTTGGCTGGAAGGCAGATTATCTAGAATAAAGAATCTGTAGTCCCAAAAAGCTTTCTTTAAATGTCATTAAATTCTTGTTTCAGGAATCAAGTGACTGAAAAAATGGCTTACCTGTTCACTTTCAAAGTATATAGGGAGAAACTGACATTCTTTAAAAGAAAGTCAAGAAAATACACTCTCTCACAGCCAAGCAACTTACAAACTACAGGAAAAAAAGGAAATGGCAAAAGGAAATGTGTGACGCTTCACAGACATAATGCCAAGTCTCTCTACTTTCAGAATTTGGCTCTTTTCTGCATTACCTCGTGGTTCAGGATCACGTGAAGAACATCACCCACTGTTTGATCTGATCCCCACTTAAAAGCGTAACCTGAGGTTCACTAGCTGCTTTGGTTTTTTGAGAAACAGCAAACAATCTTTCTGTACTCACTTTTTCCATGATCAGGATTGCATATACTTTTACCCTACCTCACTTTCCTTTAACTCTCTTCAGAGTTCAAAACTCTTGTCATTCCTTGTGTAAAAATTACTGCATATTATTTCCCATTTCTCTTATCTGTACCTCTGTCAGTTCCATAATGCCCTTTTTGGGAGTCACACAAAGCAATTAAGACACATATGCATAATTATGTATTTTTCTGCCTACCTATTTTTTCCCCTATGTTTTCCTTTGACCATTACAGCGTACTGATCTAGCTTTTATACTTGCAAAATCCTGTTCCTGTGATTAAGGAGCTACTTCAGTGCTTTAGAGGCTTTTATCTATAAAGTCAGGAAAACTAAGGCTACAAAGACATGCTAACATCCCACACCTCAACGCAGACATGACCATTCACTTTGCCAGGAGTCGATACTGCACGGAACCAATCTGAGCTCACACAAGACTATGTGTCTTCTTTAACATTAATAAAATGTCTTTCCATTTGCACGCACACGTGGGTATCAAGGTGGTGTTGCCGGAACACTGCGCCTACTTGAGTGGAGACCCCAGTAGGTATTTATTAGGCATTTCACAATGCACCTTAAAAATTGACAAAACATATGAAGCTCACTCTAGATACAACTCAAGGTACTCAACTGGAAAACGCAAAAGAAAAATAAGGCTGTACATATATCTGTCTCATATGACTCTTTTTTTATCTAGCATAATAGGTGACAGAATCCTGGATTGTTACTTTGGTCACAATACAGTCGCAGTAACTGAAAGCTCTTCAATATGTAATCTAGTATTTTTCACATTTCATTCATGTATTATTTTGCTGGACTTTAAATTAATCACGGTGAACTTCAACCCAGAGATGTGAAAGCACGTATCAGCAATACGAGGAGGAAGGACTTATCTTAATACTGACCTCCCCACCTCAAATGAAAATCTTGATTTTGAACCACACATCTCCTGACTTTTCTCCCTTGTTCTCCCGAGTTCCACAGGAGCCAAAATCAGGGAGGGTGTGGACTGAAGACGGTATTAACTGATGCGTAATCAGCAGCAATGGGGTTATTTTGGGGTTCTGGCTGGTTTGGCTTTTTTAAAAAACCTTTCTGATCCAAAACAAACACAAACTTCTGCCTGCATATAATGAAAGACGTTATCTTTCTACGGACGGCTGCAGACTTCTGTGGTTGATTAACACAAAACCAGTGCAGGAGGATCAAGACTTGTGTTATCAGGATCAAGTTCTGCTCAACACATTATTAAACTGTTACTTCACAGACTGTGGTCTCGATTCCCTAGGTCACTTCTTAGCGTACTTGCTCTTCCCAAGAAGTCTTTACTACCTAAGAAAGCCAAGATCCTCAGCCTGACCACTTCTGTGTAAGCCCTCTCCTTCGAGACAAGAGATTTCACACTAAAATAATGCAATTAATATTTTTGAGTCCAGCAGAACCAATGTGAGTGGCATAAAAATGGAAATCGTTTTGCCAAGCAATCCACTGCTTCTCCCCAAGTAGGGACTTATGTCTACACCTCAATCCCGAGACAAAGTTTCTGAAATTTCACAGCGCCCTGTATTTCACCAAAAGCTTAGCTTCCTTTAAGGAATATGCAATAATATTTGAGAGGCAGCAATTCTATGAAAGGAATCACTAATTAAAAGAAGTGTTAACAAGCAGTATAATGAGAAGTCACCATTTATAAGTGAAAGACTAAAGTTGTGAAAGTATTTTCTTTTAAAATGTAAAATTCCAATTTACTTGTAATTGCAAAGTCCTCTTCCCTAAGGAAGGCCCTGGAAATTATTTTAATTAGTTTACAACCCAAAACTCATTCTTAAGAAAAATGTATACCTAACACAAGAAACCATGAAAACACTGCGACTGCTCTGTCTTCGTGACCCATTCCTACTTGACCTTGTGGTTTGGGCAACAAAACAAATGCTTACTCTGAGCCACTCACCCCTGTCCACCTTTCATACTATTTAGAATATCTGTGCATCAATTTCTTTCATATCTTCCTCTGGAAGGTAACATAAGTAAACTCCTTAATTTTATTTTCTTTAAGTTGTCCATCCTCATTTATTTACAATAGTGCCTTACACGTCAAAATCCTGTCCCACAGATCTCCATTCCAAACCCCAGAAGACAAATTTTGAGGTACGAAGGAGAAGAGAAAGAATGTGAAAGAACTATGCTACTAACAGTGGTGTTGGCTCCTTATTCCAAAGTAGGGAAAAAGAGGAAGGGTGGGAAAAGGGAGGAGGTCCCTCCCCTCTACTCTGGAATGTCTTCAACACCCTGGTAGCTGCATTTAAGACAAAACCTGAGGACTGGAAACAGGCAAAAATAGTCAAGTCTTCCTTTTCAAAGCATAAAACTCAGCTGGGAATGTATGCTGAAGTAATCTACAAATTCACTGAGGCCTATCAGAAGGCACGTGTACTTAAAAATAAATAATGACTTCTGAAATAATTTTAGAAATTATTTTAAGACACTTATGACTACTGCACAGTCTGAACAACTGAGCAGAAACCGAATTTTTAAAAAAAAACTGACCACACTTCATTATCACAAAAAACATTGTTTTCAAACATCTGTTCTACCAGATAGTGGTAGGCAAACCAAACGGGACTCTACAAAGGGCTTCAGTTCTTGAAAGGCAGTAATTTCCCCTGGAAAAATAAACCCATGCCACCAGCTGGATCTTCCATTCGCATACTTCCGTGCTGGTTACTGGCTCAGGCATGGCCTTTGCAGTAAGCCCTGAAAGTAAATTCACGATGGTTATTTAGAAATAAAATTTAGAAATAAAAAAACCCGTAAAACCCAGAGAATTTACTGCGCAAAATTCAGTATTGCATTAATATTTACGCTAGCATACAGAGAACTATTACTTTCTGTGCAACTTCACCGGTGTGAGCTGCATGCACAGAGATAAAAGCGACACATAAACCTTTATTTTACTTGCACTTTAAATTAATACTATAATACCAACTCATTTATCTGAGCAGTAGTCAGAAGTTAAAATTTTTCAAATCATCTGACTTTTCAGATTTTAACTGCTGCCTTAATTACCCCCCAAAATCCCAACGGAAGCCAACAAGGATTTTTACACAAGCTTTACCACAATCTCGGTCACGTCTTTGATCTTCTAAACATGCACTGCAGAGAGGAAGAATCATGTTCTGTGTCTCTAGACAACCACATACCTTCAGTTAGAAATGTGCATTTTTCATCAGGCATATTATCTGTATTATGGATAACCAGTACTTCATTATCTGTAGACAAGCAGCTTTAGCTAACGAATTATTTTGGAATGCCAGCTGTGCACTGCAAGACGAAGCACTGCCGTCTAGAAAAACAACCTCCAGCTCTCATACTGCATGCACTGCCAAACATACCACATAAGCTAGCAAGTGACATTATTTTTATCTTCCACAAATACACAGTCAATAAACCTTAGCCCCCGCAAGTTCCACCTTCCTCCCCTTCTTGATTTGCATTTCTAAATTAACACAATTTTCAAAAGCAGAGTACTTGTGTCTATGGGATGGGACATAACATTCATACTTCTTTGGATTTAACCCAATTCATACAGCTTGAGAGTTTGCAGAATACGTATTTTAAAAATACCTTCTTTCAAAACTTGTTGTACCCACTACTTGTGCTTGTCATAAGCATTAGCGGTAGGCTATTATGCTAGAGAGCTAAAATAATGGACTGGCAAAGACAATTCCAATCCTGTACGTTTAACAACTGCATAGCAATCACGATTAGGCGACGGTCAAGCAACAGGATCAGCCGAACTAGGAGGATTATTTTAAGGATTTAAAAGTTTTTTTACTGCAACCTAATCACCTGTAGTTGTGTAAGTTTTTTTTTAGGCCTCACAGGAGAAAGAATCATCCTTCCGACAATTTTTCCTAGTCCACTGCAGCGATATTTAACCCTGGTACACGTTTCTTTCCCAAAACGTTTTTCCGAATGTGGTGGGTTGTGGGGTTTTTAGGGTTTATGTATTTTTGGGGTTTTTTTCTTCCTTGTTCTTAAATGAGGCGATTTTTACCCTTATGCCCGTCTGACAGACGCGAACGGTGCCCAAGGTCAACAATGAGAAGAGGCAGCCGAGTAAACCAGAATTCCCGATTTCCGCACTGTCCAAATTAGGACATGATGTCAACGAAATATTAAATTACTGCTGCTGTGCTCCTAGCCGAGGTACTTGCCCGACCCAGCTAGGCCCCCGATGTTCTCGACAGAGCCACAAAACGGCCAGCTAAGTCCCCTGCGAGCCATCCTCCTTACCCAGGTAGATATCCCCGAAGGAGCCGCTCCCGATCTTCCGGCCGAGCCGGTACCGGTTCCCAACCCTCAGCTCCATGGCGACAGCTCGGCTCGTCCGCGACCCGGTTCTGCTGCTCTGCCCGGCCCGCTGGCTCTCGTTCTGACGCCTCACAGTCCTGCGGTTCCGGATGCCATCGCGGCTTTGGTCTCGCCGCTCGATACTAGCGAGACAGGCAAGACCGTCGCCGCAGCTCCCGAGCAAGATGGACACGGATCCCCGACACCACCGGCCCGTCAGCCCCTCCGGCCCCGAGCCACCATACTGCGTGACCTCACTTCCCCAGCGCCGGAGGCGGAGCGCGCTGCTGCAGAGACGGGCGCGGCGGGCGGGGCCCGGCTGCGGTCCCACCTCCTGCGCCTGCATGTAGCCGGTCTCTCAGCGTTCGGTTCGGGCGGAGTCGGGCGCCGGTTTCTGCCCCATCGCATCGGGCCGTCCCAGCCGCCTACCGGGCGGCGACTGAGGCCCGCAGCCTTCCGGGTGTGTGTGTCGTCGTCCTCCCCGCGGCCATCGGTCACCGCAGTGGAGATGAGCTCCGGATGCGCTGCGTTCCGAGGAGTGCCCATTTGACTGGGGGGGGCGAGGGGGGAGGCGGCGGCCAGGGACAAAGTCTGAGACATAACCCCGCAAATTTCAAGGGAATTTCACGCTGGCCCTGCGTGAGATGATGTTGTAACTGACCACTCCTGAGAAGGAAACGTAAGGTGTGGTCCTGGAGTGGAGGGAGGGAGGGAGGGAGGAGGACGAGATGCATGCCGTTTTCATCCAGGGGATGGCCTAAAAGTGCACTGCCTGCCTACCCCTCCTGCTCAGCAGCCATGCTCCGTCTCCTTCTCAAGAATCTAGGGGTGAGTATGTTATCAACTGCTACTACGACTAACAAAATCAATTTGCTTTGCAATTATAAGTGCATCTCGAGGTTTTTTTTTTTCACACGGGCATGCCCCAGAACCCATAACAGAGGGTCATGTGGAGTTGATTGGGAGGCACTGAGATTCTCTGGGGTACATTATGCAACAGCTTTCTGGCCCTAGCCTTGGTGCCTGCTGACAATCACCCCTGTCATTGTAGGGGGGAACCTTGGGTGTTTTGTTAGCTCCGGGCAGGGTTTTGGGGGCTTTGTGGTTTTTAGGGGGTATTACAGACATTGTAGGGTCGGCCTGTTGGGCTCTTGGAGGCTTGTGAGGGGTTTTGGAGGGCTTATAGTGGCCTTGCAGGATTTAGGGGATCCTACAGGCTTTTAGGGGGCCTATAAAAGCCCCCAAACTATATTTAACCCCCCACAAACCTGCTTTAGAAAGCAGGAACATCTAAACTGTTCCCCTCGGCCCCTAAAATATTTCAACACCCCAAAACCAATCCTAAAACCACTGAAGTTATCCCAGCAACCCCAAGTCCTCACTAAATCTCTCCGAGCCACCCCTAGAGGAAGATGACAGCTCTTTTCCATAGGAAGGAAAGCCCAGAGCCTGCATGTTTCAGGGGCAGACAACACGCTGTGCAGGGGAGGGAACGACCAGCAGGACCTTTCTCCACCTCACCCCCCATTTCCAATGTGCAGCAGCGCCAGGTGTGACCAGTGAGGATGAGGAGGGGGTGGGTCCTGCCAGAGGCTGCTTTCAGGGGCTTACCTGGGCACACCCGTGCAGGGAGCTGCTAGATGAAAGGGGCCAATGGGGACATCCCGAGCGTCTCTCCAGGAACCGTGGCTGGACCATCTTGTAGGGACTGGGGAGCAGCTGGATGCACCTGGGCACAGAGCACTGGTCCAAGAAAATGCCAAAGGAAAAGCCCTTGTGCCAAGGGGCTGCACCTGAGCAGGTAGGGCAGCATGTGGGGTCCCAGGGAGTATCTTTAGCCTTTCCCCTTTCATCTTGTCAGTCCTCCCCAGTGCCTCCTTGGAAAGCACCCCCGAGCTGCTGTTGCCGATGCCGAAATAATCCTGGACCTTGGGGAGCACCCACGGGGGCGGGGCCATGGCTGGGCCACGCCCACAGCACACCAAGCCACGCCCACGTGCATGTAAGCCACGCCCACGTGCATGTAAGCCACTCCCACCCCTGCCCCAAGCCCCGCCCACCATGCCCCAAGCCATGCACACCCCGCATAAAGCCCCGCCCAGACCCGCACCAAAACCCACGCCTACTCTGCCCCTAACCCACGCCCACAACATCCTAAGCCCCCGCTGTCACGATCCGCTAATGCAAGCGGGGGTCGTGATGGTTCGTTTATCGATCTCAGAGTGTAAAAGGACACAAGAGATTTCAGTTTTAATCAAAACAGTGCACCTTTATTAAGTGCCCACAACACAGTAATGGAATAGAAGAGAGTAAGAGAGAGAGAGAGAGAGAGAAACAAAGTAGAGAGGGGGAAAAAGAGGGGCAATAGCTACCAACGGATGAGACGAAGTCCTCGTGGTCTTCCGCCAATAGATTCGTCTTCTTTCCGTGGGGAGTTCTCGGATCTCGGTTATTTCAGAAGGTCCCTTTATAGTCCTTTTCAGAAGCGAGGGGCAACTGGCCAAGAGGTTGGGAAATCTACAGCCATTGTTATGGGGTCCGTTGCTTTGGGAAACAGGTACAGGACAGATGTACAAGACAGGTCATTCCTTTCCGCTTCAGCGCAGTCCTTCCCGCCTGGGCAGCAAGAACGGCACAGTCCATTGTGACCTGCACTAATTTTCCTCAGGAATGCGTACCAGTTCCCAGTGGGCACACCCGTAGGCAACACTTGGCAGACAATCCCACCTCAGCCAGGCCAGGACTGCTGTGTTCAGTCTCTGTCTTCACGATGATCGTGAGGCAGATGAGGGATTTTCGGACCGTCTCTTACACCCGCTCACCTCTGCACTGTAGCCACGCCCACACCGCTGGAACCCCCGCCCACATCACATGAAGCCACGCCCATGCATCGCTAAGCCCCGCCCATCCCGCCAAAAGCCACTTCCATACCTGCCAAACCCACGCCCACACACCCCCTTAGCCCCACCCACCCCACTGTAAGCCCCGACCACACTGATCGAAGCCACGCCCACACCGCCCAAAGCCCCACCCACCCCACCTGAAACCCCGCCCATTCCCCTTTAGCCCCGCCCACACCGCCGGAAGCCCTGCCCACACGCCCCTCTAGGCCCCGCCCACTCTAGGCCCCGCCCCCACCTGCCACGGTGAAGCAGTCCATGTAATTAAGGAGGTTAATTAAGCACAGCACGGCCACGCTGAGGTGGGGGCGGGGCAGGTGGGGCGGGGCCACCTCTGGCTGCGGCCACCCTGCCCTCTCCGTGACGTCATCGGGGTGAGCCAAGGTGGGGGAGGGGCGGGGGAGGCTATGGGGGGGGAGGGCCCCTGGACAAAGCGGGGGGAGTTGAGTGCTGAGAGTGGGGGAGGGGCGGCCCCAAAAAAACCCAAAAAGAATCCCAAAATTCCCACGAAACCCAGAATCGCCCCAAAATCCTCTCAGGGCCCCCAAAACCAAGAAAGACCAAAAATCCCCTCAGGACCCAAAAAAAAACCCCCAAAAAAGCCCCAGAATTCACCAAATTCCCCCAAATCCCCCCCCGCGGTTCCTCCTCGTTCCCCTCCCCCACCCCCTCCAAACTCTTTCAGGACCCTTCGAGCCGCCCCAAAATCCCCCAAAATGCCCCAAAATTCCCCCGGTACCTTGGCTCCGTGCACCTCCCACGTCACCGCCGGGCCTCTCACGTGACTGCTCCTCGCCCACGTGACCGCGCGGCCACGTGACCTCCCCCCTCCCCGGAGCCCGCCTTCTCTGCGCTGATTGGTGGAAGCGCCTCGGCCCCGCCCCTTCGGCGGGGCTCTGGCTTCCCATTGGTTAAAACGCGGCCGGCCCCGCGTTCTCGGCGCTGATTGGTTGAGGGGCCGGGCTTGGGTTAGGGGGCGGGGCCTGGGAGCAGCTCCGCCCAGGGCGCAGCCGAGGCGCTCCCAGTTCGGACCAGCTTGGGTCCAGTTCGGACCAGTACAGACCACTTTGGGGCCATTTCGGACCAGTTCAGACCCCCTAATGTGGGGCTGGGACCCACGGTGTGGTCAGTGACCCCTGCTGTGGTCAGAGGCTCCGGCCAATAGGTATGGTCAGTCTGGTCAGCAGTCAGCACTCCAGCCAGCCTGGGTGGGTCAGTGACCGCAGCTGTGGTCAGCGCTCAGGCCAGCCTGGGTGTGCTCAGCGGTCAGTGCTCAGGCCAGCCCGTGGCCCACAGGCACCTTGCGGGGCTGGCCGCCGGCTGCAGGGGGCACCACGATGGCCGCGGGGGTGGCGCTGTCGTCGTCGTCGCCGCCGCCGTTGGGGGGCAGCCCTGGGGGGGGAGGGGAGGGGAGTTCTAGAACGTACTGGGGGGTTCTATGGGTCCCATTGGGATCTATGGGGCACTGTGGGGGTCCCACTGAGTTCTGTGGGGCTCCAGAAGGTTCTGTGGGGTTCTGTGGGGTCCCATTGGGTTCTATGGGGCTCTGTGGGGTTCTAGAAGGTTCTGTGGGGTCCCATTGGGTTCTATGGGGCTCCAGAAGGTTCTGTGGGGCTCTGTGGGGTTCTACAAAGTTCTGTGGGGTCCCATTGGGTTCTATGGGGTTCTAGAAGGTTCTGTGGGGCTCTGTGGGGGTCAATGGGGTCCCATTGGGTTCTATGGGGGTCTATGGGGCTGTAGAAGGGTCTGGGGGGGCTCTGTGGGAATCTAGAAGGTTCTATGGGAGTCTATGGGGTTCTAGAAGGCTCTGTGGGGTCCTGTGGGGCATTATGGGGCTCCAGAAGGTTCTATGGGGTCCCACTGGGTCATATGGTGTTCTAGGAGGTTCTATGGGACACTGTAGGGCTCTAGAAGGTTCTATGGGGTTCTGTGGGGTCCCATTGGGTTCTATGGGGTCCCATTGGGTTCTATGGAGCTCTGGAAGATTCTATGGGGCTCTGTGGGGCTCTATGGGGATCTATGGGGCACTGTGGGGCTCCAGAAGGTTCTGTGGGGCGCTGTGGAACTCTGTAGGGTTCTAGAAGGTTCTATGGGGTTCATAGAATCCCCCTGAAATAACCCAAAAAATACCCCCAAAAACCGCAAAAAACCACCCAAAAATACCCCAAACCCCCAAAAACAACCCAAAAAACCACCCCAAAAATGGGCAAAACCAGCCCAGAACTGCTGATGAACACTGAGGGAGGAGTCAGATGATAAAAAAACCCCCACCCCCCCAAAAAATACCCCCAAAATACCCCTCAAAAAACCCAAATACACCCCAAAAACCCCCAAAACCCCCCAAATAAAAACCAAAAAAGCCCCAAATAATGCCCCCAAAAATACCAACCCCCCCCAAAAAACCCTAAAAAAATACCCCAAAACCCCCCAACCCCCCCCAAAGAAACCCCAAAAATACCCCCCAAAAAACCCCAAAAAACCACCCCAAAAATGGGCAAAACCCACCCAAAATGGCGGACAGACACTGAGGGAGGGGCCGGGTGACAAAAAAACCTCCAAAAATACCCTAAAAAAAACCCCCCCAAAAAACAAAAAAAGCCCTCAAACCCCAAAAAACCCCCATTTCCCCCAAATAACCCCCAAATAATCCCCAAATCCCTGGCGGGGGGCGGGGCCTCGCCTGTCTGCAGCAGCCCCAAGCTGCTGTCTCCAATGCCAAAATAATCCTCAACCTAGGGGAGCACCCCTGGGGGCGGGGCCACGGCTGGGCCACGCCCACAGCACCCCAAGCCCTGCCCATTCAGTCACAAAGCCACACCCACATGTCCCATTAGCCCCGCCCACCCCATCCAAGCCACGCATTCTGTACCTAAGCCCCCACCTGCTTAAGCCACGCCCATGTCACCAGAAAGCCACGCCCACCCTCTGCCTAAGCCTTGCCCCTGCATCGCTAAGCCCCACCTACTCCTGACCAAAACCACGCCCACTCCACACATAAACCACGCCCGTAGTGACATAAGCTCCGCCCATGATGCCCCTTAGCCACACCCACGCCCCCTGTTAGCCCCATCCACCCAGCCTAAACCCACCCAAAATGGCGGACGGACACTGAGGGAGGGGCCGAGGAGGGGCCAGGTGACAAAAAAACCCTCAAAAATCCCCCCCAAAAAACCAAAAAAAGCCCTAAAACCCCCAAAGCCCCCAAATCCCCCAAAATCCCCAGCGGGGGGCAGGGCCTCACCTGTCTGCAGCAGCCCAGAGCTGCTGGCACCAATGCTGAAATAATCCTCAACCTCAGCGAGCACCCCTGGGGGCGGGGCCACAGCTGGGCCATGCCCACAGTGCCCCAAGCCCCACCCATTCAGTTACAAAGCCACACCCACATGTCCCACTATCCCCACCCACCCCACCTAAGCCCCAAACCCAATCTGTACCTAAGCCCCACCCATGCATCCATTTAGCCCTACCCACATTGCAATTAGGATTCTCTCTTTCTGCAGGAAAATTTTAGGATAGCCACAAATTGAGAAAAATTTGATTTTTTTTTCTTCTTTTTCTCAGAAGGCAATCAAACTTCTGGTCTGGCTATTCTTTACTTCTCCCTATGAAGTAAAATCTAAAAAGACACACACACGATATTTATGGAAGGACCTCCCAATGAATTAGGAAAAATGATTACTCAGAAGATAAAACAGAAACAAGACTGTCTACACTGTATGAATTAAACATACATGAATTAGGACACAGAGCCTTCCATTCTTTAGTAACAGAACTGATGCTGTCCTGAAAATGACATTAATGAATTAGGCTGGTATATGAAAACCTTCTGCATCTGCTCTAGAGGTTGGAATGAGGATGTTAAATGAGGCAGCAGACAACAAGGATGTGCTGCTTAGGGAAGCTGAATTTCACTTCTGTGCTTGTGGAGTTCTGCAGTTTGGATGAAGGTCACAGGTTATCTCCAGCTACATGAAAATGAGTGATAAATACACACTGTTGGTCTTCGACTGAAAGCAGTACTAGGCAAAGAGAGTCAAAATATGGAATATTACTCAAAATCATCCCCTGGTTTTCTAAAGATCATAATCTTCTATTAGAAGACAGTTTGTTACCTTCTCCTAATATTAAAGCTATAATAGTAAAAGCACCTCAATCTTGTAGAAGTATCTAAGATACACAGATTAAGTAAGGTATATGCAGTGAGAGCACCCTAAAAACATCACAAGAGGAGTGACAATTTCTGGGATAGTAATGACATGAACAAGTATCTAAACGTTAAGTCTGAGTGAATAAGAGAATTTTTCAACTAATGGATCAGGGAAAATGTGAAAGGATGAGATATGTGATTAAAGATCATAGTGTACTCGGTTAACACAGGTGGAAAATATATGACTTTGATTCTGTATTACAACACAGTTTAATTGATTTGTGTGTAGTTTTAGTTTTATACATGCACAATTTTTTAGAACACATCTTTAGACTGGGACAAACAATAAAGGAAATCCATCGTATGACTTTACATTGATCCCAACATCACTCACTGGAATATCTTAACATTTCCTGCACAGATTCCCATTCGTTAAGATGACAACCTTGAGAAGAAGGAAACCTATAACTGACATTCAGAGAAGGTCTAAAATTTTAATTGCTGTTTGAACACAAAGGAGCTTTGACATGCTGTGGTTTATTGAAGCACTCCTGCAGTTATAGACACATCTTTAACCACCCTACCCTCTCCCTCTTCCTCCATCCACCACTGATTGATGCAACTGGAAGATTCAGTAACTGCAGAGCAAAGTCCTGCTTACTTCCAGCTCTCCTGGGAAGATAGAGTTATGCCATAAACACATTGCACCTGAAAGGAGATGAAACCTTCCCTTCAAAGACATGTGACCAGGTGTGACCAATGTGACTTAATTCTCACAACTATATTAAATATTCAGTACATCTGATATTCTGTTGTCAACACACAAAATACAGTTTAATTATGATAAGCCATACTGGAATCATTTACAATAAATAAATGTGAAAAAACAGCATTAAATTATTTCTTGTTCCATGTGGAAAAATATACACCTTCCAACCTCCCAAGAAAGTAAGACAAGGCACAATAAATTCTGGTAATTCTCTTTCTTCTGACTTTTCAGTTCCATCACAGCTCTCAAAACTAAGATTTATGTGCTATTTTGCATCTGTATCTGTTGTTGATTTTCCCCCCCTACAGGGATATAGGTGAATAAGTTTGGACAGGAAACAGTATCCCTCAAGCCAAACTGAAAGGTTTATAAAGTTGCTAATAAAAGTTTGGGTCAGGGCCGAAATATCAATCATCTGCTCATTGTCTTTTTAAACGAGCTCAGGCATTTTCCCAACTGTTCCCAGCAGGTCTCTGCCACTATTTTAAACTAAGATTTCAGCCATTTTTTTTTCCCTGTGTTGACCTCAATAATTTTTCTTTCTCCCCCTCTTTACCTGCCAAAGGCATCCATCAGGATTTTGCCAAAGGCTAGCTGCTTTTGAAGTTGAGAGGAATTCACTAATCGTGAGTGTCAAATCCACAGTAAATGCCATCGCCATATGGTGTACGCTGCTTTTGGGAATTATCTCAAAAGGCCTAGCTGTGAGAAGGCCGGCTGTATGTCAGGAGGGCTTTACTGCTAACTTTCATAACTCATGTCAGGTCTTTCAGTTTCTGTATGCATTGGCTTCAGTGAGTGCAACTGTTTCCTGAATTTATAAAAATGTTGTCAAGATCCCTTGATCTTGCTTCCTCTGTCTCTCTCACACAAACACATCCAAACACATTTATATACACAGTGGAATAGCATGCACAGTGGCATGCAAATCTAGCAAAAGAGAAGCTTGTGAATAAATAGCATGTCATTCTGCTTACTCAATAAATTTCTCTGGGTGTTAAACTCATGATAAACATATCATAAGCCCCGATGAAGGCTTTACAGCCTGTCCCATCACACCATCCTGAGTGTAACTCTGCAATGCATAGGAAGACATAAGTTTGAAAAACAGAGCAGAAATAGCTCCCATAAGGGCAAGGTGCTGACATAGCTGAAACATAACTAACTGGAGAGCATTTGTTTTCACTAAAGAAGGAAGTGTCAGTGACACATCTCTGTGCCTGTGGAGGTGTACTGTACATTCAAAGCAAAAAGAAATCTACCTTCTTTAAAAAATTGGCCATTAATACATGAATATGTCTGTGTTGAAATCCCTCAGATGTTACCATTCTTAACAAGAACTACACACAAGACTAAGAAATTCTGCAGAGAAACACGCTTTTGTGATCCAAAGAGGCGAGGAGAAAGAAAACCACATATGAAGAGTTTAACATACCCACTTAGTGACAGAAAAAGAATTATTACAAAAATAAATGTCAGTCCCCTTGAAACACTTGAGTCAGCTCTCTCAACTTTCTCTGATGCTGTAGGAAGGTGTGATTGTCCTCCATGTGTCACATCATCCCCACCAGCCACACAGGAATGTCTCCAATGCACCTCAGAGCGTTTCAAGGACCACTCCCCTCTAATTTATGTATAGTCTGTTAACATCCTCTTGGAGCAAACAGAAATAATACTTTAAAAAGACATTTATACTTCAGAAACATGTGCCCCGACACAACAAAATACCCAGATTTTAATACTGCCCCGAGGCAGAATTCATCCATCTTTAAGGCTTCTATTATGTATTTCCTGGTTAGTAATACAAAAAGAACTGCTGGCAGTATCACATCGAAATGAAAGTGGCAGAATCAGAAAAACTACTGAAAAGTTTACCTTTATAGGAAAGCTTCAGTCTTGGGATATTTTGTTTTGACGTTCCAGTGACTGGAAGGAACAGCATCACTAAAGACAGCAGGCTGCAGGCATGTGGCACTTGCAAAGCTCTCATTCTGCTCTCCTCTTCTATATCTTCTTTTGTACTATGGTGAAATATCTCCCCACTTTTCCAAACAATCCAAGTTTTATCTGGAAGAAAAAAAGAAAACATCTGTAGATCTGCTTTACTGCATAAGTAACAATTCTGTAAGCAAGCCAGACCTATTTTTAAAGAGCACCTCAGTTAATTTCTTTGCTACGAAAGTATTTTTCCTCTAGTACAAGTAAATATGTTTTGTTTCTTTAATACTAAATTTACACATTAGAACATTTGACATTCAAAAGTGTTCATTCCCTCACCTAGAGATGCCCTTGTATTTTACCCCCAAAGGTTTCCCTACCTGTGCACAACTGATTGCTAATGTTTACTTCAAAATCTTCATGCTCTCCACTACAGCTCACCTCAAGTTTACTTCAAAAGTTTTCCCTACCTGTCCATTAGTGATTATCTCAATTTTTACCTCCAATAAGTCATTCTCTACCTACAGACACTGGATAGTAAATCATACAAAGATCTAAAAGTCGGCACAAGAAACAGCAGAAGGTTTTCCATGAATAACACAAGTTCCATTTTTCCCTCCTCTGCCTAGGACTGCTACCAGGAGACAGGAGAGCTGTTATCAACACTCAAACCTCCCAAGCGTTGTTATTTCTCAAAGATCAGGGCCGGCACTGAGCTACTCCCATGCGCCTGCAGGGCTCTGGGGAGGGGCAAGATGACATCCCACTCTTGCCTGGAGAAATTTCAACGCCCTAAAAAGTCATTTCCCTTCTCTCTGAGCCACGGCCAAAGCAGCTGTGTAGAACAACATGGACTATTCATGGAAGGGATGATTCAGTTGTGGGAAAAACGCTAAAGAAAGACTATCACCCCAAATTTCAGGGTGAAAACACACTGCTTGTTAACAGGAGCACACAAACTCATTTAAACCAGAGAGGAAACTGCACACCAGGAAAAGAGCTGAAAGATATGCTCTGCCTTGATTGATAATTCCAAAGGAAATTCCCCACGGATCATAGGCAATTACCTATAATTTTACCTCCATAATCACTGGATTTCTGACTTGGGTTGCTGTGGAAGCGTTTCACAGATGCCTTGAGGGGTCAGGGGCTTGGTTGGATTCTTTGGGTTAGTCCTGACAGGCCCAGGCCAAACCCACCCACCCGCATCGCTGCTCCACCCCAAAGTTGCATGAAATACTGAGAACAGTTTATAAATACTCCCCCCTTCCCTGTCCTTCCTTACACATCCATGGAGCAAATGTACTCTATCCATTGTTCCCAAGAGCACCTCTCCAGCCCACATCCCAGTTTTCACCAACACAAACCAAACAGACCTAAGACAACTATTCCATCAGTGCCTGCAATTCTCAGCTCCCTGTTCCCTGCCACTCACACAGCAATCTCACCTCAGCCCAGAGACTCCCCATCCCCAAAGGGAAACAGAATCTGACGGGGCACAGCTCTGGCACCACATTTCTCCTTGTTCCTGGAAAGTCCTAGGTAAATCCAGTCCCTCAGACCTTGCATCCCTGAACACCAGGAGAGCTGGAGTTTTACCCAGATCCCAGCGCCCTGCACAGCTGCACTGACACAAGCACAGGCTGATCTCTCTGCCCAGCACCATCCCTCATTTTCCTCCCATTGCTCCCCAAGCATCCCCAAACCACCCTGTGTCTGTGCCGGGGCCAGGGCCTGCCCCAAGGCCAACCAGAGGCTGTCACCCAGCCCTGCACCAGCTGCCACCCCTGGGAGAGCTGGCAATGCACTGAGAGCTCGGCTCCCCAGTCCTCAGACACACAAATAATGCCCAACCTGCCCCTCTGGGCACAGCCAAACACCACAACTCCATCATCCCCAAGGAACTCTGGCAGTCGCCTCTTCACCTCTGCCCTTTTCCAAAAGACACAGGTAGGACTGGGCTGTCAAAAATGGTATTCCCTAGGCAGTTCATCCCAGCAGAGAGGAGAAGAGGAACCCTGTGTCCCTCTGACTGACCCCACAGCATGGGCAGGACCAGCTGGGTTTTTCGTATTCTAAATTTTAAAATGAACTGAAGAACCTGAAAGGCAAAAAACACCACACACATAAGGTTAGAGCCAGTCAATACACACACAGACAGACACACTCTCAGACACCCCTTCTGCAGCTTACATGCTGACTGCAGCCCTTACTAGAAGCACTCCCCCCCTAAAGAAGATGCTTTAACATCTTCTTCCATCTGCTGCTCCTTGATGTGGAACAGTAGATCCTGGGAAAATTGGTAGCATCAGTGACCATAGGGATCAAAATCTGCCTCGGGGACCTGCAAGACAGCATGAGGCAGTCTGCAAGTAGCTGACAGCAAGGAGTTATCCCCACACCAGGCCCATAAACTTTCTACCCAAAAGCCCATAGACAAGAGAGGAGAGTTTTGAAACTGTTCAAACTAGCCATGACTGAATGTGCCAGGGCAGGGCAGCTCCAAGCATAAGTGACACATGGACACCCAGTGCATCAAATATAAGCAGAGATGACACGAAGACTTGAGAGAACGCTTCAGAAGATAAATTCTTGAGACCAGGATGCTTTGAGGTGACAGAAGCTACGAAACTACTGCAGTGAGGAGGGTCTAGTACACTTCATATAGAAGTCCAAGGGAATGGCACATGAAAAAAAGATACTACCAAAACTGAGAAGGAAGATGGATAGGAACACCTTGTGTACTTCTTCTGGTCTCAAAAAGCAAAACCATAAAGATGCCAGAATAAGCCCGATCCAGGAAAGTATGCAAGTGCTCCTGCTGCCGATATGGCCCATAACGATGCCTGTAAAGCATTGAGACATCACAGAGCCCTATGGCACTGAAGACAACGGACACAAACCACATAACATAGACACAAACTGAAACTGCCCAGCAGTTTTACCTGATGGACCCAAGATTCCTAGTGCAAGATGAGCCAGAGGCCGATGATGCCAAAGGAAAGAAGGCTCTATGGCAGTAGTACGTGACAGCGAAAGGTAAACTCCTTATGAGAAGTTAGTGCCAAAGCTAGTAAGAGGATGCTCAAGAAGTGCAGTAGGCCTAGAGAAGGAGGCAACGACTGCCAGCTGATACAAAGGGATCCCTAGAGAATGATTCTGCCGCCAAAGGCTGAAATGACATCACAAAACATGACCGACCGACAAATGGCCAAGATGCAAGAGGCCCGTGTGCTACGCTCAAAAGTGCTCAAAAGCGTGGCTACACTGAAGAGTAGGCAAAATTTAGACCGTGGCAATCATGCCAGACCCAAAGGCAGGCTCCTCGGGTGAAAAGATGGACAATGACATCGAGACTCAACATCCAATGATGCGAAGCGCACAAGAACATGGAGATGGGTTGGAACTGCCCGGCCCGGCAAAGGCTCGAGTGATGCTGAAGAGAAACCCTCTCTCCCTTAACCTCCAAGGGGCCCAGCCCACTACAGCCCTCTCCTCTAAGCTAACTTCAAATTGCCTCCTGTGATTCCAAAGGTTTTTGCCTTCTCCCAACCAACAGTCCCCACACTTAGCTCTCTGAAGACCAGCAGACAAAATCCGTCCTCGACAGAAAAGAATGCTTCAGCACCGTGGATGTCAATACATGGCCCACAGCCCACTTGGGCAGCTGCAAAAGACGGAAAATAATGACAAAATTCAGACTGTGATTACACATCCCAGAAGTGACCCCTTGCACAATGCCCCTCTCCCTCATAACTGCTGAGGCACATCGCCCTGGTATGGGGCGCTCTGCCACAGATTCAATCCATCTGCATCTGAAAGAAGGTGATGACAAAAGTCAAAGTACCGCATGAGAACTTACCACCTCCAGACATCTTGTGCCAATCTAGAAATACCATCTTGAGTCCAACTAATCCCTACATTACAAATGTCAAGTCCCTAGGACTTATCCTATTACACCTACACCCAGGCTATGTAGCAGGGCAAAGCAGCCCCAGGCCAAACACACGGACACCTGTGACACAGGAGATGACAAACCAGGGGATGCAACAAGGAGAGGAAACTCTCAGCAAGAAGAATTACCAATGAGATGACCTAGATGAGGCCGATGAGGCTCAAAGAACTCTGGCAGAAAAAGACCCTAACAGAAGGACTTATGCCAAGAACCGCAAAGATGGATGCCCGAGAATCGTACGGTTGGAATCCTCTACCTATCGTCACATTCTCCCAAGTCCTAATCTGTTATAAGGGATCATTGCGGTGCACAGCTGTCAATACAGCTCAGAACAAGACTGTAAAAGGTGTCTGACTCAAGAGTGCTAAAGAGAGATGCGATTCCGATGCATGTCTGAGCTTGCAAGTCAAAGGTTCAAGGGTACCAGCATCGGGCCAAGGAACACAAAGGAGATGCTAAGGATGATGCCCAGCATTTCTGATAAGCCCCTCAAAGGGGTAAGGCAAAAGACATGTGACACAAGATGCCCAAGAGACACAGAACACACAATAGACAAGTGACACAACACACACAGGGACTGCTCTGCCCTGCACACCTCAGCATTGTGATCAAAAGCGAGACTTGGCCTTTACGTGGCCTAAGGGGCCCTCTCGTGGACATCCCCATCTCCAAAGCTAATTCAAAAATCCCTCCCACCAAGTCCTGACCCAGCACCCCACTCTCATCCCCCTCCCTGAGGTGTAGCCCTCGACTTAGCTCTCGGATATCCAGGGATGCAAATCCTCATCAGGTGCAAAAGAAAGCCGCCTCATCATCTGGGAAGCTCCTGCCCTCAGAGGGCTGTTCTCTCTTAGTCTACTACAATAAAGAAAACCAAACATCAGTGCCTGAACTCAGCAGCACATCAGCCAAAACCCAACAATTCCACTACTCACCGGCTCCTGAGAACGCCCCGGTCCTCGGCTCACACGCTGTGGCCGCACTCCGAGGCCGCCGTCACAGGGTATCCCTGGGTTAAGGGGAGACAAGGCCATGTGGCATTGCTGAAACTCGAGTGGACCCTCGCTCCTCCCTCCCTCCCCGACTCGCCACAACTCCTCAGCCATTGCCAAAGGCTGCCCAGATGGCACCTTCAAACAGAAAAGGTACAGGCTTCATCACAGAGCCCTGTAATACTTCTGGAAGGCTCACAGGGGCAGCTCAAGGGTGATAAACTGGCTCCATCAGCTGGTCCATGAGGGGGTTCAGCCCCTGCAGGCATAATACAAGTGGGCCACCTAAAACACACAAATGGATGCTCAGACAATGCATGCTTTGAGCTGCCCCAGAATTTGGCACCCGAGCAATAACTGGTTGTGTCCACTGGTCACTGCTTACCTCACTCACTCAACCTTGACTACTGATATCCAGGTTTACTTCCTAAAAATAAAGACAAAGAACAGCCCTGCAACATAACCAAAATAAAACACCACCCCTGAAAAGCTGAATGATGACCAACCTTCCCGGGGAGAAAGGAAAAACAAAATGGAAAGGCACATGCCAATGTAGTGTCCAAAAGTGTTGCATTGCCAAGGTAGGTTCCACCTGAAACTGCTCAACTGTGACCTCTTTCTGCAAGGGTGTCTGTCATGTTGGAGTAGCAATTTCAATGCTGCAGACCACCTGTAAAACACAAAAAAAAAAAAAAAAAATCAAAGGCTACTTACAGTTTCATCACTAATACAACAACTCCAGTAGCATCCAGTTCTGTGCTGGAATCAATACTCATGCAGCTCATGGTCCCCCCCGGTGCCAATACCCTGCTGTGCCAAGTGCCTCACATCTTCAAAATGAAAATCCCAACAGTGAGGTAAACGTAGAGCCCAAAGTCAGGCCATAGCTTGGACTTCAGGCACCGACCCACCTCGCTGCTGTGCTCCTCTGGTCTCCTCCGTTCATATCAGGTTTACATGCTCTCCCTCTGCAAAAGAATTATTTGTCAAAGTTACCCAGACAGACAAGGAAAGCTTAGCCTTTCCCAAGTTCTCATTCCTCAAAGCAAACTGCCTAGGATCCCACAACAGTGGGCCTTAGGACAAACTACTATGAAACTGCAAGACACCACTGCACCACTCCCACATCTCCACTGAACACCACACAGACTGGCCACAGTCACTCCATCCGAGGCGTGGCTCAGGTGGCTGAGCAAAGCAAAAGGCTCCCTGTAAAGTCTCCTTTCTTCTCCACCTACCCCCCCCCCAGGACTACTCTACAGGGCAGAGCAATTCCAGGCTAGACACAAACTCAAACAACACATTATACTACAAGCAGTGTGACATGAAGATGATAAAAAAAGCTCTCGGCAAGAAGAACAATGGCAAGGACAGAGACAACGCCAAAAGAGACAACTGAAGGTATGGCAATGGTGGATGAAAGAGGCTCTAAGGAGCAGAAGAAAAGGCTGGAACAGTGACCTGTTCTAAGAACTGTCACTCACAACGATCAAGATGGCTGTGAGAGACAAGGCCACATTTAGAATGCTCCCATATCCTGACAATCTTACAAGCCCCAAGACATTACAGCTCACGGCTGCAAAGGATGGATGGCAGTACAGCCGGGAACAAGGCCTCAAAAGAGATCCGACTCAATGCTTTCAAGATGTGATTCCAAGATGTGGCCAAGCCCACTGGTAAAAGAACAAGTGATATTGGCATCCTAACAAGAAGTACAAAAGTTCAAGAAGCTAGAGATGATGGCCAATGCTTATGATAAGCCCCTTAAGGGTAAAAGGCAGAGAGATCTGATCCAAGGGAAGCCAAAGACACAGAACACACACCAGACAAGACAACACACACTGGAACTGCTCTGCGCTGCACACCCT